>NC_134354.1:667420916-667743416 GCF_048569485.1 Anomaloglossus baeobatrachus | reverse complement strand
TACTAGTGAGTAGTGATGTGTAAAAGCAGATGGGTGTGGACAGACCATAGACCATAACCCAAGGAGCCTCTTCTAGCTTTCTAGCTCCAAAGCAGGAGGAGTTGTGCATTCTGATGACATTGGACTCCATGGCCCATGTATCGTTCTTGCACAGGTGCCCTCTTCTGTTTGATCTTGGAGCAGATGTAATTCTGATACATGCCTCATTAATGGAAACCTCCAAAACAAAGGAGAAACACACGACCAAAGCCCAATGTACTAAAGTGATAGTCTTTATTGACAAAGAGGTAGGTGCGGGGCGGCACAAAACAAGTGAGGACACTGACAGTCAATCACTAATAGGGTACAAAAGAATATCCAACTACTGGTACACTAATTCTCCATCCATATAAGGATGACAAGACAAAATTTATATATGGACACAGAGTGTCAGCAGTCCTCCAGGCACGGAAGTGTATTAATGGGCGTCATAAAACAAGGTCCCAATGATAAATAAATATTCCCATCCATCACAGCTGAATACACATTAAATGATCAGCACTGTGGCTGTACCACGTGCATCAAACATTATTGCTGTGTGGGGATTAAAATGAGAAAGGGGACCATAACAACCCAGACACTATGTAGACGGGAGAATAACCGGTGTAACTATTACCTGGAGAAGAGCAGTGATCAGCGTGGAGCCCGTGTCCTACCCGATGGCCGTTTCGGCTAACGAGCCTTCGTCTCCCATCTGGTAAATTATGGTGTGGCTATGGCTTTTTTTGCTCATTAATGGAAACCTGTCAGGTGCAATATGCACTCAGAACCACGAGCAGTTCTGGGTGCATATTTCTAATCCCTTCTTAACTGTCCCTGTATCTAGTAACATACATAAAGAGATCTTTAAAATAAGTATTTCTACAGATCCTTTATGATATGCTAATGAGCGCAGAGACTTGTTGCGAGGGTGTTAGTTCCTGCGCTCATTCCGCCCTCTTAGCATGTTAGCACGCCCACAGGGGAGTGCTATGACCAGCATCATCGGCAGTGACGCATGTACCGGTGTCTGTTGCAACGCCGGGCATAGGGTCAGTGCGCATGATCAGAAGTCCCTGGCACTTCCGGTCATGCGCACTACACCAGTTTAAAGCCGGAACGCACGACTTCAAAGTGCGCATGACCAGAAGTCCAGGGATCATGTGCACTGAGACAAAATCCAGAGTTGGGCGCAGTGGCACCATGCCTCTGACGTTTGCATCTCCCCACAGAGGCATGCTTGAATGCTAAGGGGGCCGACTAGCCAATTGAACGAACACTCTTACGACTAGTCGCTGGTCTCATTAGTATATAATAAACGATGTTTAGAATTACTTTTTCTAACTATCTCTTTATGTATACTACTATATACATGGACAGTTGGGCAAGGATTAGCAATATGTACCCAGAACTACACGTGGGTCTGTGTGCATATTGCACATGACAGGTTCACTTTAATCCAGTCTGCTCCAATGTGAACTTACCCTTATTGTTTCAAATCATGTAGGGGGGAAAAGGGGCAGAATATCGTATACTGACAAGGTTTTCTTTGTTTCTAGGAAATGTTAACCTTTAACCCCCTGAGACGTATAGCTGCTTCCCAGGCTCTTCATCACGCCTTCTTCTCAGAGGTCCACGAGAGCAGCTCCACACCAGAACCATTCCCACATGCACGAGCCACGGCAGATGAAGTGAAGTGAAGCTTCCCGACACTGGATACGTCTGCTTTGTACTTCTAGAGTATCAATAGAAGATTTTTGATTCCTATCATGACACTAAGCTTCGCCCTGCTTTGTGCAATGCCTCGCCATTGATTTCAGATGCGAGGTTGCTCATGATGCCGAGTTTAGTGTTGCCTGACATTTCAATGCAAAGACTGGCAGCTCGTCATTATCAGATGACTGCTCAGAAGACAGGGATTTTCTAGTTCACATTCTTTTTTTACATTTTAAGCTGAATTCTTCAGATCTATTAGTTAGGTCACGATGACAATGTGCCCAGTTTTGAGCTACAGATAAACTTTTATACCCAGTGAAGACATTTTACATAGTCGTTCTCCAGATGTTTCTTTAGTATTTATTCCTGGCTCCTTTTTCTGCTTTTTAAACATTAATGAATGTAAGACTGACTTTCACCAGCTGTGTGGTAAGAGGGACCAGAAGGAGATGGGATCAAGGATTGCTGGCCGAGGTAGCCCAAAACTGTCCGGCTGTCGCTCAAATCACCTGCCAGGGGCTACCGGGCAGGCGGGAGCTTGTAGTCTCGCAGCTCGTTGTCTACTTCTTCGGCTTTTATTCTACTATTAAAAACTGACTTGTAATGATCACGTTTCTTTAAATGTGCAAACTAAGTAGATTTCAATCTGAAAATGGGACGTTCCCCGATGTGGAATTTACCGGCTTCATATTTTATTAGTCATTTCATACATTGTAAGAAACCTCTAAGGCTTGTTCACACACAGCCATGGGTTTTTTTTGTTTGTTCTTTGTGTGGTTTTCAAAAGTAAAAAAAACAACAAAACGCTGCGTTTAATATTACCAGCAAAGTGAATGAGAGTTGTAAAATATCATACACATGCAGCTTATTTTTTTTACTTTAGCATTTTCAGCGAAGTAGATGTGATTTATAGAAATTTCATGACCACTCTCTCCTGTGGTGCGTGTTTCACATCCGTAACATGTCAAATTTCTCTTGCGGATTCGCTGAGTTTTCTCTTCTGATTTTCTCTCAGACTTGAAAAAATGAGAAAAACACTCAGGTAAAAAAACATATGATTTAAAGGGAATCTGTCACCATGTTTTTGCCACCTAATCTGAGAGTAGCATAATGTAGGGTAAGAGATCCTGATTCCAGCGATGTGTGACTTACTGGGGTGCTTAGTGTAATTTTGATAAAATAACTGTTTAATCAGCAGTAGATTATCATTAGAGGACTACTTGGTGTGATGCCAGGTAGTCCAGCATATTCATGAGTTCTGTATAACTGTGCTGTCATCTTGATATCAATGTTTTCTCTGCAGCAGATCTAGCAGACAGCTCAGTAAGTGACACAATGCTCCAATCAGGGTCTCTGTCTCTACATTATGCTGCTCTCAGATGGAGGAGCAAAAACCTAGTGACTGACTCCTTTTAAGTGCGGTTCCACATAAAACACTCGTAATCTGCACATAAGTATATCAATAAAGTTTTTGTCAAAGCCAAATATCAGGAAGTATCAAATACAAAGTCGTTTTTATTAAAACATGACACCAAGAAGCGACAAACGTGATAAAAATGCACTCAAACTGCAATGAAAAATCGCAAGTAACCTAATTTACATAATGGTTGCAGAAAATCTGCAACATCAAAACGTAGGGGAACAGCCTGTTAATCCGAGGGGTTTTTTTTTGTTTTTTTTTACTCAGCAGCATGTTCATTCAGTGTTGTGTTTTTTTTTGTTTTTTTTTTGAAGCATTTGACACATTGAAATAAATGGGAAAGAAAAATCACAAATTCATATTTTTTGCAATGTTTGTTGGAGCAGAAAAATCGGCTGCAAATACTGTGTACCCTTATAAATTCTGCTAAATCATGACATGGAAGAGTAAAGGCACAAAAGACGATGCAGAACAGGTAGTGGGTAGAGCTTAAGAAACCCTTTATGTAAAGGTCTGATGTTGCAGGGCGATTTTATAGAATTGATAGACCTGAATTTACTCTTTTGTGATCAGTTCTGTGAATTAAATTCGCCTTCGCTCTATTGTCGTCTTCATATTGGGACTGTGCATTACTGACTTTGATAATGAACAGTCGTGTATCTGCAAAATTAAAGAGACCCTGGTCACCTCAGTAAACACTATTCACCTGCGGATATTTGGTTAATCTGCAGGTAAATAGTAATAAGTGTAATCGGGGCTGTACATGCCCCCGTGAGTGACCGCTCCAGAGAGGAAATGTTAATTTTCTCCCATTAGCTGCACCTTCAGTAAGCGGTACTTCTCACATAGTGAGATCACTATGTCAGTTTTTGTGACGTACCTGTTACCTAATCAGCGATTTCGCTGTGTGTGACACTAAGCAGCGACCTGGCCCCTGCTGTGAAATCACTGATCGTTACACACAGTGCTGGTTCATTTTTTGCTTGTTGCTCTCCCGCTGTAAAGCACACATCGCTGTGTTGGACAGCGAGAGAGCAACGATCTGAATGTGCAGGGAGCAGGGAGCCGGCGTCTGGAAGCTGCGGACGCTGGTAACCAAGGTACACATCGGGTAACCAAGCAAAGCGCTTTGCTTGGTTACCCGATATTTTACCTTGGTTACTAGCGTACACCGCTCTCCAGGCTGCCAGTGGTGGCTCCCTGCACACGTAGCCTGAGTAGTAGCGCTTCACTTAGTAACCCGATGTGTACCCTGGCTACGAGTGCAGGGAGCCAGCGCTAAGCGGTGTGCGCTGGTAACCAGGGTAAATATAGGTAACAAAGCAAAGCATTTTGCTCAGTTACCCGATATTTACCTTGGTTACCAAGCGCAGCATCGTTTCTACGAGTCGCTGGTGGCTGGTCACTGGTGAGTTCTGCCTGATTGACAGCTCACCAGCGACGCACTAGCGATTCTGACCAGGTCATATCGCTGGTGGGATCGCTGGAGCGTCGCTTAAGTGTGACGGTACCCTAAGGTGGGCAGAAAGCCCTGTAATGCTATTTATCATAGGATTAATTCCCTATCTGAAGGTATGGCAAATTGCAAGGTGACCGGTTTGTCAAATTTGCAAGTTTTTGAGCTAAAAAGTTGCAAAAAAGGTATAAGAAGAAGAAGAAAGAAAAAAAACATTTTTGTCGCTCCATTGGGAGACCCAGACAATTGGGTGTATAGCTACTGCCTCCGGAGGCCACACAAAGTATTACACTTTAAAAAGTGTAACCCCTCCCCTCTGCCTATACACCTCCCCGTGCATCACGGGCTCCTCAGTTTTTATGCTTTGTGTTGAAGGAGGCACACATTCACTCATGCTCCCATTTTAGTCAGCAGCAGCTGCTGATTATATCGGATGGAAGAAAAGAGGGCCCATAACAGGGCCCCCGGCATGCTCCCTTCTCACCCCACTGAGTCGGCGGTGTTGTTAAGGTTGAGGTACCCATTGCGGGTACACAGGCTGGAGCCACATGCCGTTTTCCTTCCCAATCCCTTAGGGGCTCTGGGAGAAGTGGGATCCTATCCGGTCATCCAGGCACTGGGACCGGGCTCCCTCCGCAGCCCCTGTGGGATTCTGACGGACAGGAGACTGAGTATCATCAGGGACAGGGCCCTGCATCTACAGGTACTCTGTGTCCCCTTGGGGACGGTGCATGGAGCACTTTGGCCTCAGACGCTGCAGCGACTGCGGTGTTGGTATGAGACCGGGACTACCGCGCCGACCGCGCCTGATTGCCGGCTGCGGTTTTAACTTTAGTCCCCGGCTTTTGCGGCCTAGTGCCTTAAACTCCCGCCCCCGGGCCTGCCAGTCAGGGGTAAGGGCGGGACGGTCGGTCTGACGCCGACAGTGAGGGCTGGAGCACACTTAGTTGTCCTCCTCCCCCCTCACTAATCACTCTGGGGCACCAGATTCCCGCACTTTTCTAGTTACGCCCACGGCTCCCTCCTCCCCTGTGAATGCCGACAGCCATGTTTTTAAGCACATTCTGCCGGTGGAGGACTTCTGGCTGCAGCCATGGGACACCCGAGGCAGGGAATCTGATGACCACACACCGCTTGAGCGGTTGGGAAGCCACACCGGTCACCCGGTGCTGGTCCCCATAGAGTGCCGAACTGTGTATATGTATATATATATATATATATATATATATATATATATATATATATATATATATATATATATATATATATATATATATATATATATATATATATATATATATATATATATATATATATATATATATAATTATATTTGTATACATTTTCTCGGTTCGGCTGTACTGTTAGCTTGTGGCTATATATCCCTCAGTGATCACTCTCCTGGGAGACAACAGCATGTCGTTCACAAGGAGCAAGGGTGCCAAGACACAGGGTTATTTTGCAACCTGTACCTCTTGTGCGGCTATGCTACCTGCAGGTTACACCTACCCTCACTGTGAGCAATGCTCGGGCCCGGTGGCACTCGTTCAGCCGGAGCCTGGGGCACTGGTGGGACCCTCGGCCCAGGTAGAATCGCCGGCTTCCCCTGTCCAGGTGGCAGGGACAGAGTTTGCAGTTTTTAGCTGAGAAACTCTCTGTCACTTTCACAATCCATGGCTCAGTCTATGGACAAATGGTCTGCTAAGATACTAGAAGTCTTGCAGTCCAGACCGGCCCTTACACAGGCCCCGGGCACTGCGGGATCGCCCCCAGGCCCCTCTCGGTCTGCGACGAAGCGTGCTCCTGGGGTGGCCTCTAGTTATTACGTGGAGGACTCCGGCACGGACCGCAGTCCCAGACCGGCTAAGCGGGCTCGCTTAGAATCTTCCCCGACTTCATCACGCTGTTCGGGGTCTCAGCTTGAGGACTCTCTAGAGGATGAGGCGGAGGTCGCAGCCCAGGACTCTGACCCTGACGTTGCTCTCAATCTTGATACACCTGAAGGGGACGCCATAGTAAATGACCTTATAGCGTCCATCAACCAGGTGCTAGATCTTTCTCCCCCAACTCCACCTATAGAGGAGTCGGCCTCACAGCAGGAGAAGCACCAGTTTAGGTTTCCCAAACGTACTCGGAGTGCTTTCTTCGATCACTCTAACTTCAGAGATGCTGTCCAGAAGCACAGGGCTTTTCCGGACAAGCGCTTTATTAAACGCCTTAATGACACACGTTACCCCTTCCCCTCTAACGTAGTTAAGGGTTGGGCTCAATGTCTCAAGGTGGATCCTCCAGTCTCTAGACTGGCGGCTAGATCCGTAGTAGCAGTGGCTGACGGTTCATCGCTCAAGGATGCCACGGACAGGCAGATAGAGCTCCTATTGAAATCCATCTATGAAGCCATAGGCGCGTCCTTTGCCCCAGCCTTTGCAGCAGTGTGGGCACTCCAGGCTATCTCAGCTTGTCTGTCTGAGATTAATGCGGTCACCCGTACCTCTGCTCCGCAAGTAGCGTCTTTGACTTCTCAGGCGTCGGTATTTTCATCCTACGCCATGAATGCTGTCCTGGACTCGGCTAGCCGTACAGCGGTAGCATCCGCCAATTCGGTGGCAGTCCGCAGGGCCAGGTGGCTACGCGAATGGAAGGCAGACTCTGCTTCCAAGAAGTTCTTGACCGGTTTGCCTTTTTCTGGCAACCGATTGTTTGGCGAGCAATTGGATGAAATTATTAAGCAATCCAAGGGAAAGGACTCGTCCTTACCCCAGCCCAAACCAAAGAGACCTCAGCAACGAAAAATTCTAGCGAGGTTCGGTCCTTCGGCCCTCAGCCAGATCCCAATCCTCCTCGTTCAACAGGCCACAGAAGAGCCAGAGAAACTCTTCTGCATGGCGGTCTAAGTCACGTCCAAAGACCGCCAGAGGCACCGTCTCCAGGGCGGCCTCCTCATGACTTTCGGCCTCCCCAAACCGCATCCTCGGTCGGTGGCAGGCTCTCCCGCTTTTGCGACGCCTGGTGGCCACATGTCCAAGACCGATGGGTGAGGGACATTCTGTCTCACGGTTACAGGATAGAGTTCAGCTCTCGTCCTCCGACTCGTTTTTTTCAGAACATCTCCGCCCCCCCGAGCGAACCGTTGCACTTTTTCAGGCGGTGGACACTCTGAAGACAGAAGGAGTTGTGATCCCCGTTCCCCTTCAGGAACGTGGTCGCGATTTTTACTCCAACCTGTTCGTGGTGCCAAAAAAGGACGGTTCATTCCGCCCCGTTTTGGACCTCAATTTGCTCAACAGACATGTGAGAACCAGGCGGTTTCTCATGGAATCCCTCCGCTCTGTCATCGCTTCGATGTCTCAAGGAGACTTCCTAGCATCAATCGACATCAGGGATGCCTATCTCCATGGGCCGATCGCTCCAGAGCATCAACGCTTCCTGCGTTTCGCCATTGGACGAACACCTTCAGTTGTGGCACTGCCTTTCGGCCTGGCGACAGCCCCACGGGTCTTCACCAAGGTCATGGCATCCGTTGTGGCAGTCCTACACTCTCAGGGCCACTCGGTGATCCCGTACTTAGACGATCTCCTAGTCAAGGCACCCTCCCGGGTGGCATGTCAACACAGTCTGACCGTTGCTCTGGAGACTCCAGAGGTTCGGGTGGATCATCAATTTCCCAAAGTCAAAATTGACTCCGACCCAATCACTGACTTACCTCGGGATAGAGTTTCATACTCTCTCAGCGATAGTCAAGCTACCGCTGGACAAACAGCGTTCGCTGCAAACAGGGGTGCAATCTCTCCTTCGGGCCCAGTCACACCCCTTGAGGCGCCTCATGCACTTCCTGGGGAAGATGGTGGCAGCAATGGAGGCAGTTCCCTTTGCGCAGTTTCATCTGCGTCCACTCCAATGGGACATTCTCCGCAAATGGGACAAGAGGTCGACATCCTTAGACAGGAACGTCTCTTTTTCTCTAGCAGCCAAGACCTCTCTTCAGTGGTGGCTTCTTCCCACTTCTCTGTCGAAGGGAAAATCTTTCCTGCCCCCATCCTGGGCTGTGGTCACGACGGACGCGAGTCTGTCAGGGTGGGGAGCGGTTTTTCTCCACCACAAGGCTCAGGGAACCTGGACTCCGACAGAGTCCTCCCTTCAGATCAATGTTCTGGAGATAAGGGCAGTGTATCTAGCCCTAAAGGCGGTCCTCTGGCAATTCTGCCCAAAGTGTTGCGCAAGATCAGGTCCGGCTGCCGCCACGCCATCCTCGTCGCTCCAGACTGGCCGAGGAGGTCGTGGTACCCGGACCTGTGGCACCTCACGGTGGGTCAACCGTGGGCGCTCCCAGGCCGACCAGACTTGCTGTCTCAAGGGCCATTTTTTCCATCTGAATTCTGCGGCCCTCAACCTGACTGTGTGGCCATTGAGTCCTGGCTCCTAGCGTCCTCAGGGTTATCTCAAGAGGTCATTGCCACTATGAGACAGGCCAGGAAACCAAGGTCAGCCAAGATCTATCACAGGGCTTGGAGGATCTTCTTAGCCTGGTGCCCTGATAAGGGGTTTACCCCCTGGCCGTTTGCCTTACCCACGTTTCTTCCTCGGAATGGACAAGGGTTTGTCTCTCGGCTCTCTCAAGGGACAAGTATCGGCGCTTTCCGTGTTTTTTCAAAAGCGTCTAGCCAGGCTTCCGCAGGTCCGCACGTTCCTGCAGGGAGTTTGCCACATAGTCCCACCTTACAAGCGGCCGCTGGAACCCTGGGATCTTAACAGGGTTCTACGGGATCTTCAGAGACCACCTTTTGAGCCGCTGCGGGATGTCTCTCTATCACGTCTTTCGCAGAAGGTGGCATTTCTAGTGGCAGTTACATCACTCCGAAGAGTGTCAGAGCTTGCAGCGCTGTCATGCAAAGCCCCCTTCCTGGTATTTCACCAGGATAAGGTGGTTCTGCGTCCTGTCCCGGACTTTCTCCCTAAGGTAGTGTCCCCTTTTCATCTCAATCAGGAGATCTCCTTACCTTCATTTTGCCCTCATCCAATTCACCAATGTGAAAAGGATTTGCATTTGTTAGATCTAGTGAGAGCAATCCGGATCTACGTGTCTCGCACGGCGCCACTGCGCCGTTCTGATGCGCTCTTTGTTCTTGTCGCTGGCCAGCGTAAGGGGTCGCAGGCTTCCAAGTCAACCTTGGCTCGGTGGATCAAGGAACCGATTGTTGAAGCCTACCGTTCTTCTGGGCTTCCGATTCCTTCAGGGCTGAAAGCCCATTCTACCAGAGCCGTAGGGGCGTCTTGGGCATTGAGACACCGGGCTACGGCTCAGCAGGCGTGTCAGGCGGCTACCTGGTCTAGTCTGCACACTTTCACGAAACACTATCAGGTGCATACCTATGCTTCGGCGGATGCCAGTCTAGGTAGGCGAGTCCTTCAGGCGGCGGTTGCCCACCTGTAAGAGGTGGGCCGTTGTCGGCTCTTTTTATCGGGGTATTCTTTTACCCACCCAGGAACTGCTTTTGGACGTCCCAATTGTCTGGGTCTCCCAATGGAGCGACAAAGAAGGGAATTTTTGTTTACTTACCGTAAATTCCTTTTCTTCTAGCTCCTATTGGGAGACCCAGCACCCGCCCCTGTCCCCTTCGGGCTGTTTATTCTTTTGTGTACACATGTTGTTCATGTTGAATTGTTCTTTTGGTTCATGGTTTTCAGTTCTCCGAACATCCTTCGGATTGAATTTACCTTAGACCAATTTATAAGTTTCCTCCTTCCTGCTTTTGCACCAAAACTGAGGAGCCCGTGATGCACGGGGGGGTGTATAGGCAGAGGGGAGGGGTTACACTTTTTAAAGTGTAATACTTTGTGTGGCCTCCGGAGGCAGTAGCTATACACCCAATTGTCTGGGTCTCCCAATAGGAGCTAGAAGAAAAGGAATTTACGGTAAGTAAACAAAATTCCCTTCTTTTTGACTACACAAAATTAATATACCACGTGCAATGAATTAAAGACAAAGAAAAGTAACTTGCATATGATGAATTGGGCAGTATATTCTTTGCATATTTTTTATGGGGATTTTTTTCCCTTCTGCTTTAATTACATAGTTACAGTGCCTACAAGTAGTATTCAACCCCCTGCAGATTTAGCAGGTTTGATAAGATGCAAATAAGTTAGAGCCTGCAAACTTCAAACAAGAGCAGGATTTATTAACAGATGCATAAATCTTACAAACCAACAAGTTATGTTGCTCAGTTAAATTTTAATAAATTTTCAACATAAAAGTGTGGGTCAATTATTATTCAACCCCTAGGTTTAATATTTTGTGGAATAACCTTTGTTTGCAATTACAGCTGCTAATAGTCTTTTATAAGACCTGATCAGGCCGGCACAGGTCTCTGGAGTTATCTTGGCCCACTCCTCCATGCAGATCTTCTCCAAGTTATCTAGGTTCTTTGGGTGTCTCATGTGGACTTTAATCTTGAGCTCCTTCCACAAGTTTTCAATTGGGTTAAGGTCAGGAGACTGACTAGGCCACTGCAACACCTTGATTTTTTTCCCTCTTGAACCAGGCCTTGGTTTTCTTGGCTGTGTGCTTTGGGTTGTTGTCTTGTTGGAAGATGAAATGACGACCCATCTTAAGATCCTTGATGGAGGAGCGGAGGTTCTTGGCCAAAATCTCCAGGTAGGCCGTGCTATCCATCTTCCCATGGATGCGGACCAGATGGCCAGGCCCCTTGGCTGAGAAACAGCCCCACAGCATGATGCTGCCACCACCATGCTTGACTGTAGGGATGGTATTCTTGGGGTTGTATGCAGTGCCATCCAGTCTCCAAACTTGGTCTCATCAGACCAGAGAACCTTGAACCAGTCTGTCTCAGAGTCCTCCAAGTGATCATGAGCAAACTGTAGACGAGCCTTGACATGACGCTTTGAAAGTAAAGGTACCTTACGGGCTCGTCTGGAACGGAGACTATTGCGGTGGAGTACGTTACTTATGGTATTGACTGAAACCAATGTCCCCACTGCCATGAGATCTCCCCGGAGCTCCTTCCTTGTTGTCCTTGGGTTAGCCTTGACTCTTCAGACAAGCCTGGCCTCGGCACAGGAGGAAACTTTCAAAGGCTGTCCAGGCCGTGGAAGGCTAACAGTAGTTCCATAAGCCTTCCACTTCCGGATGATGCTCCCAACAGTGGAGACAGGTAGGCCCAACTCCTTGGAAAGGGTTTTGTACCCCTTGCCAGCCTTGTGACCCTCCACGATCTTGTCTCTGATGGCCTTGGAATGCTCCTTTGTCTTTCCCATGTTGACCATTTATGAGTGCTGTTCACAAGTTTGGGGAGGGTCTTAATTAGTCAGAAAAGGCTGGAAAAAAGAGATAATTAATCCAAACATGTGAAGCTCATTGTTCTTTGTGCCTGAAATACTTCTTAATACTTTAGGGGAACCAAACAGAATTCTGGTGGTTTGAGGGGTTGAATAATAAATGACCCTCTGAATAAACTTTTCACAATTTAAATTTTTCCAAGTAAAACAAAAATAATTATAAGAACCTTATTGGATCATGTGGAATAATTTTGTTAAAGCCCAGGAGTAGTGTTTGGTGTTGTGCGCAGTATGAACAGTACACATAAATCAGCGAATTATTTGATGACGACATTCCTGTACACCAAAACGGAACGTTGGGTTAGGTAGAAGTCTGCCTGAGTTTTTCATTTTGCAGGCCCGCGCTTGCGCAGAACGAAGGAGGTAGAGGGGGAAAGCGCGGTCACGCGATTATGGGCGGTTACTTGGTAATGAAAAAGCGCCGCCCATAATCTAAAGCCTGCGCACACGTCACCAGCGGTGACACTGAGCACAGTGCTCATCCACGAGAGATAGGCACTGGGCATGCGCGGGGACCTCTGGAGCACTGGGCGGCGTCCACAGCTATGGAAATGAGCGATGGGGGACTGCCTAAAGCAGCAGGAGGCAGAATAACGGACACCAGAGAGCCCGCCCCCATGTCCCATTTACAGTATCTGAATACAAAAAGGTACCACTTTATGAAGTCTTTATGTGCCCCCTTTCTGACCAAATAAACCGGAACATTGCTAGAATGCAGCCCAGGAGCTGCAGAGGGGGAATCTTTTATGTTTAGTGCAAAATTTCTGCTGACCGGTTCCCTTTAAGGCTCTACACCCAAACACAAAACATTTTGATCTATGAGTTCCTTGTAAAATTCATGAACACTGCACCTCAAACAATTATTCCATCTAAGGGGGCAAGATTTGGAATAATGCTGTATAAAATGTGCGAGAACTCAGCTGGATACACATCAGCTTTTCACATTTACGAGGGGAAAGACAGCTAACTAAATCTAAAAGGATGCCTTACTTATCTGGGGACATCTGGAAAAATTGTTTGGGAACTGATAAGTCCAGGAAAAAGGCGGCTATAGGCTAGGTTCACACACTGCGTTTTTTTGACGCTGCGTTTTTTGCGGCAAAACCGCACAAAAACGCACCCGCGGCAAAAAAATGCGGCAAAAAATGCACGCGTTTTGCCGCGATTTGGTGCATCTTTATGCGTTTTTTATCAGTGAAAAAAAAAAGGTCTGATGTAATTTCCTTCTTCAATGTGTTCTTCATTCTCCACTAGTGTATGCAGAAGAGCAGACAGCTGCAGAACTACAAGGCTCAGCATACTCCATCCAATAGTGTATGCAGGAGAGCAGACAGCAGCTGTCGAACTACAAGGCTCAGCATCCTCCTTCCAGGACTGTATGCAGGATTTCTTTGCCCCCCCCCCCCCCCCCCCAACAAAAAAAAAAATGACGTGGGCTTCGCCATATTTTTGTATGCTAGCCGGGTACAGCAGGCAGGTACGGGCTGCCCCCAACCCCCAGCTGCCTATTTGTACCCGGCTGGGAACCAAAAATATAGGGAAGCCCTTTTTTTTTTTTAATTAGTTCATGAATTTCATGAAATAATTTAAAAAAAAAAAAAAAAAAATGACGTGAGCTTTGCCCAATTTTTGAGTCCAGCCAGGTACAACTAGGCAGCTGGGGATTGGAATCCACAGTGCAGGGTGCCCATGCTTTCTGGGCAACCCCCGCTGTGAATTGCAGTCCCGCAGCCACCCCAGAAAATGGCGCTTTCATAGAAGCGCCATCTTCTGGCGCTGTATCCAACTCTTCCAGCTGCCCTGATGCCGGGTGGCTCGCTTGGTAATAATGGGGTTAGGGCTAGCTGTATAGCTGGCCCTAAGCCCGAAATTCATGGTGTCACGCCAATATTAGACATGGCCACCATGAATTTCTAGTAAAGATAAAAATATTTTTCTGTGTTGTTTTTTTTTTTTATTAGAAATAAAACACAACACAATTAGTGACTCCATCTTTATTGAAATAAAGAACCCCCCTCCGCAGTAATCCTGGGTCAAGGGACCCGCGCCGTCCAATCAGGATCCAATATCTGATCGGTTTGCTGGAAGGCAAAGCGATCAGATGATGTGTCAGGTTCTAGGGGCTGAATCACATCACACATCAGCTGATTGTATAAAAGCCGTTTATACAATCAGCAGATGCATCGGTGCAAAAAAAATAAAAAAATACTTATGTGCTGATTACCGGCAGCTCCTGGAGCGATGGGGCGGGAGTCTGATCCTGTCCGATCGCTGCAGCAGCTGCCGGTAATCAGGGATGAAGTCTCCTGACGCATCCGCTGATAGCTTAAACCGGCCGGGCGCCCGCGTCACCGCGATACTTACGATCACCTGATGCGTCAGGTGACTGCATCAGGTGATCCATCGCCAGGTCCTGCATCTATCGGAGGTGTCCCGGCCGTCTGCACACAGCCGGAGCGGGGGTAGCGATACCGTGAGAGGAGATGGGAGCGGGCATGGTACCGGGAGGCTGCTGACGGGTGAGTATAACTTTTTTTTTTTTTTTTCTACTGTTAACTTTTGTTTTCGCAGCCGCTTCCACCTCCCGCCCAGACATGGCGCCGCACGGCAGCAGACATGCACAGGACGGGAGGTGGATGTGGCGGTGACGGTACCGGGAGGATTCACGCTTCTGTGTTTACTGACAGAAGGAATCCTCTTCCTGTACATGTCACTTTACTACCCACCTCCTGCGTTTATAGCTGCGTTTTTGGTCTTAGAAACGCACCAAAACGCAGCTATTTGCGTTTCTCATTGCGTCTTTCAACATCCCATTGCACTCAATGGATGAAAAGCGCAGTGAAAAACGCGGGAATAATTGACCTGCTGCGTTTTTGTGGCACCACAATAACGCAGCTGAAAAAAAACGCTGTGTGCAGACAGCAAAAATGAAAACTCAGACTTTGCTGGGGAAGCAAAGTCATGCAGTTTTCTGAGCAAAAACGCACCCGAAACTGTGCAAAAACGCCGCGAAAAACGCACTGTGTGAACTTACCCTTAATCTGTATGTGGACAATTACTACACCAGCATACACCTATTTAAAAGCCTGGTTAAATGCAACATAGGGGCTTGTGGGACCATTCTTAAAAACAGTCAGGGGTTTTCACAATCATTGGTCAATGAAAAGTTCCAGGTGGGGCAGTCAGGAAATGTTTGCAGTGAAAAGCTACTTGCCCTCAAGTATAAGGATAAAAAAAAAAAGATATTTATATCTTCAGCTTGATCCACACTGATGCCACAATGGCTATTGAATAACTAGGGTCCACTAATCCAAAGCTAAAGCCTGTCAATCAATGATTACAATAAACATTGGGGATGTGGACCTTGCAGACCAGATTCTTCAGCCATACCAGGTATCAAGAAAATCATACACCCGGTACAAAAAGATATTCATTTACTTGTTTCAGGTGGTCACATAGCATTCTTTTGTGTGTATACAAAAAAAAAAAAATCAGGAATTTCAGATACTTTCATTGATTAGCAAGAAAAGGTAATCGAAAATGTAGGTTTTGCAAGTTTTGGCACCACTTATACGATAGTATCTACAAATGTTAAAAGACTCACTGAGTGGCATTTTATTGCACTCATTCCACCATCAGAAACCCCAGTCATGTATGTACCAAGAGAGGATTGAGACAGGATACTAGCTATCATTGCCCTTCATTACCAGCCTTATGCCCCACTGAGTGCTTTAAAATCTTCCCAACGGAATTCTATAAATTTATCCCATTTTATCATTCAAACACACTGTTTAAATAGTAAATGATACATTCGAGGGGAATTCGCTTAACAATTTTTTAGGGTGGAGGTCTCCAGAGACATATATTGGGCAATACTGTGGCATATTTACATCTTTTGCATTAAAAACATCCACTGCGTGTTTGTTTCTGGAAACTATCGATGGAGTGAAAATTGTCATTAAACCTAAATATGATTTTCCAGTGGGGTGTAATTTCCTAAAAGGGCTCACTTCAGCGGGGTGTTTCTGCTGTTCTTGTAATTAAAAGGCAGAAGATGGAAATTGCCGAGGCCAAAAAGACTAATGCACTGCCAGGATGCAGCAAGACCTCCATTAAATGGAGACATAACAGGTGCAAAAGGAGATGGTAAAATTGCACACTTGTGGCTTGCATAGGTCACTGTTCACACATGCAGGCTCACAGTATCTGGTATGCAGCCTATTAGTTACGCTCATCACAATAGATGCAAGCGGGCTGCGCCAGTACTATATATGTGCTCCATGCAGGGACAGTGGCTATAGTATGCAAGGCCTAACATAAAGAGGCCTGGCTGCATCCTGTATAAAATATTCCGCTTGCATCTATTGTGATGGGTGTAACTAATAGGCTGCATACCAGATACTGTGAACCTGCGTGTGTGAATAGTGACCTATGCAAGCCACAAGTGTGCAATTTTACCATCTTCCTTTGCACCTGTGATGTCTCCATTTAATGGAGGTCTTGCTGCATCCTGGCATTGCATTAGTCTTGTTGGCCTCGGCAGTTTCCATCTTCTGCCACTAGTCTGAGTTTTTGCTTAGCTTTTGGAGGATTTTTATTCCTCTTTTTGTTGTTGTTCTTGCAATTACCAGCTCTGCAAATGGAGTCCGAAAACTATTCTAGGAAAACGTGTCCTCCAAAACTCAAATGGTGCTCCTTGCCTTCCGAGCCCCGCCACACATCCAAAGAGTAGTTTTCCAGCACATATAAAGTATCAGCATATTCAGGAGAAATTGTATATCCAACACTATGGTCTATTTTCTCCTGTTACCCTTGTAAAAATTAAAAAATTGTGGTTCAAGGAATTTTTTTTTTTTTTTTTTTTTTTTTTAATTTTCATGGTTCAAAGTTATAGGTTCAAGAGTGTTATTATACATCTAAATAAATTCCTTAAGGAGTCTAGTTTCAAAAATGGGGTGACTTGTGGGGGAGCTGCACTGTTTAGGTACATCAGGGGGTCTTCAAACGAGACATGGCATCCGCTATCCATTCCAGACAATTTTGCACTCAAAGTCAAATGGCGCTCCTTGCCTTCCGAGCCCTGCCATGCATCCAAGGAGTAGTTTTACAGCACCTATATAGCGTATTGGTGCATTCAGGAGAATTTGTACAACAAACTATATGGTCCATTTTCTTCTGTTATCCTTGTAAAAATTTGTGCTAAAGCTACATTTTTATGGGTAAAATTTTCATTTTTTCCTTCCACATTGCTTTAGTTCCTGTGAAAAACAAAGGGTTAATATACTTCTTGGATGTGGTTTTGAGCAGTATGAGGGTTGCAGTTTTCAGAATTGTGTCACTTTTGGGTATTTTCTGTAACCTAGGCTCCTCAAAGTCACTTCAAATAGAAAATCATCCCTAAAAAAAATTTTGTAAAATGAGAAATTGATGATGAACTTTGAACCCTTCTTACTTCCTAACAAAAAAAAAAGTTCTGATTGAAAAATTGCGCTGATGTAAAGTAGACATGTGTAAAATGTTATTTATTAACTATTTGTGACATAAACCAGAAAGATAAGGGTATAAACCCGGATCTGTTGAAGCGTTCCAGAATTATAACCTGTCAAAGTGACACTGGTCAGAAATGAAAAAATTGGCATGGTCACGAAGGCAAAAACAGGCTCTGGTGCAAAAGGGTTAAATAGTTTTGTTTTTTTAAAATGAGACTATCATTTTGTTGCTGCAGGGGATCTGTAACTCCTTTTAGCTAATTCAGTGCTTTTGAAAAATGTTGGAAATCCGTCAAGAGTAGGGAGGATGACTGTGGTTTGGGGGGGGGGGGGGGGGAACGTTTCTCGCGGAGGGCAGAGTACTAAACTTTAGAAAGGGAGGAAAGTAAACTAAGATAATTGCATTATAGGCACTAAAGTGATTTGTTTGTAGCCATCCATTTAATTTGCAATACAGACCTTTTATGAGAAGAGACCGCCGATCCATGAGATATGACATAAGTGTCTGATAGATGCAGGGTCAACACTTCTTTCCAGGACAACCCCGTAGTCCCGCTGGAGTCTCCACTCACTACTGGTCCAACACCAATGGTTTGGAGAGTTGGGAGAACTCTACCCTAGAGATACAGGACCCACTCCTATTAGACATGGTATGGTCTCTCAAATAGTATAAAATAGAAGTAATACTTACATTGCCCGTTCCTGTGCCAAGGCTTCCTGGCTCCTCTCCCCGTCTCTGATTCAACCCTTTATGGACAGAAGTGACTTTTATAGCTTAATCAATGGTTTGTAGCGGTGTCCGCTGCTGCAGCCAGTTATTGGCAGCATCAGTGATATATCCTTCCAAATAGAGCAGGAAGCAACCGAACAGCAGAAGAGGGGAAATGGCAAGTTGTGCATTATTTTACATCTTTCTTAAAGATTAAGTGGTCATATAACTTTATACAGTTGCGTTCAAAATAATTGCAGTGTCTTCAAAAACCTGAGTTTAGCCCAAAATTTTTATAATTGCTCTTATTTCCATGCATTGGGAACATTGCCCACAGTTTCTAAATTAAATCATGCAGATAAATATTTTCTGTAAAGTATTTAACATTATATCAAAAAATGAACATTGGGCTGTTCCAAAAAAAATAGCAATGTCTACATTTGTCTTTACATACAATCTGTCTTTTTTTTTTAGGATTTAGCATTCCTGTGAATCACTAACCTAATATTTAGTTGTATAACCACTTTTTTTTTTTTTTTAATAGAACCGCTTCACATCTATATTGCATAGAGTCACCACCTTCTGGCACCTATCAACTGTTATTCCAGCCCAGGATGCTGTGACTACATCCCACAATTTATTTCTATTTGTTGGCTTTGCCTTAGAAACGGCATTTTGTTTTATGTCACCCCACAAGTGATCTATCACACTAAGGACCGGGGATTGGGTTGGCCACTCCATAACCTCAATTTTGTTGGACTGGAACCAAGATTTTGCTTGTTTACTGGTGTGTTTAGGGTCCTGTTGAAGCACACATTTCAAGTGCATTTCCTTTTCAGTGTAAGTATAAATCTGAAAATAAGGAGCGCTGATTGTGTAATACCAAAGCGATCGGTGGGGTATACCTGAAAATATACACTTCTGCTAGATCAGTTGTGATAGTCACAACCACTAGTGTGCATGAGATAATGGCGTCTGCTGCAGCCCCACGTGGATGACTATACAAAATGGGGTAGAGAAGGGGTTAATGCCGCGCATCAGCCAAATGAAGATGTAGAATGTTGATGAAGATAAATATTCCTTTATTTCATGGGTCTAAGTGTTTCGAGGTAAAACCTCTTCCTCAGGACCAGTACATCAACAAGTAACAACAAGTTACATCTTCATTTGGCTGATGCGCGGCCTTAACCCCTTCTCTACCCCTTTTCAGTGTAAGGAAACATGACCTCTTCATCTTCAATTTTTGGATATATACAAACTGGTCCATGATCCCTGGAATGCAGCAAATAGGCCGGTACCATATCAGGGAAAACATGTCCATATCGTGATGCTTGCATCACCATGCTTCACTATCTTCAGAGCGTACTGTGGCTTGAATTCAGAGTTTGGGGGTCGTCCGATGAACTGTCTGCGGCCCTTGGACCCAAAAAGAACAATTTTACTTTAATTATTCAAATCCACAGACTCAAACCTGCAGATCATGAATGTCGAATCTGGGAGTTTTCTAAGACTCTACTGCACCAACTAGTAAATTGTTTGACGTGGTAATACACCGTATTTTTCACTTTGTAAGACGCACTCTTCCCCCCCTCTCCTCCCATGTGTCCACTTTGAAGAATAAGGAGTTCACACCGTGAAGTCTTTAAAAAATAAAACCAAAAAAAACCCAGTATATTAAAGGGAAAAAAATACTTTATTGTGTCTTAAAGCATTTATTGGAATAAATAACCCACATTATGTACGTTGCTAGGGCTTCAGGTCCTGTTATGCCAACTATAGGGAAAATTCAACCCGGGTGACGGCAGGACTTCTGTTTTCGAAAATGCATAAGAAAGGAGATGGGGAAAACCTTGCAGGGCTCAAGCTATTGTATATTCCAGAGTCGATTTGTCATGATTCGGCATACAGTGAAATCAGATCTGATCATCAGGCATCTTCTAGTACAAGGTCCATCAGCCTCTCTCCTAGCTGTCCCTATGGCTGAATCCATTAATATCTGGCTTTGTGGAGCAGATATGTTAGATGTGATCTTTTTGAGCTCTACAGAAAATACAATGTCCATGTCTTATATATGCTCCAGCAAACAGGGTGTGCAGCTCTGAATAAGAAGTCAGGCACACAGGCTCCGACACACAGTGAGCCCTGGCCCCAGCGTAAGCTGGCAGCATTGTGTCATACGGAATTTTATCTAAATGGCCCATGTTCCTGGTAAGTGGCCTTACATTACATGCCTTAGGAGAATGATCTGCCGGCTGTCATGATTTCCGCAGCACATGCTGCTGCAACAGAAAAGCAGGATAAGAAAAGACGCTAACTGTATCTCCAGTTATGTGGGTCATCACTATATAAGTGGAAACCCCCCCGGTGACATTTACAATACTTTTTAGCTATCTCGAGGAGAAGAATGTACAGTTGGATGCATAATATACTCAAGTCAGGACCTGCTACTAAATCAAAAGTGATCTGTTTGTCCATTGTTTTTATTCCTTCTGCTCCCCTGAGTATTTAACTTTTTGTGTTATTAAAATCAACTATCTAGTTCCAGAGATTTGGGCCTTTTTATTTAGGGCTAATGTTTTAGGGTCTTTACCAAGGGTGTATGGCTCAGAGTAATAATGCAGCCTAAAGACCTTGTAAAGACCAGAAAAATCAGCACTAAATAAAAAGTGCCCAAATCTCTGGACCCATATGTAAATGCCACTGGCATGTAACAGATTACCAACGTCAGGCAGAGGTCTGCTCAACCGTTAGAGGCAGATGATTATCACAGCCATCTGCTGGCAAAGATGAGAGCTCGAAGTGCGATCCGGCATAGGTCAGGAGCCGGTGTATGATGTACCAGTATGTCATATATCAATAAAGGGGCTAAGGAAAAAACAGAAGAAAAAAAATCCAGCTCAAAATCACAGAAGAAGAAAAAAAAAAAAAGCCCGCTTCTCTGTGCTACGGTTAACAGTGGGGAGTTGGTTTTCCCTCTACTTTTTCTGCATATCTTAAGGAACACACAGGATCCAATCTTGGTGAAGATTAAGGTTATATGCCCACGCTGCGGAAAATGCGCGGATTTTGCCGCGGATTTCTCGCGGAAAAGCCGCGGATTTTCCGAAAATCTGCAGCACAGCTACTTCCCAGCCATTTCTATGGCATTTGGGAAATGCTGTGCCCATACTGCAGATTTTTCCGCAGCGGAAATCGTGCGGATTTCCGTGCGGAAAAATCTGCAGCATGTCAATTATTGTAGCGGATTTCTCCGCAGGGTCCCATATACTTACCTGCCTTGATAGAGACCCGAGTCACTTTCTCTGTCCGGTGTAGCGGCAGCAGCGCGGTGGATCCAGCCAGGTACAGGAAGGAAGAGGTGGGCGGAGCCTGCACGAACTCCGGTCATGTGACAGCCGGAGCTAGTTCAGGCCCGCCCACCTTCTCCTGCAGACGCTGACAGTGACCCGGCCGCCGGAAAGCGAGGTGCTGCATGATGGAGGCAAGTATAAACTTCCCCGATCACGGCAGCACTTGTTCTGCATTGAGGATGCAGTGCCGAAGCCATGGTACTGTATCCTCAATGCAGAATGCCCGCACCATATCCGCACGACATTCCGCAGCATGGAAACAGACAAAAGTTGTGGTGCTGTTTCCTGGGAGCACCTGCGGAATGTCGTGCGGATATATCCGCAGGGCACTGTCCCCGTGGGCACATTGACCCATTAGGCTCAGTGAGAATTAATCAATTTTTAAAGAAAACATGTCAGCACCATTTTATAATGTAAAGTAAAACATATGGCTGTAATGGCGCTGTAACACTGACTAAGTTGATAATTTTAGTGCAGAAATCCACTTTGTTGTTCTTCTTTAACCCCTTCACCCCAGACATTTCAGTTTTTTGTTGTTTTTTTTTCCTCTCCCTTCGAGAGCCGTAACTTTTTTTATTTTTCCATCAATCTTGCCATATGAGGGCTTGTTCTTTTGTGGGACAAGCTGCACTTTTAAATTAAACCATGAGTTTTACTTTTATAGTGTATTGGAAAACAGCAAAAAAATTTCAAGTGTGGAAAAACTGCAAAAGAAAAAAAAAAAAAAAAGTGTGATCGCACAATAGTTCATGGGATATTTTATTCACCATGTTCACTATATGATAAAACCGATGTGTTGGTGTGCTGTCTCAGGTTGTTACAAGTTTGTAGACACTTATTTAAGGGCTAAAAAAATATAATTCACAAGTTTGTCCAAAAAAAAAAAAGTGGCCATTTTATGAAACTCTGAGCATTCTCATTTTTTTGTGACCTATGGCTTGGTGACTACTTATTTTTTGTGTCTCGAGCTGACATTTTTAACGGTACCATTTTTGCACAGATGCTACGTTTTGATCGCCTGTTACTGCATTTTGTGCAGAATTTGCGGTGTAATTTTGACATTTGGTAAACTGCGTAGCGGCAAAAAATTCCAATCAGATTAATTGATTTTATATTTTGATAGATCTGGCATTTCTGAACACGGCGATACCAAATGCTTGTATATTTTTATTTTTGTAACAGTTTAATTGAACTTTTAGGTTTTTTTTTTAAATTTTAACTTTTTTTTTTATTGTACTAGGTTCCCTAGGGGACTATAATGATCAGCAGTCTGATCGCTCTTCCATTTCTCCAGATCACAGCTACACAACTGAGATCTGTAGGAAAGCTGCTTAAGGCTATGTTCGCACGTTGCGTTTTTTACCGCGTTTCTGCAGCGTTTTTGGCAGCAGCGTTTTTGCGCAAAAACGCATGCGTTTTTGATTTCCAGCAAAGTCTATGGGAAAAGCAGAAATCCTGTCTGCACTTTGCTTTTTGTTCAGCAGCGTTTAATTTGCATATTTGTGGTCAAAAACCATGCTGAAAAAGAAGCAGCATGTCAGTTGTTTTTGCCATTTCTGCAGCGTTTCCTTAACATTGGAGTCAATGAGAAATGGCAAAAAGCAACCAAAATCACAATTCCTGCGTTTTTCATGCTTTTTACCTGCTTTTCAACTGCGTTTTTGGCTCCAAAAACGCATGCTTTTCTGGCCAAAAATTAATGTGTTCTAATGTTCCTTTACACACACACAATAACCGAAAATTTAAATGTTAAAAAATAATAAACTTTAGCTATTTTTCTGTTAAAATGTGCATAACCACTATTATTACATTAAAATTGATAATTTCCCATATAATTTTATTAAAAGTTAATTTTATACTTTTTTTCATTCTTTTTGACTAATTCAACTTTATTTCTCAGTGTCTTGATCTCAAAAACGCATCTGCAGAAACGCAGGTGAAAACGCAGGTAAAAAGCGCTAAAAACGCACTAAAAACGCGGTAAAAACGCATGCGTTTTTAGCGCTAAAAAATTGTCAAAAGCCATTTGGTCAAAAACCAAGGGAAGGAAAACGTGCAGAATAAACTGCAGGTACACCGACGCAACGTGCGAACATAGCCTTACTCTCACACACGGCAGTGAGAGAAAGTGATTCATGATAGCTACAGGAGTCATCACATGACCCTGTGCTACCATGGCAACCACCGGAAGTCACGTGACTTCCGCTGGGGCAGGGCAAGTAATGCTTATGGAGGTGCGCTGATACATCTCGCTGTCAGATTTTCACAGCGAGATGTAAGAGGTTAATAGGGGCGAGTGGAACACGATTCCACTCGCGCCTGGCAGGCACACGTCAGCTGTTGAAATCAGCTGCTATGTGCACGGATCGCCGCAGACTGCCTACAGGCATTACAGTGACACGATCCATGACGTACCCAGTATGTCATGTGTCGTGAAGAGGTAAATCACAATTTAAAGCTTTCTGCTAATTGGATTTCGGTACACTGTAGCCAGACCTCACAGTGAGTCTTCTCCTCCCTGTCTGATTCCCTGGCCACTCTTCCTGCCTCCCCTCTGAAGGACCTGCCTCCTGTTTGAAATCTCAGCAAGGACCTGTCATTCACAGAATAGAGAGGCAGGAAGAGGGGCCGGGGAATCACAGACCGGGAGAATACCCAGAGTACAGTTCGGCCTCTGTGAATCGAAATGTCTTTACAATCACAGAATCGTTCTGACGAGCTCACTTTAAGTACATGTTCCGTTTTTGTTTTTTTTTTTTTTTTTATGGCTTATACATATACTCATTTTAGTCTTTTTACTTTTTAGCCATGTATCTTTTTTTCCTATTTGTGTAGCAAAAAAAAAAAAGTTAGAAGTTAGTTTGGTCCTGAGAAGCTTGGGATCCTCTCATTTTTTTTCATGAGGGGGAAAAAAAAAGTTAATCAAAACACAATTCAAAATTGGAACAAGCACGCTGATGAAATTCTCTCCTTCCGCATACAAAACAAACAAAATATGCATTTGGCTTAACTATTAGAGCCAGGGAGGTGTATGTGCAAACGAGCAGGGGAACACATGCCCACTGCATTTACTCTCCAGCCACTACCAGATTTTAATGTGTCACTCCATTAAAAGGGACACTTAACCCTTACATCCACCACAAACTACATAAAGAGCCAAATAAACATGGAATATTTCATCTTGTAAGTATAGCTATTTTCTTGAGTCTTCCATTCCACAATTCTGTTGATTTCTATATCAGAATATCCAGACCAAAAGGCGATTATTGATAAAATGGGACCTTGTTACATTTTGCCATGAATATAAAAAAAACATCATTTCAAGAATGACTGGTATGCATCCTTACATATATGTACACGTTGACATACCCTTCATTCAATCCGCCCTTTAAAAACACAGCAAGTTATACCTTTATACAAACTGTATGTTGTAAGACTAATAAAACTGTAAAAATATAAACTAGAGAGCTGAGGGCCGAGTACAAAGATGCACTGATTTCTCTCTGAATGTTCAGTACCCAAAACACACATAATATCCCCTTTATTTCTGACATAATACATCTGCTAAAATAGTGGTCTGATTGCATTCCTGAAAAAGCCCCCATGTTGGGAAGCTTGCTCCGACTTCTTCCCCTGACACATATTCCTCTGTCCTAGCTAAGTGGACATTGTTGTAGGGTTAGAAATAACCAGCTAAGAGATGGGACCCAAACTGTAAAATTAAATACATGATTGTTGTGGGTGAAGCTTCAATGATACTATAGAAAAGCACTAGGATTTGCTCGAGGGTCTTTCTGGTTTCTGTATCGGAAGGCGAGCCATACACCAAGAATCTGAAAAACATTGGGGAAAACGAAGAGATGGTTACCAGGTTTATTATTATAGCGCCATTTATTCCATGGCGCTTTACAAGTGAAAGAGGGTATACATACAACAATCATTAACAATACAAAACAGACTGGTATAGGAGGAGAGAGGACCCTGCCCGCGAGGGCTCACAGTCTACATTATCCACGCAATTATACATTTCTAATGTACACAGCTGGCACAATGCCTGTGCCACACACTTGGTCAGCTACATAATGTACAGTACACCCCTCACGTTTTCGGTAACTATTTTATTATATCTTTTCATGGCACATCACTTAAGATGTGACACTGGCTACTTTACATTGTATCAGTGTAAATCTTGTGTAACAATAAATTTGATGTGCCCTCTACATAACACACAGCTATTAATGTCTAAACTGCTGGCAACAAAACGTGAGTACACCCCTAAGTGAAAATGGCCAGACTGGACACAATTAGCCATTTTCCCTCCCTGGTGTCCTGTGACACATTAGTGTTGCAAGGTCTCAGGTGTGAATGGGGGAGCAGGTGTGTTACATTTGGTGTTATCGCTCACACACGCTTGCATGCTAGTTACTGGAAGATCAACATGGCTCCTCATGGCAAAGAACTGCCTGAGGATCCAAAAAAAGAATTCTCTACATAAAGATGGCCATGGCTATAAGAAGATTCCCAACACCCTGAAACTGAGCTGCAGCAAGGTGGCCAAGACCATACAGTGGTTTAACAAGACAGGTTAGATGCAGAACAGACTTCATCATGGTCAACCAAAGAAGTAGCGTGTACGTGCTCAGCGCCATATTCAGAGGTTGTTTATTTTTCACAATAGATGAATAAGTGCTGCCAACATTGCTTCTAAAGGTGATGCAGAAGAAACATTACTGGAACCATGTCCTGTGATGTGATAAGACCAGGATAAACGGATTTATTTCAGATGGTGTGAAGAGTGTGTGGTGGCAACCAACTGAGTACAAAAACAAGTATATTTTACCTACAATCAAGCATGGTGGTAAGAGTGTCATGGTTTGTGGCTGCACAAGTGCTGCCGCTGTGGGGAGCTACAGTTCATAGAAGGAATCTTGAATGCCAACATGTACTGTGACATACTGAAGAAAAGCATGATCTCCCTCCCTTTCGGAAACTGGACAGCAGGGCAGTATTAAAACATTAGAACGACCCCAAACACACCTCTAAAGGCCCCGTTACACGCAACGATATCTCTGACAATATGTCGTGGGGGTCACGGATTTCGTGACGCACATCCGGCGTCGTTAGCGACATCGTTGCATGTAACAGCTACGAATGTCTGTTAACGGAAAAATACTCACCTAATCGTTGACACGTTCATTTTCAAAATCTCGTTGGTCGTTGTGGACGTAGGTTGTTCGTCGTTCCTGAGGCAGCACACATCGCTACGTGTGACACCCCGGGAGCGATGAACAGCTTACCTGCGTCCTCCGACAATGAGGTGGGCGTGTCGTTAATGCGGCTCATCTCCGCCCCTCCGCTTCTATTGGTCGGCCGCTGTGTGACGGCGCACGAACCTCCCCCTTAACGAAGAGGTTGTTTGCCGCCCACAGCGACGTCGCTAGGAAGGTAAGTACGTGTGACGGGTGTTAGCAATATTGTGCGCCACGGGCAGCGATTTGCCCGTGACGCACAAACGACGTGGACAGGTACTTTCATGAGCAACATCGCTAGCGATGTCGTTGCGTGTAAAGCCCCCTTAAGACCACTACCTTGCTAAAGAAACTGAGGGTAAAGCTACTGGACTGCCTAGGCATGTCCTGAGACCTAAACCCTATTGAGCATCTATCCTCACATGAAAGGTGGAGGAGCGCAAGGTCTCTAACATCCACCAGCTCATTGATGTCCTCATGGAGGATGGAAGAGGTTTCCAGAGGCTCCTGTGAACTCCAAGCTCAAGAGAATTAAGGCAGTGCTTGAAAATAATGGTGGCCACACAAAATATTGGTATTTTAGACACAATTTGGCCATTTTGACTTGCGGGTTAACTCATTTTTCTTGCCAGCGGTTTAGATATTAATGGTTGTGTGTTATTTAGAGGGCACCAAATTTACTGTTATACAGGCTGTACACTGACTACTTTACATTGCATCAAAGTGTCATATCAGTTTTGTCCTAAAAAGATAAACTAAAATATTTACTAAAATATGAGGAGTGTACTCACTCGTGATAATTGTATATACACTCCTCAACATTGAAACTGCAACACCAAGAAGGAAAAGTTGTGGAATTATGGAAATTACATGATGGATACATATGTTAATCATATGCAAATGATGAAGAAAAAAAATGGAAACTTTGGCCACGATTCATCAAGACTGGTTATATTCACTTGAGGACATTGTGCAGGAGTCAGAGGCGCCTGATTTATTAAGAGGCACTCAGCTCTTAATAAATCAAGCGCGTCTGAAAAGTGATGTGTGCCAGAGACTGGAGTAGGGTACGCTGCAGCGCATCATGAATCTGACGATTGGGCATCATTGCACCTAGCTCTGCACAAAACTTTTTGTAAGTTTTCAAGACACTTTACTCAGGAAGTCCGACAATTTTATTGATGAATAGGGGAAAATATTTTCAAAACACCTGGATTTATTCCATATGAGTGTTATGTAGAGAAAATCAGTCTCTTTCACGCCTTGGCATGTCATCAATGAGGTTATTAATAGCGATCTGAGGAATGTTCTACCACGGAGAATGTACTTGGACACACGCATCTTCAGTTGCTTGTACCACTGTGAGCATCCTGTAAGGCCTAAAATATCACCATGGCCTGCAGCGCCTCCAGACTTGTCTCCCATCGAGCACAACTGTGGTGTAATTAACCGTTAATTGAAAAGATGGCTGCCAGCAGTGGATCTTGATGATTTAAAGGGAACCAATCACCAGGATTTTCATATATAACCTAAAGCCAGTGCTATACTGGCACTATCAGGCTGATTCTATACACACCTGTAGTGCTCAGCTCGGATGTTTAGGTTTTGAAATCCAAGAAAGTAAAGTTTATAAAATTAGCTGCTGATGAGTGACAGCAGCTGAGGAGCAGATAATATATTCATAGTTATCCCCTCCCTCTGTTAGAATTAGCATAAGAATTATACAAACGACTCACTTTGTCTCTTGCAGGACCTGTGTGAGGTCATACCCATGTGACCTGGTAGCCAGCTTTGGTGGCTGAGGCCCCGCCTCTTCTGGTCACATGGGTATGACCTCACCACAGGTCCTGCTAGACAAAGTGAGTCGTTTGTATAATACTTATGCTAATTCTAACAGGGGGAGGGGATAACTATGAATATATTATCTGATCCTCAGCTGCTGTCACTCAACAAGCAGCTAATTTTATAAAGTTTACTTTTTTGGATTTCAAAACCTAATCATCCGAGCTGACCACTACAGGTATGTAGAGAATCAGCCCGATAGTGCCAGTATAGCTCTGGCTTTAGGTTATATACGAAAATCCTGGTGATTGGTTCCCTTTAAGTGCATTCAGTGTGGAAGAACATTCCTCAGACAACAATAATAGCCTTGTTGATAACAGCCACGGTCATGTAAGTGCATTTTCTCATACTCCATACTGAATACATCTAGATGCTTTGAAATTGTTTCTTCATCATTTGCATATCAGTAACAAGTCCATCCTGTGATATCTATAATTCCACAACTGTTCAGGCGTGTATATCTGTCATGGAATATGAAGGATTAAATTCTTTATTTAAAATGACCCAAATTCTCATTTAATTTTTTTTGCCTCATTTTAATTTTTTGGAAGTTCTGGCATCTGATGACCCTTGAAAAGTGTCTGATAATTTGGAAATGGAATATGAAGGGGTTAAGGTTAGAAGAAAACCTCAGGTTGTTATGCGGTCAGGTACTGTAAGAGGTAGGAATCAGCGAAGATGAGAGACTTTCCTATACAAAATGAGTAGAAGGTAGTGGAGGTCTAGGCGGAGGTTGTATTTCTAGACCTCCTGCTCCACCAGAGCGACTACCCTGCAGGTCACACAGATAAGTAATGAAATGTGGCCTCCCTTCAGCTCATCGTCATACAAGAAGCTGAATGCGAGCTAGCGTGGATTACATCATGTAACCCTTCCTGAAGACGCTGGATGGACCCTTCTTCATGTTCAATTACTGCTTTATAAAAAAATACTGTAAAAGGCCGGTAATAAAATATCCTGGACAGAGTTCATTAACATAGAATAATGTTATATTCTCAGGGAAATTTATTAAGTTAATTGCAGAAAAGAAACCAAACAGCTTTTCGTGTCTTGTGACATTTACAGTATATTTTAGACACTGAGGGCCTTTCTACAAGGAGACATGGCTTAGCAGAAAGGAACGGATTCAGTCCTGGTACTGTGCAGAATGAAGCATGACACTATATAGTAGCATCCCTGTAGTCAGCCCCATGGACTGCTGGCCATGAGGGGGAGGGTGGGGAATCAGCTGCTGGGGACATGCTGGCACAGGAAAACCAAAAGTCCAGGCAACTTGCAAAAGTACTGACACAACATCACATGTCATATAGAGGAAATTGCCTCTGGGCCATAACCCCAAACTGAATGAGGGGGCTTTACTGCACAAAACACTAATCAACGAAGTGTGGAGAAGCACTGGGAGCAATGTTATGGCAATTTCAGGATGTAAACTCTCTCCTTAAGGCTGCTTTCACACCTCCATTTTTCCTGTGCGGCACAATCCGGCACTTGCAGGAAAAACGCAACCTTTTTTTTTTTTGCTGCCGGTTGCGTTTTTTTTTTTTTTGCATAGACTAACATTAGTGCCGCATGGGCTTGCGTTCCATCCGGTTTTTGCCGCATACGGCAGATTTAGCCGATGCGGCGGCCGGATGGAACGTTGCCTAGCACATTTTTTTGTGCGGCAAAAAAAAAACTGCATCGCGCCACATCTGGCTGATGCAACGCATTTTCCTATGCATGCCTATGGACGCCGGATGCGGCGCGATGCGGCAAAAACCGCATGCGGTTTTTGCCACTGCGCATACTCCGTAGCCTGCCGCAAGCGGCAAAAACTGGACGGGCCGCATGTGAAAAAACTTATGTAAAGGATGCGGTGTTTTCGCCGCATCCGTTGCATAGGTTTCACAGCCGGATTGAGCCGCAGTGCTCAAACCGGATGTTTGAAAGCAGCCTAAGACAAGTCAGCCATCCATGGTTACAATGTGTGGTCGCAGAGTGCTCTTGGTCAGACGTACTTGGTAGCATATCCTGATGATGTAACGGTCATGGGACATTGATTTGTTTTTGTTAAAAGAAAAACAAAATTGTGCATTTTCTGTGTTCGTTTTTGCTTAAACTTTGGAGTTCACATGTGACACGGCTGCTGGATGCAGATAGTTAAAGGGAGTGTTACCACAAATCAAACAAAATAGGCACATCGCCCCTATACACACCATTCCTGTATAAATCTGGCACAAGCGGCTCCACCACACTGTGCAGCCACAACACAGAGCGGTGTGTGTGCGCACTCTGATCGAGGAACTGTGACAGTGAGTGCAGGCTTCAGTGTGATCTAAGAGGAGGGCAGAAAGGGTATCCAAACTAAGGGGGCAGCACCTGCATCAAGGGGGCACGAGAAGCCGCATTGGACAGATTTATACAGTAAAGATATAATATATAAAAGGGGCCAAATCCCCCCCAAATGACTGCTCAGCCTAAACTGTATCCTGAGAAGACAGACTCCCTCCAACACAATCATATCTGTCAAAGTAAAGTGATAGATGTCCAGTCACCTCCAGAAAGTAATAAAACAGTTTTGCATTTGCACATTATATCTTCAAGTAAAGCTGACACAGTTCTGTTAGGGTAGGAGATCGCTTCAGCGGAGTACTGAATAAAGAGCGAGAAAAAAAAAAGCATTCAGCACAAAAAGAGCACTCAACTCATGAAATATAAGACGTCAAAAGCAGGGCTGTGGAGTCGGAATAAAAATGAATGACTCCTAAAATATATAATACATTGGGTAAAGCGGGTCAATGCAGAATGTGATTAATAGTTTTTCATAAGAATTTGGGAAAGTTATGAAATGTCCTATAAATGTCTGTTCTATTCCTGATCAAAAGGATCTAGGCTGTTAGTTGAGATGAATCTGTGCTGCACTTCAGCTACATGATACAAGTAGTGAAGCGCCTCCTCTACAGATAAGGGTAAAAACAAAGACACAAAGAATGGATAAAATTGTAGAGTGAAAGGCACTCACCGGAATAGCCGTGTCAGAAAACCTTTTTATTCCATTGACAGGTTACAAGTGAAGTCACAAGGGGAGGGGGGTTCACAGAGCACGTCTGACGTGCTGATAGAGGAAAGCAGCATAGAAGCAAATGATACATACTGGATATCATACAGAGGAGTTAAACACAGTGATAAGCCCATACAAATTTACCAACAAGAGGAAAAGTGACCTAAATATGCAGTCTCCCTTTAGAGAGCGTTAATATAAGGCATAAGTACATGGAGAAATCAAAAACAGAGACAAGATAACAGAGGTATAAGCACCAACCCTACCCATACATTGTATAAGGAAAGGTAAAGCATAGTGGAAGCAATAAACCTGACCCAACGCATGTCGCCATTATAGCTTCATCAGGGGAATACCGGGATCTCTATTGGTGGTACCCCTCATACATTTGTATGAGCTCATCACTGTGTAACTCCTCTGTATGATATATCTATTATATGCTGCTTTCCTCCACCAGTTTGTGACATACACTGTTACTTGTTGGCTTGGCATGGTGGTCTTCTGTATGATTTTAGGTGGTTTTTAGCTATTATTAATTATTATTATTATTATTATTAAACGGTTGACGTTTTATACTTCACGAGTTGAGCACTCTTAGTGCTGAACGATTTTTCGATACCATTTTGGTTTGGCATCGGAGGACCCTTGTGCTAGAAGTCTCCTATGGTACTCTAATCTAATTGATGAGCTGTGTATCCCTTCCTTCTTTTTTCCCCAAATACTGGATATAATGATCTTTGTGTAATTTAAAGGTGCATTCTCAGTAGGTGTGGGCTGTACCTGGTTGGTAAACTGGAAGAGATTCAAAGAGTATAAATGATCCTATTTCCTAAAAACCAACAATCCAATTGTAAAGAAAAAAAATGTGATTCACATCATGGTGAAACGTGGAGACTTTCTAAACGTGAAGTTCCCCAGAGCTGGTCAGGAATACCGTAAAGAGCTTTTCTGGATGTAAATGAAGTATAATTCAATGAAAAGTCATACCATTAGTGATGGAAGGGTTTTGCTGCTGGTGATCAGTCACACAGCTGGAAACTTCCCAGTATAACACAATGAGGCGCCGTTATTTATGAAGAATGTATAATCTGTGGTTACCGTTTAGGACTAGATTACCTCTGTAAAGCTAAAGAAGAGTCCTACTCCACCAAGGATTTTCAGGGCTTCACCGGCATGGTTCAACATTTTGTAGCCACATGTCTCACACGTGTTTTTACTTTTACAGTCCTGAAAAGTAAAAGTATTAAAGTCAGTAAGGAATGTACACAAGCGAATGATGGACACAAACATTGGGTAACACTATGATCAAAAGGTTTATCCCATGCTTAAATGGGTTTACATGTAAAAATAATGGTTACTGGTCCGAGTACCCTCAGAGGGGCACCACAAGATGGATCTGCACGCCCAAAATGAAAAGTTCTTTTTGCTATTTGTCCGTCTTGTGTTTAAGGAAGCAGTGAATTTGTCAGGAAGATTTGTTGAGAAAAGGCATTAGCCATGGGTTCCTAAAAGGTGTACTTTGTATTTTAGTTGTGTTGACCTATTATAAGGGAAAGCACAGTCTGCTGGGGGCTACTGTACGGTAAAAAATTATACATTTATTAATGGTGTACTGATGTATAGAAACCTGACGGAGGACAAGAGGGAATCCTTCAGATGATCTCCTGCATGTTTATATGAGACGGTGATCGGAGTTCTTACAGACGCTCGCTCACCACTTCCATGAAATTAATCTATTCGCTGTTCCACAGACAAGACAGATGAAAAGGCTGTGGACTTTCCCCAAAACGCTGTACCTGAACTTGGTGTAAAGAGGGGTGGGGGTGGGAGACCGTGAGGAATAGTTAACCACACAACTGCCGACGTGGCACCCCCCTTTCACTAGCACCAGTGAAAAAGAACCCTGCCAGCCCGGTAGGATTGCCAACAGTTCCTCATTAAAGCATGCCCAGTCCTTTAACGGGATTATATTGGGCCAGCCCCGTTTACGTTACACTCTTATCAGAGAACACAATATCGAGATAAAAGCAGTCCAGGGTAAATTGGATATTTAATCGCCTTAAGGGCATACGAGAGAAAACACTACATACACAATGGATATATATATACTTGTTAGATATGAAAATAAAATACAGGTGGTTGTACAATAAATATAAGCAGATGATAGAAAAGTCAGTACCAGGTGGGTGTTTGGCCTTGGTGCTATGCACCCCCATGCGAGGTTGTGTGCTGGCATCGGTTTCTGGTTTCTTCCAACACGAAAACCTGGGCCACTGCCTCGCACAAGCAATTAACCCCCTAGGTCAGTCACTCCCTATTTCGCCACCGGGATGCTGCTCCTCTTGGGGCTGGTAGCTAAAACTTCGAAACCAATGATGGATCATAACTAACGATGGGCAGACATGGACTGTAAAAGTCCAGATCCGAGCGGGCTCAAGAGTACCCGAGCACCGACCCCACAGTGCTCATGGAACTCCGGGTAACAATCTGGCAATTCGGGTATAAAAAAAAAAAAAAAAAAAAAAAAAAAAAAAAGAAGGAAGGGGAAAGCAGGTGCATTAAACTTACCAGTCTTCGCCTGGCTGTAACAGCTGCAGCCATATGTTTTATCTGTGCTGGGTATCATAATAGGGGGATTCTTATTTATTTTTACACTACAATAGGGACACACACAGCATCTGTGATTGAAAGTAATTAAGACACACTGAAAAACAGGGTGGGGGCACTGGCGGCAACCAGACGCCGGGACTGCCAGTGGGGGGGGGGTTGAAGCAGTGCATATGCATGAAGAATAATGGGTGGCCCAGGAAGTAGCATGAGCAGCCCGGATGCAGTGTTACAGCCGCGCTGGAGACTTGGTAAATATAGCGCGCTTGCTCTAATTCCCCTACCTTTCTTTTTAAACACAACACACAACAAAAAAAACAAACCGGTTGGACCTGCTGATCCCAGGTATTTGTGGGTCCAACCATTACTAATCATAACATATCAATGGATGGTCATAGGGAGGCAGTTTTGGCACCGTTGGATCCGGCCAGGCCCCATTTATGTTTGGAAGCCAGACATGGCTTCGCTACCTGGCTTCAACTAGCCATTCTATGCATTTCTCCACCCTGGGATACTTCAACGAATAGAGACCCAGGCAGGCGTTTCTTCCGTTCCCGAGATCTCGAAAAGTAATGGGTATATGGCTAGGTTGTACAAAAATACCTTATAAAAAAGGAAGGGGGTGGGGGTTTCTTTAAAGTAGTTAAGCAGCTAGTTAAGCAGCTTCAAGCAGGGGTTCATCCTGCCAGAAAGGCCTTGGACCTAGACTGGCTGCTAGGGGGTGCAGGTTTTTCCACTTTGGAGGTTCAGCTTCATATGTTAACAGAGGTCTATAATCTTGGACCGGATAAGAAAGTCAATTGGCATTAAATTATGTCCTCCATATTCTTCACAAGGTCAATATGCTTACAGTGATACCAAAACTTGCAATACTGCAGTACCTGGTCTAGGCTTCACAGGAATACTAAAATGGCAGCCAGCGTTAGCCTTCAGCAAGCCCCTCGCTGCCATTGTAACCCACCAGCACGCTTTTTAAATGGCACCAGCATTTAATTGCATCTAGGCTTGACCATTACTGTCAGAAGTCGGCTGTTTAACATCTGCCATGCTTGAAGCTTCACACACGCGGACCCCGGAGTTTAAGTGCCAGCATATCAATATGCACCAAAGGGTTTAATGTTACAAACACTGGGAAACGCCTCTATGGTTTTAAAGAAGTTAAAATCAGAGAACATGGAAATTACCAAAAAATGTCAAATTAAAAAGAGGAAACAGAAAAAGCAAATTGTTCTTAAAGTTATCACAATAAAACATGGAAACTACTCACCGCAATGCAAACTGAAAAATCGTTGTTGTACTGTAAAAGTTTTTCTGTGGTGTTCAACCATCCACAACAGTTCAGATTCTTCTCCATCTCTCGCCTGGTGACGTTCCCCATACTAGTCCATGCTTCATTCAGAAACCGCTCCTGTAGGAACCAAAATAATGCTGGTCACATTGAGGTGTAGGCTCGGAGGGCGTCCAAAATATGTTTTCACCATAGAACTCTACTTGAGTGGGTGAGACGGAAGATCCTAATTTGTGACCATAAAATCCTACACACTCACATGCGTTTACCCTACAGTTAAAAGGGATATACTACTCTATTACTCGCCAATTACAATCATGGAGAGCAGCATTTGTCAAAAAAAAGACAAGCCACTGGTCACGAAGCCGCAGAGGACTTCCCGTAGATCCTCCAATCTAGTCAATTGCCTCAGGGTCTTTAAAACACAAACAATTGGAGAAAGCGTAACAGAAAGGAGAAGAGACGGTTTCTCTGCGGTCCACCAGATGAAGCTATAAAGCGTTTCCCTATTGTCTATGCATTTCAAAGACTTTAACTTTTCCCTCAGGAAAAACCATGTGTTCAATCACGTAAACCATAACAACCTCCCCCCCACCCCCCCAACAACTTTTTATCTTCATCTGATGGACCATCATTGGAGCTGTCAGCAGCGCCGAGAAACCCACTCTTCTCCTTTCCTTTCCTAAGCTCTGTGGGTCACTTGGGTCTGCAGCAGACTGTCAAGGCAAATTCGGTGATTGTCTCTCACACCATCCCTCCATGTGAGCAACTCCAACTTTATCCACAAATTTGTTTTTGGGATTAGACTCTATTGCGCCTTACATTTCACCTCAGCACACCTCCATCAAATATAAAAAGGACTCATTTGGCTTCCTGCCTCGCACCTTCAATTCTAGAGGACGGTGGCGGGGCTCTTATGACAATGCGCCACTAAGGTCAGCCCAAGAGCAGATAGAACACAGGGCCGCAAAAGAGCGTCTGATGTAAGCAGAGTGGGCTTTGGTTTTATTCATGGGGTACAGTATAGGTTTATATACAGGGAACACGAATATTTTATTTTAAATCAGGAGGGACAGTATGTTTTTATAATTTGAGGCAAAGAATACACACAAATATATGTATAAGAAAAATAGATCATAAAGCAGCACTCCAATGGAAATCAGTGATAAAAAAAAACGTCCAGTGAGAAGGTGAAACGATACAAGTATCTGTGTGAATATGGTCTTTATGATTTCCATTGGAGAGCTGCTTACAGTATTTTTTCTATAGAGGCATTTTAGTTGGTTGTTTGTGGAAATATACCTGCATATTTAGAACTGTCCTGCTACCGTATTTTTCGTTTTATAAGATGCACCCCAAATTTAGAGATTAAAAAAAAAAGAAAAAAAGGTCTGTCTTATAAACTGATGTTGTCTTAACGGAGGGAGGGCGGCAGCAGTGGTGGAGCAGAGTCACAGGAGGCCGGGGCGGTGCTGGCTGTGTGGAGCAGGCTGGTGCGGCGGGTGTCCCAGATGTTCTGTCGGTGGTGCGGGCTTCAAAGAAATGGCACCTCAAGCGGCATATGAGCAGATTGAGCTCTCAGCTAAATGACAAGTTCTTGAGCCAAGAGCTCCATCTGCGCATGCGCTGACTCCGGGTGCCATCATTTGAAGCCAGAGAATCTGGGACACCCGCCACACCGCTCTTCTCCACACAGCCACCGCTGCCCGCACAGCCGGCCAGCAGCCCGCACAGAGAGGCGGTCGCACAACCCCGGCGCCAATTCTCCACCTCCTGGTAAGCTATATTCATATTTTAAGACCGCACAAAGAGGCAGCCAGCCGTCCGCACAGAGAGGAAGGCAGCGAGCCGGCCACCAGCATAGACCGCTGACCGCACAGCCCCTGTGCCAATTCTCCACCTCCCGGTAAGCTATATTTGGGTTTTAAAGACACACTCATTTTCCTCCCAAATTTTCGTTTGTGTGTGTATATATAAACACACACACACACACACGTATTTTTTTAGCAGTTTATAAATAATAATTATTTGGCAAGAAGTCTATGAGCATAATCACTGCTAGATTTCGTATCAGCAATTCAGATAAATGTTGTTCCACAAAACATTGTGTGATATTTGCAGCCTATTTTATGGCGCAATTTATGAGCTGTTGACTTTAGATAAAATGTTTTCAGGCTGGACTGACCGACCTAAACAGTGTCCCTACCTGCTGAGAAGTGTTCAGAGCCAAACAGGAGCAGGAAACCACCAGTTGAAAGATAAAGATGAGAATTAGCACCACCATGTACTGAAGGTCCAGTTAAAGATGTGGGGAAACAGGTGTAAGATTAAAAACTATTCTTTTTACCCGATACAAAAAAAAAAAAAAAAAAAAAAAAAAAACTCCACACCCACCAACTACTTAGATTTCTATCTTCTATAGCTATAGTAATAAGTAGAGGCGATCTGTGAGCAGGATCATCCACCCCGGTGTGCAGCGTAAAGTAGCAACAGATCCCGAATCCTGCGCTGTGTCCCTCACTGGATGTTGTGGTTTTCAGAAAAGGATACGAGACAAGCTTCTATATATTCACAAGGAATCAGAGCGAGGGTCACACTATATTATATATAGCGCCATCATATTCTTCAGCACTTTATAGACATCACCACCATCTATAGTCCCCATCAGTAGGTCTTTGTATGGTGGGACGAAACCTACACAAACAAGGAGAACATACTAACTCCTTACAGATGTTGTCCTTGATGGGATTTGTGCCTAGTACTACAGCACTGCGAACCATTGAGCCACCGTATGGCAAGGAAAACCTGATTTTATGAAAACTAGTTAAGACATCCAGTAAGTGACACATTGTGGTTTCAGGGTCTCTTTTACTGCTGTATTCTATCATCTGATAAACAAGATACAAAAATTCACACCAGGTTTGTATGATTCCCAGTGGAGCAGTTTGCAATACTTTTTTCACCTCTTCATTAAAGACATCTGTCCATATTCCCCCCCATGATCGGCAACCCCGTGCACCATTTGCCATTGTGGCGCTCATTCTGGCTGCCTGGAGATGTCCATGTGTTTCACAGTCCGCCATTAGCCAGCTAATCCTAACACTTATGTGTGCATTGCTATGATGTATATTCCACTCCCCTTCAATGTCCCCTCTTACATCTGGAGGTAGTGAGCGCTGCGGCTCTCTCTTCCGCCAAATTTATGAGATACATCCAAAAGGTAAGGAGAGTGAGGTGGCCGCAGGACTTGCATAATGGAAGACTACGCAATCCTGGGAGGGAGAGTGCAGACACCGCTGGAACAGCGCCAGCACCAGAGGGGAGTATTAGGCCCAGTGCCAACGCTGTGTAGTTTTGATGCGTATTTTCAGAAATCTGCATGTCCATTGTGAAGCCAGCAAAGTCTATGAGAATTCAGAAGTGCTGTGCCTATGTTGCTTATTTTTCCCTTGCGTATTTGGTGCAGGGAAAAAAAAAAAAAAAAAAAATCTGCACCAAATACGCAAGGGATAAAATACTCAATGTGGGCACAGCACTTCTGAATTCCCATAGACATGCATATTTTGCTGCAGATTTCTGAAAATATGCGTCAACATCCGCAGCGTGTGCACAGGGTCTTAGTGTTATTCTTTTAAAAGGAGGAAACATACGGATTGAGAAGGGGGTTGTTTGAGTAGTGAACAACCCCTTTAAATCTTACCCCAGGGCTGGATAAATGGCGGATGTCAGGCTGTAAAGGAGACTACAAGTTTGCTGCCTTAGGCTGGACTCACACGAGCGTATAACTCGCATGAGTATCAGAACGCTTCTCTGCTAACAGGAGCGGGTCAGCTGCATGTATTTCTATGCAGCTGACATGCTCCTGTCCGGAGAGTGTGCGGCTGCACGGGGTGATGCGTTCTGATACTCATGCGAGTTACACGCTTGTGTGAGGGCACTCTTAGGACTCATGCGCATGTTGCGTAATTGCATGCAGTTACACTGAGTATTGCATTGCAGCGTAAATGCACGTGTCCCCTGCACAATCTATGTAGATTGTGCATGATACGTGCGCACGATGCTTTTTTTGAATGCAGCGATTTGGGTGCTAAAATTTTGACCCAGATCCGTGCGTTCATAAAAGCAGCATGTCAATTATTTCTGCGTTCTGGATGCAGCTCCCACTCTGTCTATGGTGGGGACAGCAGCCAGAGCGCATGAAAACGGCTTTTTTCTACAAAAATACTGCATCCATTACGCAGTGTTTCTGCAGTGATTTGAAGCGCACATGTGCTGTCAAATCGCTGCAGAATATTCAGCAGTTACATGCGCATGAGCCCTAATACTTAGATTGCTAGCTTTAATTGTCTGGCCTAGGCATACGAGTCTATAAGGCTGGTTTCACACATCAGTTATTGGGTTTTTTTTCGTCCGTGCGCCATCCACTATTGTTGAGGATAGATCACAAATTCATTGTAATGAATGAGTTTTCACATGTCCTTTTACTGTGGACTCTTTTCATTTTGCACTAGGATTCTTGCTCCAACTCACTAATGCAGGTCAATGAACTCACATATCACTGTGTGTTATCGGCATATTACACTGTGTAATATTAGGAGAAGCAAGGAATTTATTTATTCCCCAAACTTGAAAAATGGATGCAATGCAAATTGCGAAAAGTGAAACACCTAAAAATAAGCGTAATGCAATGAGAGAAAAAAAAAAAATAAAAATCGGGACCATTTTTCTTGCATGTTTTCGTGCCCATGCTCATCTTGTGTAAGAGAATGACTGGCCATGATGGCACTATGAATATCCCCACAGCGTAAAGGATACAATAAACAGCATGACTTGATGGTGACTGACGGCTCCAATCAATCCAATAATGGCAATTAGTAGAAGGAAGACTCCGATTGCTATGACTCCCCCGATGATGTGGAGGCTGGATACTATGCCGAAGCCTTTGCCCCATGCGGCCACTCCAATTAACAAGAGCCCCACGAGCTGAAAGAAAAAAAAAAAAAAAAAAAAGAAGAAGTGTAAATACAGGTCTATGAATATTATTCACCATGGACAGAGGGGCAAAGATCCTGAGGTTTGTCGTCGTCCACGGTCAGACAATGACCAGAGCTGGGACTTCCTATTAGGAGGTCTCTAGCCCACCGGGAATACAGGTACATTGTGCAGCAAAACAGAAGGGGCAGCTTACCTGGCCTTTTCTGATCAGCCTACCATTAGGTCTATGGGGATTTGTCGTCAGCTAAAATCTGCAACTAAAGGCTGCTTTACACGTGTCGATTTATCGTGCGTTTGCATGAGCGATCGCACTCGCCACCGTCGTTTGTGCGTCATGGGCAATTTGTTGCCCGTGGCACACAAAGTCGGTAACCCCCGTCACACGTACTTACCTCCCGGGCGACCTCGCTGTGGGCGGTGAACATCCTCTTCCTGAAGGGGGATGGACGTCCGGCGTCACAGCGACGTCACACAGCGGCTGCCCAATAGAAGCGGAGGGGCGGAGATAAGCGGGACGTAACATCCCGCCCACCTCCTTCCTTCCGCATTGCTGGCGGCCGCAGGTAAGCTGTGTTCATCGTTCCCAGGGTGTCACACGGAGTGATGTGTGCTGCCTCTGGAACAATGAACAACCGGCGCGCAGAAGGATGCTCGATTTTTTGAAAATGAACGACGTGTCAACGAGCAACGATAAGGTGAGTATTTTTGCTCGTTCACAGTCGCTCGTAGCTGTCACACGCTACGATATGTCAAATGAGGCCGGATGTGCGTCACTACTGACGTGACCCCGACGGCATATCGTTAGATATATCGTAGCGTGTAACAGGGCCTTTAGGACATTCTTATACTACTGTATATTTATATAAAAACGCACTGCAGAATTCCCATAGAGAAAAGTGAGCAGAGAACTGTAAAGGCCACATTTGCTAATAGAATTGATATCTATTCAATAAATTTCCATGTATCCCAGAGGTTACAATGACTGTAGGCTTAAATTTTAATCACACCCTTAAACAGTCCGAGAACAGACTGGCCGCGGGTCTCCTGAAACACGGCAGCGTCGTAAGTATATGTGACCCGCGGCCAGTCTGTACATCACGGTCTGAGTTTGGATTAGGATTTCAAGATGTGAAATTGAATTCTTCACCTATAGAGGAGAAAAAAAATATATAGAAAATCATTCTGTAGCTGGACTGGCAACCTGGCTCAGTGGCTAGGCGTAAGAGTGGCTCAGTGAGAACTGCAGACATAATAATCTCACCTGGGAGTCTCCTGCATTGTATGGACGGTCCCCCTTTACGTGCTTGTGTGTAGTTGGATTTCTTCTGACATCTCAAAAAACTAATGACATATGTGCACGCACACACATACAGCGCCTTGCGAAACTATTCGGCCCCCTTAAATTTTTTCAACCTTTTCCCACATTTCAGGCTTCAAACAAAGATAAAAATTGTAATGTTATGGTGAAGAACAAACAAGTGGGACATAATTGTGAAGTTGAATGAAATGTATTGCTTATTTTAAACTTTTTAAAAAATAAATAACTGAAAATTGGGGCGTGCAATATTATTCGTCCCCTTTAAAGTTAATACTTTGTAGCACCACCTTTTGCTGCGATTACAGCACAAGTTGCTTGGAGTATGTGTCTATCAGTTTTGCACATTGAGAGACTGAAATTCTTGTCCATTCTTCCTTTGTAAACAGCTGGAGCTGAGTGGGGTTGGATGGAGAGTGTTTGTTTGTGAACAGCAGTTTTCAGCTCTTTCCACAGATTCTCAATTGGATTCAGGTCTGGACTTTGACTTGGCCATTCTAACACCTGGATACGTTTAATTGTAACTCACTCAAAGTAAACTCACTCAATTGTAACTGGAACTCACTGCCTCAACACGTCAGACTATCTACTACACTTGCAAACTTCAAACGGACCCTGAAAACTCATCTGTTCAGAAATGCCTATAATCTACAATGACCTCACTGCCCCACCACCGTGCGGAGCTGCCGCCCCACCACCGTGCGGAGCTGCCGCCCAACCTACACCCCACCTACTGTCTCCTCCCCAAAATCCTTTAGGATGTAAGCCCGCAAGCGCAGAGCCCTCTTCCCTCTGTGATAGTCTGTCTATTGTAACGTGTATATGTATTCTGTATGTAACCCCCTCATGTACAGCACCATGGAATCAATGGTGCTCTATAAATAAACAATAATAATAATAATAATAATAATAATAATAATAATAATAGTGAACCATTCCATAGTAGATTTTGCTTTATGTTTGGGATCATTGTCTTGTTGAAACACAAATCTCCGTCCCAGTCTCAGGTCTTTTACAGACTCAAACAGGTTTTCTTCAAGAATGGTCCTGTATTTGGCTCCATCCATCTTCCCATCAATTTTAACCATTTTCCCTGTCCCTGCTGAAGAAAAGCAGACCAAAACCATGATGCTGCCACCACCATGTTTGACAGTGGGAATGGTGTGTTCAGGGTGATGAGCTGTGTTGCTTTTACGCGAAACATATCGTTTGGCATTGTGCCCAAAAAGTTTGATTTTGGTTTCATCTGACCAGAGCACCTTTTCCACATGTTTGGTGTGTCTCCCAGGTGGCTTGTAGCAAACTTTAAACAACACTTTTTATGGATATCTTTGAGAAATGGCTTTCTCCTTGCCACTCTTCCATAAAGGGAACATTTGTGCAGTGTATGGCTGATTGTTGTCCTATGGACAGACTCTCCCACCTCAGCTGTAGATCTCTGCAGTTCATCCAGAGTGATCATGGGCCTCCTGGCTGCATCTCTGATCAGTCTTCTTGTTTGAGATGAAATTTTTGAGGGACGGCCGGGTCTTGCTAGATTTGCAGTGGTATGATACTCCTTCCATTTCAATATGATCGCTTCCACAGTTCTTCTTGGAATGTTTAAAGTTTTGGAAGTCTTTTTGTAACCAAATACAGCTTTAAACTTCTCTACAACAGTATCATGGACCTGCCTGTTGTGCTCCCTTGTCTTCATGATAGTCTCAGTGTGCTGTTTAACCCCTTCACGACCGGCCGATTTTTCACTTTACGTTTTTTTTCCGCCATTCTTTTTCTGAGACGTAACTTTTTCAGTCAATATGGTCATGTGAGGGCTCATGTTTTGCGGAACAAGCTGTACTTTTAAAATGAAACCATCAGTTTTACCATATAGTGTACTAGAAAACGGCAAAAAAAATTCCAAATGCAGAAAAATTGCAAAAAAAGTGCGATAGCACTATGGTTTTTGAGATATTTTATTCACTGTGTTCATTATATGGTAAAACTGATGTGTGGGTGTGATGCCTCAGGTCAGTGCGAGTTCGTAGACACCAAACATGTATAAGTTTACTTTTATATAAGGGGTTAAAAAAAAAAAAAATCGGAAGTATGTCCGAAAAAAGTTGCGCACGTTTTACGCCATGTTCTGTGACCCATAGCGTTCTCATTTTTCAGGATCTATGGCTTAGTGATGACTTATTTTTTGCGTCTCGAGCTGACATTGTTAACGGTACCATCTTTGCACAGATGCTATGTTTTGATCGCCTCTTATTGCATTTTGCGCAAAAGTTGTGGCGACAAAAACCATCGTTTTGGCGTTTGTAATTTTTTTGCCGCTACACCGTATACTGATCAGATTAATTGATTTTATATTTTGATAGATCGGGCGTTTCTGAACGCGGCGATACCAAATGTGTGTATATTTTTTATTTTTTTAACCCTTTAATTTTCAATGGGGCGAATAGGGGGTGATTTGAACTTTTAAAATTTTTTTTTTAAAAAACCTAACTTTTTTATTTTACTAGTCCCCCTAGGGGGCTATTGCGATCAGCATTCCGATCGCTCTGCAGTATCTGCTGATCACAGCTACAAGGCTGTAAACAGCAGATACGCTCTCTTTCTCTTTTGCTGTGCCGCTGGCTGTGCTACCATGACAACTATCGGGAGTCACGTGATCGCGTCACGTGACTTCCGGTATCGGGCGGTAAGTAAATGTTTACCGCGATCGCGCTTATAATGGCGCTGTCACATATTGACAGCGCCATATAAGGGGTTAAACGGCACAAGGAGATAACGATTCTGCTCGTGCCTAGCAGGCACACATCTCAGCTGTGAAAATCAGCTGAGATGTGCGCCGATCACAGCATGATGCTGCCGGCAGACCGCGGGCAGTAACATTATGACCGCAAGGACGTAATTTTACGGCCCGCGGTCGTTAAGGGGTAAAGGCTATGTGTGCACTAGAAAAGTGATTTTTCTCAAGAAAATTTCTTAAGAAACTTCTGGGAGTGGAAGATTACCGCATCTGCGGTAAAAAAAAAAAAAAAAACAAAAAAAAAACACACACCAAAACCACGGGACAAACGCATGCGTTTTTGCCGCGTTTTTGCGAATGGAGTGAAATACCGCAGGTACCTGCGGAAAAGAAGTGGCATGCACATTTTCTCAAGAAATTCTGCAGAAAGAATGTTCTTGAGAAAAAGAAAAAAAAAAACGCAGTGTACGCACAGCTATTTTTTTCCCATAGGTTACAAACATTTGTCAAGAAATTTCTGCAGCAAAACCGTGGGTAAAAATGCAGGTAAAAAACGCAGTGTGCGCACAAGGCCTAAAGCACAGAGCATCACAGAGCAGGTGCATTTATACGGAGACTTAATTACACACAGGTGGATTATATTTATCATCAGTCATTTAGGACAACATTGGATCAGTCAGAGATCCTCTACACATTTGTGTTAGGCTAAGTTCACATTTCCGTTGTTTTGTATCAGTCACATGCGTCGCTTGACGCATGTGACTGATGCGCTGTTCAACGCTGTACAACGGATGACAAAGAACAGAATTCTTTGTCGGATTCCGTTGTGTGCGGGGGGGCGGAGTTCAGTGGGGGGGGGGGGGGAGCCGAGCGGGGCCGTAGCACTGAGGACGTCAGTGCTGCAGGGACTGCAGGACAGGTGAGAGTGTGTGTATATACACACACATGCTGAATGCGGGAGGGGGTGGAGCCAAGCGGGGGGCGGGGCCAGGAGCTGAGGATGTCAGTGGCAGTACTGCGGTCTGCATGGCTGGGGACAGGTGAGTGTATCTGTGAGTGTGTGTGTGTGCACGCATATGTATGTATGTATATGTGTGCACATGCGGAGTGCGGGAGGAGGCGGAGCCGAGCGGGGGCGGGGCCAGACGAGGGTGTCAATGGCAGTGCTTGTCTGCATGGCTGGGGACAGGTGTGTGTGTGTATACACACATGTGCGGAGTGCGGGAGGGGCGGGGCCGAGCGGGGAAGGGTCGGCCTCCCTGCACACGTAACCAGACTAAATATCGGGTAGCAAAGCACCCGATATTTACCTTGGTTACCCGATATTTACCTTGGTTACAGGCCTACACCGCTTAGCGCTGGCTCCTTGCACCGTAACCAGGGTAAATATCGGGTAACCAACCAAAGCTGGTGACGTGTGCAGGGAGCCAGAGAGCATGCGCAGCGAAATCCGACGGATCTCGCTGCTCAAAAAACGTTACATGCTGCGTTCCTCCCGCCCGGCGGTCAGTCGTTCCACGACTGATCAGTCGGGCAAAGGGTGCAACGCAGCATCATCAGTCACAATCCGCTGCTCATACAAGTCTATGGGAGCAACAGAATCCCCTAAACGGATTCCGTTGTTTACAAGAGCAGCGGATTGTGACTGATACATTTTAGCGGAAACGTGAACTTAGCCTTAAGATGCAGGTCTAATATAGGTTAAATATGTTCAGCTTTGTAGATATGCATTTATAGATATAATATGGATTAATCCTCAATGAACTTCTGGAGTGAGTTTGCTGCACTGAAAGTAAAGGGGACGAATAATATTGCACGCTCCAATTTTCAGTTTTTTATTTTTTTTTTTAAAAGTTTAAAATAAGCAATTAATTTTGTTCAACTTCACAATTGTGTCCCACTTGTTGATTCTTCACCATAACATTAACATTTTTATCTTTATGTTTGAAGCCTGAAATGTGGGAAAAGGTTGAAAAATTCGAGGGGGCCGAATACTTTTGTAAGGCAATGCATATCATACATTTACACACAGTTTTATTTCTTTATTACAGCAATAACGGATATCCTGTAGCAGCTTCTCTATTTAGTTGGAAGCATGTTTAGGATCGTGCACATGAAGCCTTTTCCAGGTGGGTCCACTCCAAAATCCACAATCTACATTTCTAGGTGAAGGCCACTCACTGATCATCTGTTCAGGCTTTTGAACGTCTTTTAACTGGTTCAGGTTTCCAAAGATGTGACCCAAACATTCTTCAGGCATTGTCTACATTGAAGACGCGCTGTACATTACAATACAAATCAATGGAAAGACTCAAAAGACAGTGGCGTCTTTTTGAGCATCGTAGCCAATGTGTTTATTTGAAAAACAGCTAGTGGTTTCTTCATTGTTGAATTTAGTTAACAAAAACATCAGTAAAACATGATCCAAAACACACAAAAAATGCAGTCGGATTATGTGACTTGTGTTATTTGTTTGGTTCATGTGAGATTAATTTTATTTACCTAAATCATAAAGGTTACTGTACCGTATACAAGACCTGAGGGGAGAGGAGAAATCAATTCTATGGAGGAGGCACTAAGGGGTGGTGTCACACACAGCGACGACGACGTCGCTGCTATGTCACCATTTTCTGTGACGTTGCAGCGACGTCCCGTCGCTGTCGCTGTGTGTGACATCCAGCAACGAGCTGTCCCCTGCTGTGAGGTCGCCGGTCGTTGCTGAATGTCCAGCTTCATTTTTTGGTCGTCGCTCTCCCGCTGTGACGCACACATTGCTGTGTGTGACAGCGAGAGAGCGACGAACTGAAGCGAGCAGGAGCCGGCGTCTGGCAGCTGCAGTAAGCTGTAACAAGGGAAGACCTTTCCCTGGTTAACCGATATTTACCTCAGTTACCAGCGTCCGCCGCTCTCGCTCTCAGTGCCGGCTGCTGCTCTCTGCACATGTAGCTGCTGCACACATCGGGTAGTTAACCCTATGTGTACTGTAGCTAGGAGAGCAGGGAGCCAGCGCTAAGCAGTGTGCGCGGCTCTCTGCACATGTAGCACAGCGACGCGTATCGTTATGATCGTTGCTGCGTCGCTGTGTTTGACAGCTAAGCAGCGATCATAACAGCGACTTACAAGGTCACTTTTGCATCACAGAAAATGGTGACGTAACAGCGACGTCGTTGTCGCGATCGCTATGTGTGAACCCAGCTTTAGACTCAACTCGTACGAGCGTTATCTGCTTTATATATCATGTGTAAGGTCAGCCGGGCCATAATCCGCTCCATGGATGGAGGGTATGTACAGCCGGTGTCCTTACAATATTGCATTTAGTAAACAAGAAATACAATAAATATACAGTAGATTGTAGATCAGGTCGGGCTTTTCTCCAAAAGAGAGATCACATGTGGTTTGTACTTGTTCCCGATCTGTTGAAAAAAAAAAGTGGAAAAACAGAATCAAGGCCCCATTCTAGAGCCTGCCAGGTCAGCCCGAATAAAAAAGGCATGAACTGGTGACCCTGACGAAAAGCCAGAACAAAAGGACAAAGTCACACAAAACAGAAAGCCAACCAAATACAACCTATCTATTTTATAGTATCAAATGTGCGTGTTTAGGGGAGGGGGTGTCTAAGGGGTACTTTGCACGTTGCGACATCGCTACTGCGATCTCGTCGGGGTCAAATAGAAAGCGACGCACATCCGGCGCCGGTAACGACGTCGCAACGTGTAAAGTCTAGATGCACCGATAAACGATCGCAAAAGTGTCGTAAATCGGTGATCTGTGTAGTGTTGGCCATTTTCATAATTTCACTGCAGCGACAGGTACGATGTTGTTCCTTGTTCCTGCGGCAGCACACATCGCTGTGTATGAAGCCACAGGAGTGAGGAACATCTCCTTACCTGCGTCCAGCGGCAATGCGGAAGGAAGGAGGTGGGCGGGATGTTTACGTCCCGCTCATCTCTGCTTCTATTGGCCGCCTGCCGTGTGACGCCACACGACTCGCCCCCTTAGGAAGGAGGCGGGTTGCCCGCCAGAGCGACGTCGCAGGGCAGGTATGTGCGTGTGAAGCTGCTGTAGCGATAATGTTAGCTACGGCCGCTATCACAAGAGATCGCATCTGCGACGGGGGCGGGTACTATCACGCTTGACATCGCTATCATCAGCTACCGATGTTGCAGCGTGCAAAGTACCTCTAAGACTTGAGCTCCCACCACTAATTAATAGCAAGAAGTGCCCATTGCTCAGTTTGGCATGTACAGAATGTACCGACTGCTAAACAGTGTAGAAAAGCATGGCTGCTTCTTCCAGCACTATGAGTACCGATGTGGCTCAGCTTCATCAATCACTTTATGGCGCAGACCTGCTGCCACGCTCACTGCCGCCACATTCATTTTTAATGGGAGTGCAGGAGACGAGACGAGTACAGCACTCGCCCATCTCTGTAGGTCCCATAGAGAATTAATGGAGTGGAGGTGCAAGTGATTGACCACCGCTCTATTCACGTTAGGCTATTTAGAAAATGGTGTATTCCAGCAGTCAGAGTCCCAGCGATCAGGAAGCTATCCCCTACCTTTTGGTATAACACCCATTCTTAAAGGAGGTATCCAAAATCTGGATAACGTCTTCTCATTCCCCAGGTTTGCCCCCATTAAAATAAAAGCTTACACTCTCCTCCCGTGCCTGAACAGTTTCAGTGGGGTCAGCACTCACTTTCTCCTTCCCGGGGCTCACGTGAGGCTGTTACGTCACACGAGCCCTGTGGCCATTCAGCGCTGGCTTCTCTCTCCCAGCCGTCAGACAAGTAATCAAGAAGAAGTAGTGGCCAGCCGCAGCCCTCACTTCCTCTTGATTACATATACATCCAAAGGAGAGGAGAGCGGAGCCGGCGCCAATTGGGCTTGCGTGACGCAACGTTCCAACCTCACTATGGGCCAATCCTGTTACAAGCGGGTACCGGCACAAAATGATTTTAAGGCCCTGTGCGCACTAAAAAAAAAAAAAAAAAGGATTTTTCTCAAGAAATTTCTTCAGTGTGAAAGATTAGCGCACTTGCGTTCAAAAAACACACCAATAACGCACCGAAAAAAGCATGTATTTTTACTGCATTTTTGATGCATTGTTTCTGCAGGTTGGTCCCTGCGTTTTTTTACCATTATCTATGGCAAAAAAACAAACGCAGGTACCTGCAGAAAAAAAGTGACATGCACATTTTTCTTAAGAAATTCTGCAGAAAGAATGTTCTTGAGAGAAAAAAAAAAACGCAGCTATTTTATTTTCCACAGGTTTTGCTGGGGAATGTCTGCAGAAAGGTTACACCCATTTTCTCAAGAAATTTCTGCAGCAAAAACGCACAGAAAACGCAGTGTGCGCGCAGGGCCTTAGAATCGTAAAATAAACTTGTGGATTTTAAGCTGAATTTTGGAGTTCTGGAGCTGGATTTTCACCTTTTTTTCTATGTGACGCAACCTCACGTGAGGTTTATTTTTACATGGGGAATGAGAAGGGATTGTCCGAGTAGTGGACAACCCCCTTTAGGCTGGAAACATCTATGCGAGTAAAATCGGTCCGACTGGGCTGAAAAAAACTCGGCTGATTTTAGTTCACGTTAGGTCCGAGTGCAACGCAAGTGCAATGCTTTTTTCTGAATAAATTAATGATTTTACTAGCGTGTGTAATGCGTATTTTTTACTATGTCATCTGCCATTCAGCGCTGCTACATGGCCGCTGACAGACACAGACAGCCATGTGTAGCAGAGCTGAATGGCAGATGACAGGAGACCCAGAAAGAGCCGCACGATCAGAATGAACTCGGGTTAACTTCACCCGTCTTCATTGTCATGCTGCGGCTCTGTCTGTGTCGCGTCCTGATTAGCGGTCACCCGTGAAGGGCTCACCGGTGACCGCTAATCCACTGAGTGACTGAAGTTAGCAGCCCTCTCTCATATACTCACCGATCCCCGGCGCGGCGCTGCACGGCATTCACGCTGCTCCGGCGGCTTTTACTATTTTGAAAAAGCCGGCCGCTCATTAAACAATCTCGTATTCCCTGCTTTATCTCTACTGCTTTTCTCGCAAGTGAGAAGCCGCCCTTAAGAAGAGAGATGGCAGTGTCCAAAGAAACTCTTTATGTTCACACAATCACTGAATTAGTTGAACAGGTACTGTCCACGCGTTATGGATGTGACCGGCCCATTACAAGGACAAAAATTGGTGCACAAAAGTGCTACTTTGATTTCAAAAAGTCATGAATGGTGTCTTCAGTGTTTTGGATCAGTTGCATCAGTGATTTTCTCACATGGATAAATATATTCCATAGCTTCTCCGATGAAAGAAGGCCCTGACCACTAATGCCATCCATGTGCTGTCCGATATTTTCACAAACCCATAAATATATACTGGTACTTTCATCTGTGACAATGATAAAAAGAAAGAAGAGGAAAAAAAAAATGGACATGCGAACAACCCCATAGACTAATGGGTACATGAAAACACCGGATAAAACATGTAAGAGAAAAATGGACGAATGAATAAGGCCTTAAGGCCACGTCTCACTAAGAGACATCGCTAGCGACATCGCTGCTGAGTCACGGGTTTTGGGACGTAACAGCGATGTTGCTAGCGATGTTGTTGTGTGTGACATCCAGCAACGACCTGGCCCCTGCTGTGAGGTCGCTGGTTGTTGATGAATGTCCTGGACCATTTTTTTGGTCGTTGCTCTCCCGCTGTGAAGCACAGATCGCTGTGTGTGACAGCGACAGAGCAACAACTAAATGTGCAGTGAGCAGGGAGCCGGCTTCTGCGGACGCTGGTAACCAAGGTACACATCGGGTAACCAAGCAAAGGCTTTGCTTGGTTACAGGATATTACCTTGGTTACCAGCGTCCGCAGCCTCTAGAAGCCGGCTCCCTGCACACGTAGCCAAGGTACACATCGGGTAACTATTAGCAAAGCACTTTGCTTAGTAACCCGATGTGTACTATGGTTACCAAGCACAGAGTCGTTACTTGGGTCACTGGTGGCTGATCTCTGATCACTGTGGAGATCTGCTTGTTTGACAGCTCACCAGCGACCATGTAGCGACGCTCCAGTGATCCCTGCCAGGTCAGATCGCTGGTGGAATCGCTGGAGCGTCGCCAAGTGTTGTGACGGTGCCTTTAGCCTTCACCTTGAAAAAAATATCCCCCTCAATCTCCCTCCCCCATACACACTCTATGGCCTCTATGACAGAGGCTCATCGTGTGTGCCCCATGTTGAGAGCTAAGAGAAGTCTGTTACAGCCCATCGGTGGCATCAGCAGTCACGTGCCAGCGTTAAGCCTTGTGCGCACTAGACGGAATTTCCCGCAGATTTCCTGCATGTTTCGCTGCAGAAAATGTTCATAACATCTCTGTAGTGATTCACCAGCAAATCCTATGGGAAAAAAAAAAAAAATACTGAGCGCACTAGGCGGATTTTGACAGCTGCATGTTTTGCTGCAGGATTCCCACAGCAAAAACAATTGTATGTCACTTATTTTCCGCAGGTAGCTGCGGGACTGGCTACCAGAGGAATCCCCAGTAATACCAGTCCTGGCCGCGGTTACCCGCGCTGAACTCCGAAGCTGTCACCTGAACTCCTGAGTGCAGCGTAGATTAAACTGCAAGCGCCGAGTGATTGATTCCCCGGCGATTGCCGTTTAGTTCAGGCCGGGCTGATCTCCGGAACTCACGTGACAGCTGTAGAGAGGCCAGGCTGCACTCTGGAGCTGTCACCTGAGCTCCGGCGATCAGCCCGGCCTGAACTAAACGGCAATCGCCGGAGAATCAAATCACTCGGCGCTCGCAGTTTAGTCTACGCTGCACTTCGGAGCTCAGGTGGGAGCTCCGGAGTTCAGTGCAGGTAACCGCGGCCAGGCCCGGTATTACTGGAGATTCCTCCAGTAGCCAGTCCGATGCTGGCTGCGGCATTTCTGCACCCAAACAAATCTGCACAAAATCCACAGCAAAGCACATGCGGATTTCGGTGCGGTATTTCCCCGCAGGTGCAGAAATCTTACTGAGCCTCCGGAATTTTCATAAGAAAATTCCTTTTTCTAGTGCGCACAGGGCCTCACGGAGGGGCAATGGCTGAGCCCACAATCCCGTACAGACATTTGTCAATGAAAGCTTTGAGCGAGATGTGGTGTACATTACTTCCATATTTTAGCACATCGCTTACGTTTTTACATTTCTTTCCTTCCATGGCTGGAAACCTCGTTGACCTCCTGCATCTCTGAAGCACGGGTACACTGCGCTCAGATTCAGAGGAAAAAAGGTGCAGTTTCTGCTAAAAGTGCAATGTCAGATGGCTGCTCGACAAGCAGAATGTAAACTACGCAGGCACTGACTGCTCCTGCACAATATGGGGCCAACTCAGTGTTTCCATACATCAGTTTCCAGATTTGGAGAGTGCAGTTTTCGGTGCATGCCATTTTGGGTTGGCGTCTACTCCAAGCACCCAGAGTATCCTCATTGCTTTACTACTTGTAAATACACTTCTCAACATTGCAATTGCAGATTGACAGACATGTAAGTGATATGCAGATGATTCCAGGTGCACTGATTTTCTCACGGAACAAGTGGTACGGACATTTCTACAAAGTGTCCCAGGAGCTGATGTTCAATATGAAGAAACCACGCCACACGTTGCTCGTGCTCCAGTGAGCAGTCTGCGTGGCCTAAATGTGTTACCATGGACGGCAGCGTCTCTGCACCAGTCTCCCATCCAGCACATCATCGCTTGGCAATTACAAAGGGAGCTGCCAGCAGCGGATCTTGATGATTTACGTGACCAAGTGCATTCAGCGGGGCAGAACATTCCTCAGATAACTTAATAACCTCATACATAAGTGACCATTTCTGTACATAGCGCTCACATCCGATACGGAATAAAGCAAGCTGTTTTGGAAATGTTGTTTCCATGTTGCATATCATTACGCCTATGCTTCCTGTGATGTCCGTAACGCCACACCTTTTTCCATCCTGGTGTTACAATTTGAATGTTGAGCAGTTATAGGCTGTGTTTACACAGGGCATTTTTGCTGCATTTTTTTTTAGCAGCGTTATTGCCTTGGCTTTATGCAAATCCAATGCTAATAAAATGTTCCTTTTTACAGGCCCAGCAAAGTCTATGAGATTTCTGAAATCACACACATTTTGTTCCTGACCGTTTTGACAAATACCTTCATTTTTGGTCAGGTTTTCAAAGAATGAACATGTCAATTCTTTGCAGCGGTTTTTGCATTGAAATAACACACTTGTAGAAAAACCGCTGCAAAAAACGTCACAAAAAAAAGCATCAGAAGTCGCACCAAATCCGCAGATGACTCCCAGGAGACATCCTGCCACAAGATCAGGTTTAGGCCAGGAGAAAAACCGCTGCAAAAACACCCTGTGTGAACATAGGCTCATAGTGGAGAATATTTATTTATTCTTACACCCCTCCCTCACATCCCAGCATGCACTGCATCTGCCAAGGTCCAATTTTCATTTCCTGAGGACAATAAGTTACAAGGAAGGTAGACACCTACTGGCCGACAAACTTTGGACCCCCCCCCTTCCATCTAAATAGCAGTCTCGTCCCTTACGTGGCGTCACATGAGGCTTTGCAGAGATCATCTCTCATGGTTGGTCACTGTCTTGTTACACCAGAAGACGCTTTGGCGAAACATAGAACTAGGCCTCTACTACCAAGAGGTTACGGTCAATATGAAAATTACCAGGTACCACCCTACTGCAGACTGTGCCCGGGCAGCCTAAATCCTGGCATTGTACCAAGCAGACATGGCGTCATTTACCACCTGAAGATGAATCCTGGAGAGCACGGAGGGCTTTATCTTCAAGACTGACTGATTCATGATCATGCAGAAGATGCGGCTGACTAAGGAGTACTTCACACACAGCGAGATCGCTACTGAGATCGCTGCTGAGTCACGGTTTTTGTGACGCAGCAGTGACCTCATTAGCGATCTCGCTGTGTGTGACACTGAGCAGCGATCTGGCCCCTGCTGTGAGATCGCTGCTCGTTACACACAGTGCTGCTTCATTTTTTGGACGTTGCTCTCCTGCTGTGAAGCACACATCGCTGCGTTTGACAGCGAGAGAGCAACGATCTGAATGTGCAGGGAGCCGGCTTCTGGCAGCCTGCAGTAAGCTGTAACCAAGGTAAATATCGGGTAACCAAGCGAAGCCCTTTGCTTGGTTACCCGATATTTACCTTGGTTACTAGCGTCCGCCGCTCTCAGGTTGCCAGTGCTGGCTCTCTGCACATGTAGCCAGAGTACATATCGGGTAAATAAGCAAAGCGGTTTGCTTATTAACCCGATGTGTACTCTGGCTACGAGTGCAGGGAGCCAGCACTAAGCGGTGTGCGCTGGTAACCAAGGTAAATATCAGGTAACCAAGCAAAGTGCTTTGCTTGGTTACCCGATATTTACCTTAGTTACCAAGCGCAGCATCGCTTCCACGCGTCGCTGGTGGCTGGTCACTGGTGAGATCTGCCTGATTGACAGCACACCAGCGACGCACGAGCGATCCTGACCAGATCAGATCGCTGGTGGGATCGCTGGAGCGTCGCTAAAGTGTGACGGTACCCTAAGGGAGGCAGAGATTTCTTGTTTAAAAGCAGTATTCCCATCTCAAAGATCCAATCCTATAATATAGTAGAATTAATAAGAATATTAGCAAATCCCTCCAATTACAAATGTAGTATAGTTCTGATATAGCCATGTCTCTTACCTCATGTGCAGGGCATTACAGGACCTTACGTATCCACAATTACGACCACACATAATAACAGTTAGTTGCTTGTGGTCGTAACCATGGACACTTAAGGTCCTGCAATGCCCTGAAAATCAGGTAAGCAACATAGTGAATCAGAAGAATTATACTACATTTCTAATTGGAGGTAATTGCTAATATTACTACACCTACTCTATACTGACACAGGATCTTGGAGATGGGCATACTCCTTTAATTTAAACATTCATTTTTAAGATTACGGATCCTTTAATTCCCATAGTATGTGATATTCTCCTTCATAGCGTGTGGTAACATGTAAATCTACACACGTAAGAGCGCACGATACTGGAGCTCCTCTCACACAGGACATGTGCGGACACGCTCTGATAACACAACATGGCCAGGACACCGGAGGGGGAAGATCTATGAAATAAGATGAACTCAGACAGGTCTAGAAATGTTAAGCAGCCTCCGTCAGGCTATTGTAGAAGGGAGGGGGATGCTATAAAGGGAGTCTACCCCCCCAAACACTATGTACACCATTATACAGGTATATAACGAACTTTATAAAAATCAGCATTTAGTGGTTTAAATGAGGGGCCTCTGTACCCCCTTGGTGTGGCCGAGCTCTCAGGGCACCTTTATGTCTCCTCAATGCACGCTGAGCACTGGTACATCTTGATGGAGCTCAGGTAGCGCTCACCTGACTGCTGTCAATCATCTGCTCCGCATGGACGCTGCGGCCACGCTCACACAGCCCATTGCTGGCTCATGGTCTCCTGTCTGCGGCCACCTCACTGCAGACAGGAGCTAGAGATGGAGAACGGCTGCAGTTTGTGCGGAGGAGTGGCTGATTGAGCTCACATAGCGAACACTTGGGTGCTGTCAATCAGGATGACGCAGTGCTCAGGGTACAGGGGACACAGCGGTGCATGGAGCTTTGACAAAGGAAGTACTGAAGCCCCTCAATTGCATACAAGATATATATTTATGGGAAGTAAGCCAGTGACATGTATACTTCAATATGATTTATAGGGGCCCCTCCCCATATAAATGGTTTATTAGTGTTTTGGGGAGGCAGGCTCCCTTGTACAGCGCAGACCCCTTCCCTGCTCTTGGCCACGTATTGGACAGCCCAGCAAGTATCAGCGTGGCCCAGTATCAGGCTGTGTGCTGATACACTGTACCGACACCAACTAAATTCAAGAGGGCAGGAGGTGGAAGCCGGTGAATGTAATCAGATAACGGTGTTGCGCAATCCAGAGCATAGAAGCAAATGGTATAAAAAAACCAGGAGTGAATGCATGGCGCTCACCAGTAAGATACAGCTTCTTATTTTCTCCACATCACATGGATAGACAGGCGGGAGGGAGGGTGCGGGACACAAAGATGGACAACAAAGATTTCACGCACACACGAGGACCTGTGGAAGAGCCATGTGTGTGCAAAACGTCTGTTGTCCATCTTTGTGTCCCGCACCCTCCTTCTCTCCCGTCTATCCATGTGATGTGGAGAAAATAAGAAGCTGTATTTTACTGATGAGTGCCAGCCTTTCACTTCTGTTTTTCTGGACTAGGGCTCCATGTTGTACCATCCAAGATACAGTGATTTATACAGTTATTTCTCAGCCTTCATTCTTTTGCTTCCCTTTTCCTCGTCCCTTTCCCCCTCCCCAGGTGCAGTGACCCTTTTCCTCGTCCCTCTCCCCCTCCCCAGGTGCAGTGACCCTTTTCCTCGTCCCTCTCCCCCTCCCCAGGTGCAGTGACCCTTTTCCTCGCCCCTTTCCCCCTCCCCGCCAGGTGCAGTGACCCTTTTCCTCGCCCCTTTCCCCCTCCCCGCCAGGTGCAGTGACCCTTTTCCTCGCCCCTTTCCCCCTCCCCGCCAGGTGCAGTGACCCTTTTCCTCGCCCCTTTCCCCCTCCCCGCCAGGTGCAGTGACCCTTTTCCTCGTCCCTCTCCCCCTCCCCAGGTGCTATGACCCTTTTTCTCGTCCCTCTCCCCCTCCCCAGGTGCTGTGACCCTTTTTCTCGTCCCTCTCCCCCTCCCCAGGTGCTGTGACCCTTTTTCTCGTCCCTCTCCCCCTCCCCAGGTGCTGTGACCCTTTTTCTCGTCCCTCTCCCCCTCCCCAGGTGCTGTGACCCTTTTTCTCGTCCCTCTCCCCCTCCCCAGGTGCTGTGACCCTTTTTCTCGTCCCTCTCCCCCTCCCCAGGTGCTGTGACCCTTTTTCTCGTCCCTCTCCCCCTCCCCAGGTGCTGTGACCCTTTTTCTCGTCCCTCTCCCCCTCCCCAGGTGCTGTGACCCTTTTTCTCGTCCCTCTCCCCCTCCCCAGGTGCTGTGACCCTTTTCCTCGTCCCTCTCCCCCTCCCCAGGTGCTGTGACCCTTTTCCTCGTCCCTCTCCCCCTCCCCAGGTGCTGTGACCCTTTTCCTCATCCCTCTCCCCCGGTGCTGTGACCCTTTTTCTCGTCCCTCTCCCCCTCCCCAGGTGCTGTGACCCTTTTTCTCGTCCCTCTCCCCCTCCCCAGGTGCTGTAACCCTTTTTCTCGTCCCTCTCCCCCTCCCCAGGTGCTGTAACCCTTTTTCTCGTCCCTCTCCCCCTCCCCAGGTGTTGTGACCCTTTTTCTCGTCCCTCTCCCCCTCCCCAGGTGTTGTGACCCTTTTTCTCGTCCCTCTCCCCCTCCCCAGGTGTTCTGATCTTTATCCGTTGACTGTAACGGATCAGAAGAACACAGGACGTCATCAGTCGTTTTATCCCGATCTCCCGAGACTCTAATGGCTGAAACTCCTGAGGATAAAAGACGAGCTGTGAGCCGGAGAGAAGGATCTGTGAGTTTGGGTTAAGGAAACGCTGTGGGCAGTGTGATGTCAGAAAAACCGCACAGACGCAATGTGTAACTGCGGCCCTGTGTGAACGGCGCCCATCACCCCAGAGACGTTTCTGCACACCTCTATACATTGTGTGAATGTGACCTGTCCAGAGACATCGCAGAGCGGAGGGGGTGACAAGTGCCCGCAGCTGCCCCTCTCCGGCGCCACATGTCACTATAGGCCGATTACCAGGGTAATGCTGCGGACACCAGTGATGTCAGCCGCGGGGTCAAGCCCGTATCACCAGGACAATGAGGGATAGCAGCACTCACCATGTACACCACGTTGAGCGCACACAGCGCATTCTTAGAGCAGGTGAAGCCGCCGCACACCATCCTCCTCCTCACACCGGGGACACCGGGACTCAGCCAATATCGGGGATGTCTCTTTAAGAGGAAGACTCCTCTCTAAGCACCGCTAGCTGGTGACGTCAGATCCCGCCCACAGGAAAATCACTATGAACGCTCATTGGCTACACAGTACGCAGCCGTCCTATCACTATTTCCGGGAAAAGATTCGTGCTTCCGGCGCATGGATGACGTCACCGGAAGAAGGCTGTGATCTCCGCCATCTTACTACACCTGCCACTCCCTGTGATAGGCGCATACACGATTGTCACTTGGTTCATTCATAGCTGGTGGCTTCCTCACATAGCGTTACTCTGAGGTATTTGACAGAGAAATTAAAGGGTTATTTCCATAGCCAAGATCCTAATCCAATGTGTAATACGTATAATAATATTAGCAAATAGCTCCAATTAGAAATGTAGTATAGATCTGATCAGCTATGTCACTTACCTCATGTGCAGGGCATTACAGTAGCTTAAGTATCCATGGTTACTGCAACTCATAGTGATGCTAGTGGCCATAACCATAGATACCTAAGCTGCAATGCCCTGCACATGAGGTAAGCGATATAGTTAATAAGGGGAACTATACTACATTTCTATTTGGAGGTATTTGCTAATATTATTGTCACACTTACTACACATTGGGATAGGATCTTGGAGATGGGAATAATCCTAATGGGAAAAAAGTGTAATGGTCATTGTTGCTGATGGAAGTCCTAAAGATTTCAATAGATTACAAAATAAAGCTGGAATTCAATTGGTTGCTCTTGATCAACTAGGATCCTTTTTTGTTTCCACGAGAAAGGTTTTGTACCAGTACACAGCCCTTAGAGAGGGGTCACCTGATCATACCCGCTTCTGACCCATTCTATCAGCGTGGAGCTGCTGTAAAGTGAGTGGAAAAAAGGTGATCCAGCTCAGCTGTGGCAAGGTCCGGCATGCAGGGATAACACATGGTAGTGCAGGGATCCAATAGAAGAAAAAAATAATCCAGCTTCCGGAACAATATAAAATCTCGTGTAAGCTTTATTATGAAGGATGTAAAAAATACTTATCATTACAAGGACAAAATAGGGAGCCTATGTGCGGCAACACGATTCGAACGCTACCTGCGTTCTTTGTCAAGCTTGGATACTCATGGATACTTTACTATACCTAGACACCACTTCTATGCCTATAGCTGCCGCCGTTCTCAAGTTAATGGCGGTGGACAGGATATGGGTGGACACCCTGTATATATATATATATAGTGAGCTGGAGTATGAGTTGGTGTACATGCTACTTGTAAGCTCATGTTCACACTGGCCATAAGACCAAGAAAATCCAGGATAAAAATAATATGGTCATATACCCTGCTGTAACTAAATAAAAGCATAATGCATATAAATATAGAGGACTATGCTTTATGCTTTGGTCACAAAAGCATAAAGCCGTCCCACCGCGACGAGGTGTATCCAAATCGGGACAGTACCTACACTCTAATATTAAAACCTCTCCATAGGTCAAGACAGAATGTATATAAACCTTAACCTTTTCAGATGACGACATTGGCAGTGAGAAATCATGTAGTGTTAGCTCATCTCCTGTGCTGTGTTATCGTGGCAGTTGTACAATCAATGAACGCCTGATTATTGTGGGCACAATGTACCAAACAGGACACAATTTGCCTCTGTGTCAGCAAAGTGGGGAATTCCCATTGATTACCCATTGTCTGAGCTTAGTAGTGCACTATTTGCGTCTAAATTGATATTCTTTTACACACTTGGTGACAGATAAATGGACGCACTATGAGCGCAATATATAGCGCCTTATGGGGATTGTACGGTGCTGTCTGTGCACTATTTGTAACTATGTAGACACAACTACAGGAAAAGAACAACAGCCCTAGGGTCTTCAAATATAAATCCAAAAATCAGTTTATTACCATCACAAAATAGCACGCAATATTTTGGCCCTGCAATGGTTTGAGAAAGGCTCATTGTAGAGCTGAAATGTCACCCTCTATATCAGGGGGGCAATAAACCAATTTTTGGATTGATATTTAAAGACCGTAATGCTGTTATCCTTTTTTGTAAGATTTTTCCAAGGTGTTGTTCCATCTAGGTTGCCAACTGTCCAGAAATTCCAGGACAGTACTTAAAGTAGGGCCCTTTTTTACACTGACAGTCAAAAAATATTTTAAGTGAACCTGTCAGGTACAATATGCACCCAGAACCACAAGCAGATCTCGGTACATATTGCTAATCCCTGCCTAACCGTCCCTGTATGTAGTAGCATAGATAAAGGGATCTTTAGAAAAAGTATTTCTAAAGATCTTTTATCATATGCTAATGAGCGCAGGGACTAGTCACAAAGACACTAGTTCCTGTGCTCATTCCGCCCTCTTAGCATGGCGTGCTAACATGCTATTCATTGCCCACTGCCCAGCGTTATCATTGGCAGTGACACGTGTCCATTGCACCGACTCAGAATGCTCAGCATAGGGTCAGTGCACATGATCAAAAGTCCCCCACTTCTGGTCATGCGCACTACACCAGTTTGAAGCTGGGTAGCGTACACCCGGGTTCATAGTGTGCATGACCATAAGTCCGTGGATCATGCGCACTGAGCCGAAATCCAGCATCAGGCGCGGTTGCAGCAGAGGTGAGTGCAACCATGCTTCTGACTCTGCGCATTCATTAGCATCTTAGTACACCCACAGGTGTCATGGCCAGCCCAATTTCCATACCTGAACCCCATTGAAAACCTCTGGAATGTAATAAAAAGGAAAATGGATAGTCTCAAGCCATCAAACAAAGAAGACCTGCTTACATTTTTGCACCAGGAGTGGCATAACGTCACCCAAAAGCAGTGTGAAAGGCTGGTGGAAAGCATGCAAAGACACATGAAAGCTGTGATTAAAAATAATGGTTATTCCACAAAATATTGATTTCTGAACTCTTCCTGAAATAAATCATTAGTATTGTTGTTTCTAAATGATTATGAACTTGTTTTCTTTGCATTATTTGAGGTCTGAAAGCAATGCATTGTTTTGTTATTTTGACCATTTCTCATTTTCAGAAAATAAATACAAAATGTTTTGCTTGGAAATTCGGAGACGTTGTCAGTAGTTTATAGAATAAAAGAACAATTTACATTTTACTCAAAAATATACCTATAAAAGAGAAAAATCAGAAAAACTGAACATTTTGCAGTGGTCTCTTAATTTCTGCCAGAGCTGTATATAAACACTTGTTCCAAAACTGAGTGTCTTTTTTAGACGTTTTTCTACTAAAGTCTAATCTGTCAATAATAATAATAAAAGTTTATTTTTATAGCACCAACATATTTGTCACGCTCCCCGGTGCCCGTGCCATGCTCCCCGGTGCCCATGCCACGCTCCCCGGTTCTCCTGCCACGCTCCCTGGCTCCCCTGCCACGCTCCCCAGCTCCTCTGCCACGCTCCCCCGCTCCCGGACCTCGCTTCCCCGCTCCCGTGCCACGTTCCCCGGTCCCCCGCTCCTCAGCCTCCATGCTCCCTCACCTGCGTCCTCCAGGCAACCCGGTCCCCAGTCCCGGCGCCCGTCTGCTGTCCTGAGCCGGCCCGGCACTCCTGCCTCCTGTACACCGCATCCTGGTCTGGCTTCTGGCACCCGGGCCTCGCGCATGCGCATTAGGGCACGCGCGCGGTCATTGACCTTTTCTTAAAGGGCCAGCGTCCTCCAACAGGATATTGAAGATGCAGGTACAGGGTACATAGGGGGTTCCTTTCCAAGTGGGCGGGGCCTGTTCTTCGTGTTTGCTAAGCTAGGAGTCAGGTCTCTCTGTGCCATTGTCTCGTACTCACCTATCTCTCTTGTAGAGCCGCTCCTGTTCCGCCAACCGGTCCTGACGATTCCAGAACCCCGAACGGTGACTGTCCGCCATCTCGTCAGTCCCTACCTTCTCCGATCCCTGGATCCGTGTGGTGACCCACCTCCTCGCTCCGTTGGTTCCGGATTCTGCCTGACATCATCTCGGCCTCCGAACCTGAGCTCCGTCACCCGGACGACCCTCAGAGACTCCGTGGTCCCAGGGACTTCTTCACTCCACTCCTCTGTACGGACTGTCTTGCTACCCGTAGTGCCCCGGCTACCTGGCACCTTGCCCTCGGTGAGGTGTTCAGCCCAGTGGATCCACCTCCTGGGCCTACCCGTCCTCCTGGTCCTAACAGTAAGAACAGGCCATGGATCCCGCCGAAGCACTAGCGGCCCAGCTGGGCAACTTGCAGCAGGAACTCGGACGACAGCGCGAGACTCAGTCCCGCATGCTGGCCTTCATGTCCTCGGTGGATACCCGCCTGAACGCGCTGCAAGCAACTGCCACGTCCCTGGCATCTCAGGCTTCAACAGCACAGTCCACGGCCGCAGTTCCAGTGGCGGCTTCCTCGGAAGCCTCTAAACTCCGCTTGGCCTCTCCACCCCGATATGCCGGAGATCCTAAGACCTGCAGAGGATTCTTAAATCAGTGCTCCCTCCACTTTAAGCTGCTTCCACACCTGTTTGCCTCCGACCAAGCCAAGGTGGCGTTTGTGATGTCCCATCTAGAGGGTGAGGCACTGGCCTGGATGAACCCCTTGTGGGAGAGGGAGGACCCTGTAACTACTAACATCCAAGAATTCCTGCAGGCGTTTAGAACCACCTTTGACGAACCCGGACGTGCCGTCGCGTCCGCCTCATCACTCCTCAGGCTACGTCAGGGGACCTTGACGGTGAGCCAATATGCCATCCGCTTTCGCACCTTGGCCTCAGAATTGGGGTGGAACAATGAGGCTCTCACCGCCGCCTTCTGGGAAGGACTCTCCAGTCGTATTAAGGACGAGCTGGCAGGCCGCGATGTTCCTTCCACTCTGGATGCCCTGATTGCACTAGCCACTCGCGTTGACCTCCGTTTTCAGGAACGATCCAAAGAGGTGTCCCGCGAGAGACGTCCGATACGGCATTCCTCTCCTCCGCAGAAGCCCGTCGTACCTCAGTGGGCATCGTCTGGCGTCTCTGTCCACGAACCCATGCAGATTGATCGTGTGCGGCAGTCCGAACAACGCCGTGCAGAACGGCTCGCCAAGGGTCTCTGCTTCTACTGCGGAGAGGGCACACACCTGCTACGTTCCTGTCCAGAGAGGCCGGGAAACTCCAAAGCCTAGGGTTGGTAGGAGAGGCCACCCTAGGTGCTGGGACTCTCTTAGACCCGGTTACGTGGACTGTTCAAGTGACAACGAGAGAGACGCGGTTCACGGCAGAGGTGTACCTCGATTCCGGGGCAGCAGGCAATTTCATCCAGCAGGCCACGGTGGACAAGTACCAGGTGCCGGTTACTCCACTCGACAAACCCCTCGTGATTGTTTCTGTAGATGGGAGACCCCTCTCAGACACCATCTCGTGGATCACCAAGCCAGTAGAACTACGTATCGGTGCCCTGCACACCGAGAACATCACTCTCTACGTCCTCCCACACATGTCTCATCAAATCCTGCTGGGACTCCCCTGTTTACGGACACACGAACCGTCGGTCAGCTGGCGTACTGGTGAAATTACCCGATGGGGCTCCTCTTGCCACGAGAACTGCCTGAAGTCCATACAGCCCATCCGACGACCTCTGGTTCCGGAGTCCCTACCAGGACTGCCTTCGGCCTACTGATCCTTCGCGGACGTCTTTGATGAAAAGGAGTCAGAGGTACTGCCGCCACATCGTCCTACGACTGTGCCATCGACCTACTCCCGGGAACTACACCACCTCGAGGACGGATATATCTTTTGTCCCCTGCTGAAACAAGAGCCATGTCTGCCTACATCACTGAGAACCTGGCAAGGGGATTCATCCGGAGATCCTCCTCTCCTGCTGGAGCAGGCTTCTTCTTCGTTAAGAAGAAAGAGGGCAACCTGCGCCCATGCATTGACTACCGGGGATTGAATCAAATCACCGTAAAGAATAAATACCCCCTGCCGCTCATCCCCGAATTGTTTGATCGGCTTAGAGGAGCTCGTGTGTTTACCAAGTTGGATCTTCGGGGTGCCTACAACCTGGTCCGCATCCGCTCTGGGGACGAATGGAAGACCGCATTTAACACTCGCGATGGGCACTACGAGTATTGTGTGATGCCCTTCGGCCTGTGTAACGCACCGGCAGTCTTTCAGGAATTAGTGAACGACGTGTTCCGGGACCTTCTCTACGTCTGTGTGGTGGTATATCTGGATTACATCCTGGTCTTCTCTCCAGACCTCCAGACCCACAGAGAGAACGTGCAGCTGGTACTACAAAGACTGAGAGAGAATCGTCTCTACGCCAAGTACGAGAAGTGTGTCTTCGAGCAGTCTTCTCTTCCCTTCCTGGGTTACGTAATCTCCGATACCGGCCTGCAGATGGACCCAGAGAAGGTCTCTTCCATTCTCAACTGGCCCCCTCCTTCCAGACTGAAGGCAATTCAACGGTTTCTTGGATTTGCGAACTATTACCGTCAGTTCATCCCTCACTTCTCTGCCCTGACTGCGCCTCTCTCTGCCTTGACCAAGAAGGGGGCTAATCCAAAAGACTGGTCACCTGCGGCCGACGCCGCATTTGGCTCCCTGAAACGGGCATTTGCTTCCTCTCCTGTGCTCCACCGTCCTGAGTTAAACCGACAGTTTACCTTGGAGGTGGATGCCTCCTCCTCTGGAGCCGGAGCAGTGCTCATGCAGAAGTCCTCCACCGGGAAGATGGTTACTTGCGGTTTCTTCTACAAGAGCTTCTCAGCGCCTGAACGCAACTACACCATCGGTGACCGAGAGCTATTAGCAGTCAAACTAGCTCTGGAAGAATGGCGCTACCTTCTGGAGGGAGCAGTGTACCCCGTGATCATTTACACGGACCACAAGAACCTGGAATACCTGCGGTCTGCTCAGCGACTGAACCCACGACAAGCCAGGTGGTCCTTGTTCTTTGCCAGGTTCGATTTTCAGCTCTATTTTCGGCCCGCGGATAAGAATGTGCGAGCAGATGCCTTGTCCAGGTCATTCGTGCCCATGGAACAGGAGTAGGAGACCTCCCAGCCCATCATCTGCCCAAGTAAAATCATTCCGGTGGCTCCTTTCACTCTGGCCCAGATACCGCCCGGGAAGACCTATGTCTCTGAAACTGACAGACAGAAAGTGTTGCATTGGGGCCATGCCTCGAAAATAGCCGGCCATGCTGGTCAGAAGAGAACATGGAGTACAATTGTACGTCACTACTGGTGGCCATCCCTTCGCACGGACGTCGCGTCTTTTGTCTCAGCCTGCTCCTCTTGTGCCCGGAACAAGACGCCCAAACACCTGCCATATGGTCGCCTTCTGCCTCTGCCAATTCCCTCCGTTCCGTGGCAACACATTGCAATGAACTTTATTACAGACTTGCCCTTGTCCGCCGGACACACAGTCATATGGGTCGTGGTGGATCGGTTCTCCAAAATGGCTCATTTCGTCCCTATGGCCGGACTCCCCTCTGCCCAGGAACTCGCTGATGCCTACATACAGCACATCTTCCGGTTGCATGGCTTTCCCTCACACATTGTGTCCGACAGAGGAACTCAGTTTACCTCCCGCTTCTGGAGGGCCCTCTGCAAACATCTAGGAGTGGCTCTGGACTTTTCTTCAGCCTACCATCCTCAGTCGAATGGCCAAGTGGAACGAGTCAATCAGATCCTGACCTCCTTCTTGCGTCACTACGTTAACACCCATCACGACGACTGGTCCACGCTCCTTCCTTGGGCTGAATTCTCCCATAACCATCACGTCAGTGAGTCCTCCTCCAGCTCTCCCTTCCATGTCGTTTACGGACTTCAGCCTTCCGTCCCATTACCTGTATCTTCTTCCTCGGATCTCCCTGCTGCTGATACCGTAGTCTGTGACTTTTCAACAATTTGGGACTCTGTCAAGACGTCCCTTGGACGTGCTTCCCTGCGGATGAAGAGACACGCAGACAAGAGGCATCTGGATCCCCCGTGTTTCTCTCCAGGAGATCTGGTCTGGCTTGCTTCCAAATATGTCCGTTTGAAGCTACCATCATACAAGCTGGGTCCTCGCTACATCGGGCCGTTTAGAGTCATCAGCAAAATAAATGAGGTCTCCTACAAGCTGCAGCTCCCGGCCACGATGAGAATACCCAACTCCTTCCACATCTCCCTGCTCAAGCCGGTTGTCCTTGGTCCCTTCTCCGCTGCTGCCAGCTCTGCTCCTCCTCCTATTGCTGATGATGACATCTATGCGGTAAGGGATATCGTGGCCATGAAGACCGTGCGGGGCCGACAGTTCTTCCTGGTGGACTGGGCTGGGTATGGTCCTGAGGATAGGTCCTGGGAACCCCGGGAGAATGTGGGTACTCCTCTGATACGTGCCTTCCTGTCCCGGTTGCGGGGAGGGGGGCGTGGGGGAGGGGGTACTGTCACGCTCCCCGGTGCCCATGCCATGCTCCCCGGTGCCCATGCCACGCTCCCCGGTTCTCCTGCCACGCTCCCTGGCTCCCCTGCCACGCTCCCCGGCTCCTCTGCCACGCTCCCCCGCTCCCGGACCTCGCTTCCCCGCTCCCGTGCCACGTTCCCCGGTCCCCCGCTCCTCAGCCTCCATGCTCCCTCACCTGCGTCCTCCAGGCAACCCGGTCCCCGGCCCCGGCGCCCGTCTGCTGTCCTGAGGCGGCCCGGCACTCCTGCCTCCTGTACACCGCATCCTGCTCTGGCTTCTGGCACCCGGGCCTCGCGCATGCGCATTAGGGCGCGCGCGCGGTCATTGACCTTTTCTTAAAGGGCCAGCGTCCTCCAACAGGATATTGAAGATGCAGGTACAGGGTATATAGGGGGTTCCTTTCCAAGTGGGCGGGGCCTGTTCTTCGTGTTTGCTAAGCTAGGAGTCAGGTCTCCCTGTGCCATTGTCTCGTACTCACCTATCTCTCTTGTAGAGCCGCTCCTGTTCCTCCAACCGGTCCTGACGATTCCAGAACCCCGAACGGTGACTGTCCGCCATCTCGTCAGTCCCTACCTTCTCCGATCCCTGGATCCGTGAGGTTACCCACCTCCTCGCTCCGTTGGTTCCGGATTCTGCCTGACAACATCTCGGCCTCCGAACCTGAGCTCCGTCACCCGGACGACCCTCAGAGACTCTTTGGTCCCAGGGACTTCTTCACTCCACTCCTCTGTACGGACTGTCTTGCTACCCGTAGTGCCCCGGCTACCTGGCACCTTGCCCTCGGTGAGGTGTTCAGCCCAGTGGATCCACCTCCTGGGCCTACCCGTCCTCCTGGTCCTAACAATATTCCGCAGCACATTATAATCAAGTGGGGCTTGTACAGAAAAAACCCACAAAGTAGCACATAGATCAGCAGCTACAATAGGAGTGAGGACCCTGCTTAGGGTCCCGTCACATGTAGCGACGCACCAACGATCCCACCAGCGATCCGACCTGGCAGGGATCGTTGGTACGTCGCTACATGGTCGCTGGTGAGCTATCAATCAGGCAGATCTCACCAGCGACCAACCACCAACGACTTGTGTAAGGATGCTGCGCTTGGTAACCAGGGTAAATATCAGGTATTCCAGCTTAAGCTGGAATATGCCAGTCCACCTAGGGGTCAGACAGAATGGTGAGAGGGGGGAAGTCAGCGAGGGAGGAAGTAGAGAACAGAGCAGAGCTGAGAGGCAGAACAGAAGTAGCTCCCAGTGAGTGAGGAGCTGGGAGTAGCAGCTCCCAAAAGAACTGTGCTGGCCCTCGAGCTGTGAGGAGCTCTGAGGAGCTGGGAGTTGGAGCTCCCAGGGGAAAAGAATCCTAGGTTGCAGACGGTGGTCTGGACCTAGTGGAGTCGGACCCCCGGTCGCAGGGGATTGAGGCTAGGTGCCTGGGACCTGTCTTGGAGGACGGTCAGCAGCCTGGGCCTAATCACCGGTCTGGGACCAAAGGCATGACAGGGTACACGGACCCTAGGTCGGGGAGAAGCTTCAAGCAACCCGGCAATTAACCTGCAGAGGACAGAGCCTTTATGGACTGTTCCCACCAGCTCAGAGATCGGGGGCACTAGCGCAACGAGGGGGATAGTGCTTTCCAAACAAGAGGCCCACTGAAATTCCAAGCGTGAGCCCCTGAGAGCAAGCTCTTCTACTTAGCAACAGTGGGGAGCAGGGCCTGGAAAGTTCTAGGCTGATGGGCCCCAAAGGACACTCTAAATTACGGTGCCAGGAGGCAGGTCAAGACCACCAGGCAGTGCTGCAGGTGACGGGACCCGGACGAGCTCCCCTCAGGAGACAGAGGCAGTCAGAGACTTGGTTCACCCCGTTGTCTGCGTCTGCTTTATTGCTGAGGGAGTACCAATTGATCCCTGCAACCAGCAAGCCTGCGGTTCCCCTGCACCCCACACCACCATCCACCACGTCACCTAGTTGCCCCATTCCATCAGCCTGGGTACTCCCAACGGCAGCGGCGGTATTCCCAATTACCATACACCACGGGTGGCGTCACAAACTATATATACCTCCCCTGTAAATACCCCCTTTTTCATTTGGAGAGTGGTCCCTAGCCCCCGGGTCCGGAGACCCTCGAGCCACGAGCAATCACCCCCGGATCCGAGCGGTTTGACCGCTGCAGTGGTGGCACACAGCTCTGATGACTTGTAGGGCACAAGTAGGGCGTGACCCCAGCAGGTGATGATGGTGGTAGTAGTGTTTGGAGCTGGTGTTGCGGTGCAGTGTGCCGGCAATAATTCAGTCCACACAAGTGCTGCAGTTGATGTCACTTTACTCACGGTAAAAAATGCAGCCGCCTGGTACTGTCTTCTACCAAGGTGGACTCCAGGGAATCCCTTCTTCTCAGACTCCCGTGCAGATACAGTGTCAGATGAACTCTTCCTGTACCTTTAGTTGCACCAGCGGTTAACAGACATAACCTGGGCTGAACTCAGTTACCAGCCCCAGGCTACACACAGGTACTCAAACAGCTTCGGGCCCTGCCAGCTCTGTGGCTGCTATGCCACCGGACCCATTGGCCTCTCCAGCCCCTCACTGCTCTTTTGTCCTCTGCTTCTCTCTGACTGCTCCTCTGGTCCACCCGACACCGGTGGCCAGGCCGGACCCAAGGCCTCACATCGCCCAGACTGCGGGTCCCACAGAACTCTCCCTTCAACCTCCTGTTCCTTTCAAACCTCACTCCTTACTCAGACTGACTTCCCTCCTTCCTTTGCTGTGTACTGACCCCTAGCTCTTTCCCCCTCCTAGGCTCCTGACTAGTGGATTAGATATGCCCATAAAGTGACTAACCATCCCTATAATCCTACTCTAGCCCAGTAACCCAGTCAGGCCCAGGGGGATCAAGTGTGTCTGTGTGCTGTTAGTGGCTTTTACTGCCACAGGAGTCCTTAGAATCCAGGATGGGTATCACACCTCCAGGAGATGCATTACCTTGTGACAACCTGGTGTCTCAGGGGCGCCACAATAGCCCTATAGCCGTCTCGTTTTTTGTTGTTCTTAGTCTAGTAGGAAAAATGTGGTTGTTAAATGGAACATTTCTTTTAAAGTCACTGGAATGGCTAAAAAAGACATAGTATTGGAAGATATTGGATTATGGGTGCATATCCAACAACGATCGTTAGAGTCCATGTCTTGGAGCAAGACTTAGTGATGCTTTATCAGTTTATTGTCCCAGTCCACTTTTGGTACTTCATTGACTTCATTGAGAATTAGGGCAAGGGGTACAGTTGCCATCAGCATGGTCCAAAAAATCTGGGTCATCGTCTTTGCTGTTAGAACCCTTTTGCAATGGCCAGTATGGATCCAAGTGTCCTTGCCTTGAAGCTTGACAGAAGTTTCAGCGGTTAGCAAACTTGGAATTGCGCCCTGTATCTGGGTTCCAAAAAATAAAAAATAGTCTATTGAAAGAATTGAGGGTGAAAGGCATATTCACTATCCCACACTTGTCCTACCCATTGGAAACTAGATGGCAAACTAGTGACAAATTGATCACTAAATTCAGGCTGAGGAAGTGGGACTATGACCCCGAATCTGGATGGATCTGGAGTCGAATTGGGCATGTACAGCATATGAATCTAAGCTAAGTGATTGAACTGGTAAAGAATTAGCAATATAAGACCCTTTGTATCTGTTATTGTTTAGTAAGGGATATTGTAGGGATTGATTTTAGGGTCAGTCACCGGTGAGCGTGGGCGCCACATCGTTATTAGGGTGCCAACTTCCATGATTAGGACATTATTAGGGCTATTGTTTGTAAAGGCCTTTTTTTTATACAGTTTTCTCCATAAAATGAACTGTTGTCTCTCTCTGATTTTTAGCGCTTTATTGGGGTCTCTATGATCCTGTTTGGGTTATTCATTAATTTTTTGCACTGATTTCAATATACCTTTTTTAAATACAGTATATATTAATGAAGATTGGTTTTAGAAAGGTATTGTTTTTCGCATATAGCTGATGATATATACCATATTATCTCATTACCTGTAAGCGGTTTCTGCTTAGAGCAAAAATGACAAGAAAACCGCTGACGAAGATGATTCAGCAAAACAAAATAAAATAAAGATATTGCTAAGCTTCTCCTATATTTTTCAATGTTAATTACATACAGTGGGTACGGAAAGTATTCAGACCCCTTTAAATGTTTCATTCTTTATTTCATTGCAGCCATTTGGTAAAATAAAAAAAGTTCATTTTTCTTCTCATTAATGTACACTCTGCACCCCATCTTGACAGAAAAAAACACAGAAATGTAGAAATTTTTGCAAATTTATTAAGAAAAACTGAAATATCACATGGTCATAAGTATTCAGACCCTTTGCTCAGTATTGAGTAGAAGCACCCTTTGAAGCAAGTATAGTCATGAGTCTTAGGAATGATGCAACAAGTTTTTCACACCTGGATTTGGGGATCCTCTGCCATTCTTTCTTGCAGATCCTCTCCAGTTCTGTCATGTTGGATGGTGAACGTTGGTGGCCACCATTTTCAGGTCTCTCCAGAGATGCTCAATTGTGTTTAGGTCAGGGCTCTGGCTAGGCCAGTCAAGAATGGTCACAGAGTTGTTCTGAAGTCACTCCTTTGCTATTTTAGCTGTGTGCTTAGGGTCATTTTCTTGTTGGAAGGTGAACCTTCGGCCAAGTCTGAGGTCCAGAGCACTCTGGAACAGGTTTTCTTCCAGGATATCTCTGTACTTGGCCGCATTCATCTTTCATTCCATTGCAACCAGTCGTCCTGTCCCTGCAGCTGAAATACACCCCGATAGCATGATGCTGTCACCACCATGTTTCACCGTTGGGATTGTATTGGGCAGGTGATGAGCAGTGCCTAGTTTTCTCCACACATACCACTTAGAATTATCACCAAAAAGTTCTATCTTCGTCTCATCAGACCAGAGAATCTCATTTCTCATAGTCTGGGAGACCTTCATGTGTTTTTTTTGCAAACTCTATGTGGGCTTTCATATGTCTTGCACTGAAGAGAGGCTTCTGTTGGGCCACTCAGACAAAAAGGCCCCAGTGGGGGAGGGATGCAGTGATAGTTGACTTTGTGGAACTTTTTCCCATCTCCCTACTGCATCTCTGGAGCTCAGCCACAGTGATCTTGGGGTTCTTCTTTACCTCTCTCACCAAGACTCTTCTCCCACGATTGCTCAGTTTGGCTGGACAGCCAGGTCTAGGAAGAGTTCTGGTGGTCCCAAACTTCTTCCATTTAAGGATTATGGAGGCCACTGTGCTCTTAGGACCCTTGAACACTGCAGAAATTATTTTGTAACCTTGGCCAGATCTGTGCCTTGCCATAATTCTGTCTCTGAGCTCCTTGGGCAGTTCCTTTGACCTCATGATTCTCATTTGGTGTAACATGCACTGTGAGCTGTGAGGTCTTATATAGACAGGTGTGTGCTTTTCCAAATCAAGTCCTATCAGATTAATTAAACACAGCTGGACTGCAATGAAAGAGTAAAACCATCTCAAGGAGGATCACAAGGAATTGGACAGCATGTGTCTTAAATATGAGTGTCTGAGCAAAGAGTCTGAATACTTATGACCATGTGATAGTTCAGTTTTCTTGAATAAATTTGCAAACATTTCTACATTTCTGTTTTTTCTGTTAAGATGGGGTGCAGAGTGTATATTAATGAGAAAAAAAATGAACTTGTTTGAATTTACCAAATGGCTGCAATGAAACAAAAAGTGAAAAATGTAAAGGGGTCTGAATACTTTCTGTACCCACTGTACATGCTGTACGTGTTTTTCACGGACCCATAGACTTGTATTGGCTCTTGTCATCTGTACTGCCTGACAAAAATGGACATGTCTCCATGTGTTTTAGGCCTCCGACACACTCATGTGAAAATCACGCACGTGCCGCGAGACACGTATTTTCCCTGCGTGTTGCGTGTGGTAAGTACGTGTATGTGCGGGCTACGTGTGTTCTCCGCATGCTATCTGCGATAACACACGTAGAACCGGTAATTTGCATACTCACATGGTCCGCTCTGCTGTCCGTGGTGCTGATCTTCGGCTCCAGTCCTGCCGTCTCCCCGCTGCTGCTGCTGCTGCCGGCCGCAGTGAAGTAAATATTAAATGAGAATAATGAGCTGCGGTCGGCAGCAAGTGACAGCAGCGGCAGAGACAGGAGGGCTGGAGAAGGTGAGTAACGTTTTTTTTTTTACTCTGACATGTGTGTTTTCTCCGGCGCGTGTTACACGGGACCGCATCCACACTACACCCGTGTGGTATGGGTGCGGGCCGTGTGACACCCGAGCAACACAGACATGTCAGCGTTTTTAACACACAGAGACACGTATGTGCGGAACGGACACACGTTCCGTTCCAAAATACTTACGTGTCTCCTAACCATAGGGATTACCTAGGTCCCCGTGTGCACGTGTCTCCGGTCCGTGTAAAAAATGGCACACACGGACCGGCGGCACGTGAGTGTGACGGATGCCTTAGACAGACACACTTTGTCAAACTCCATCCAGCCGTGTTCCATCCCAGATTTCAAAACAATTTATATTGGCACAGTTATCTAAAATACATATGTCTTATGGATTCATTCCTAATATAACAGAGAAATGACATCCATGTGACTAATGTATTATGTGCATTAGATACCTTTTGCGCCTTCATCCACAGTTATCTCTAGAAAATAAACATGGCAGTGAGGAGTTACATTTCTTAACGGCACCATTTTTTTGCCACAAAGGTTTGGTGTATAGTAGACCAGCCATGAGGAAGTGTGAGAAAACTGTCTAACATAATTAGAGATGAGCGAATACATCCCAGAGCCTTGATCCAGCGGCCAGGTCAGTGTTCTACCTTCTGGCGTCCATGGCTCCTCATTTGATTAGCTGAAGTGGTGGGACGAGATATGCTCACTGCATCAAAATGATGACTCACGCCAGGCTAGCGAATCATAAGAGGACTTTCCTGTACAAATGCCATTGAATACTGACCTGGCCGCCTGATGGGGTTATGTGAATTGATTTGCTCATCTCTAACAAATATAATATATCTCAATGTTTGCAATGGTTTCTAGATTGCCATCTTGTGGGTAAAATTGATACTGCAGAATTCTTTTTCATTCATCTGTACTAAAAAACTACCATATACAGCTTCACGAGTCCACATTTCACGGTATGTATAGGAACTGCAATTTACACATCCAAGACTAACAGCCTCATAGGTATATACGAAGCTGTAAGTTTGAATTAACAAATCTGTGGATGATCCGCAGAACATTGCAAAAAAGAGAAAAAATATATACAATATTAAAAGGTTAACAACAAAGCACAAACTGACAGTGCCTGATGAAGCCGAATAATATAATGTCGGGATAAACATATTATAATCTAACCTGCAACATATAAATTAAAATAGTGTGCAAACCGTTTGAATGGAGCCCAATATAAGACTGTCTGAGGCCTCCAACACACATCCGTGAAACACGTGCGTGTTTTGTCCGTTTCCGTATATACCGTAGACACGGACAAACGTGCACCAATGTTAATCTATGTTTCAGGTCACAGTTGCGTTTTTCATAATGTCAGTGTGTCCGTGTCCGTGATCCGTATGTGTTTCCGTTTTACACGGCAGCATGTCTGTTTTCTGCACGGAACACGCACACACGGAAACCATGAAAGTCAATGGTTATGTGCGCACAAGTACGCGACACGGATGCATCTCAGCATGCTCCGTGTACGTTTTGTGCTTTTTTCTAGCGATGTCGGTCATTCTTTCTTTTCCTGTGTATGTCGGTCAATCTCCCTCAGTCTGTCGGTCGGTCTCTCTCTGTCTGTCTCCCTCTCTCTGTCTTGTTTGTCCCTCTCTCTGTCTCTTGGTCAGTCTCCCCCCTCTCTCATACTTACCGATCCCCGATCACCAGCGCGGCGCTGCATGGCGTTCACACTGCTCGGGCGGCTTTTACTATTATGAAAAAGCCGGCCGCTCATTAATCGATCTCATATTCCCTGCTTTCCCCACCCACCGGCGCCTATGATTGGTTGCAGTGAGACACGCCCCCACGCTGAGTGACAGCTGTCTCACTGCAACCAATCACAGCCACCGGTGGGTGGGTCTATAATGTGCAGTACAAAAAAAAAAAATTAATTAAAAAAAACGACGTGCGGTCCCCCCCATTTTGATACCAGCCAGGGTAAAGTCACACGGCTGAAGGCTGGTATTCTCAGGATGGGGAGCTCCAGGTTATAGGGAGCCCCCCAGCCTAACAATATCAGCCAGCAGCCGCCCAGAAATGCCGCATCCATTAGATGCGATAGTTCTGGGACTCTACCCGGTTCTTCCCGAATTGCCCTGGTGCATTGGCAATCGGGGTAATAAGGAGTTAATGGCAGCCCATAGCGGCCAATAAGTCCTAGATTAATCATTGCAGGCGTCTCCCCGAGATACCTTCCATGATTAATCTGTATGTTACAGTAAATAAACACACACAACGAAAAATCCTTTATTTTCAATAAAAAACAATAACAAAGACCCTCGTTCACCAATTTATTAAGCCCCAAATACCCCTCCATGTCCGGCGTAATCCACGGACGTCCCGTGTCGCTTCCAGCTCTGCTACATGAAGGTGACAGAAGCTGCAGAAGAACACCACCGCTCCTGATAGCTCCACGCAGCAACTGAGGTGAGTATCGCGATCAGCGATGATGTCACTCAGGTTACTCGCAGCCACTGCTGGATCCTCCAACTGTGACAGCAAGTCGCCCGGGTGACACCGATGAAGTCACAGGTGAGTTGCGGTCAAGGGGGGGGTGGACTCCAGCTAGCTGCGGGTAACCTGAGTGACGGCAGCGCTAATCGCGCTGATCACTTCAGTCACTCAGGGGATTAGCGGTCACCGGTGAGTCCTTCACGGGTGACCGCTAATCAGGACGCGATACAGACAGAGCCGCGGGATGACAATGAAGTCGGGTGAAGTTCACTCGAGTTCATTCTCAGCGCGCGACTCTGTTTGCGGGTATTCATCAACAACATTTTACATCACACACGGAACATTTCAAACGGAAAACACATTTACACGTCAGTTACAAATCTCACGCACACACGGGCATTACACACGCAGACGTGGTTAGCATACGCCGTTCACACAAATGCCACACGGACCATAAAAACGGACATAAAAACGGCCCATATTACACGTGCATGGTTTTCAACGGATGTGTGTTCGAGGCCTGAATGAGTATGTAAGGCTGGTCAATATAGGCTTACAAAATACACAATAAAAAAATGTAACCCCCTGTAAGGCAATAGCAGCCTAAACAAGGTGTGATTTAATACATGAAGAACATGGATAAAGTAATGTGCAAGCAAGTAAAATGGTGATCTAAATGGATTTGGTGCAATTTTAATACCGTTCTTTATTGCTAGATATTACAGCATACTGTATTACCGAAGTACTGCTAGAATTAGTGCTAACATCAAGGCCCATTAGAGAACATTTAGATGAAACCTAGAGAAATTGTAATATTTATCCTATAGCAGTCCCAATATTAAAATGAACATTATACCCATGGAATCTATCAGTATCTCTCATATTCAGAGTGTAGAACGCAAATCATCAGATAAAGCTCTTTATTGGTCATGTAGAGAGATTGTTTCACCATACAGCCAAACTTTTACAGAATAGAAAGAGTGACAAACCATGTGTCGCACTTCATGCCCCATGACAAATTTGTACCACAACCATTTACCATTTCTTTTTACCCTGACAGAAGATGTCAGAGTTGAGGTGGCAGGGAGGGACAATCAGCAGATGCTCAAGTCTTCAGCACATAGACCCAAATCTAGGACTGTCCCACTGTATCTGAGACGGTTGGACTAGAGATGAGCGGATTGATTCCAAGGACTCCAGTCCAGTACCCAGTGGCTGAGCATTAGGTACCTGGTGGCTGAGTATATTAGGTACCTGGTGGCTGGGCATTAGGTACCCAGTGGCTGGGCGTCTGGCTTGCAAATTTCTTACCAGTGTGTGGATGTCGGGACAAAGCCTTGATGAAGCGAGACTGAGCTTTCCAGTTAGGACAGTCCTGCTGAATCCCGGATAGTTGCACTGTGTGAATACACTGGTGAAGTGAAATAACTCTGACACAGGCTGTGCAGCACAAATACCTTGGCAAGTACATTGAATTGCTATTTGAAATAGCAAGTAAACATTTTTCAAAAACAAATCTGTTTTTTAACACAAAACGCTAATCTGTTCCTTCTTTATTTTGTGAACATGATCAGTGTTTGTGTGAGGAAAGTTCCCAGGACTCGTAATGTATCTGTAGGCCCTCATGCTCATCAAGTATGCCAAAAGAGTTTCCTTTCTGCATACACTATTTTAGTATGTGTCGGTACACCTTACTTTTTATAGTATAGAAGAACATGCTCTACTGTGCTATTTACATATAGAGTGTGTCCACCCATATCCTGTCCACCGCCATTAACTTGAGAACGGTGGCAGCTATAGGAATAGAAGTGGTGTCTATGTATAGTAAAGTAGCCATGCACTACGCAATAAAATCACCTATAGCGCCACCTGGTGGAAAACAACGGAGTTAGCATTTTTATCTCAAAAACGCAACGAGATAGAGAAAAAAAGTGAATTAAAAAATTGTAGGACATCATCAATTCAATGCGAACCGACACCTTGCATACAGAAATGCTATGATATGAAACCCATGACCCCCCCCCAAAACATTGAATGCTGGTCACGCATATGGCGCTCATTTAACTTTGATGCTCAAAGTGGCCACCGTCAGCTGCAATGCACATCTGGACTCTGGACAGCATACTGTATCTTGCTGCAATATGGTAGGGGACACGTTTGCACAAGCATCTGTAATACGTCGTCGTAGGTCCTGCAATGTTGGTGGAGGGGTCGCATACACCTGCAGTTTGATGTGACCTCACAGAAAGAAGTCCAATGGGGTTAGATCAGGTGAGTGTGGAGGCCACTCCACGCAGCCACCATACCCAATGACTTGTAGGAAGGTCTCCATGAGGTATCGCTTCACGTCCACAGCCTTGTGAGTTTTACACGTTCTAATCATAGCATTTCTGTATGCAAGGTGTCGATTCGTATTGAATTGATAATGCCCTACAACTTTGTAATTCACTTTGTTTCTCTATCTCGTTCCGTTTTCGAGATAAAAATGCTAACTCCGTTGTTTTCCACCAGGTGGCGCTATAGGTGGTTTCATTGCGTAGCGCATGGCTACTTATACCTAGACACCACTTCTATGCCTATAGCTGCTGCCGTTCTCAAGTTACGGTAATGGCGGTGGACAGGATATGGGTGGACACACTGTATATATACTATATACGTATATATATATATATATATATATATATAAAAAAAATAAATATATATATATATACAGTAAAAAGTTTTCATTTTTTGTGGGGGCAAAATGAGGTTAGAGGGGTTTTCAGATATTGGACCTCCTTTTTAGGCTATGTTCACACGTTGATTCTTTGCTTTTTTTTTTTTTTGCAGGCAAAATATGCTCTTGGAAGTAAAGAAGTAAAAAAAACAAAATGAAGGTTTTGCAGCATTTTTGTTGTTACATTTTTTTGTGCAGCTATATGTGTAATTTGTCTGCAGTACATGTTTAATAAAATTAGTTTTATTCACTTAAAATGCAGAATAAAATGCATAGTTGTCTTATTTGCTATGTTTTTGCCCCAGCTCATTGCTTCCTAAAACCTCTTTCACACGTCCGTTTAAATCACGCACGTTTTTCACGGACGTGTCAAAGGTGCGTATTGTCCTCCGTGAGCCGTGTTTATGGCACAACGTGTGTTCTCCGTGTGTTATCCGTGATAACACACGGAGAACGGGAACTTTCTGCTCACCTGTCCCTGGCGTTGCTGTCCATGGTGCTGATCTTCGGTCTCCGGTCCTGCCGACTCCCCGCTGCTGCTGCTTCCGGCCGCAGTGAAGTGAATATGCAATGAGCATAATGAGCGGCGGTCAGAAGCAAGTGACAGCAGCGGCAGAGCTGGAGAAGGTGATTAAAGTCTTTTTATTTTTTTCTCAGTCACGTGTGTTTTCTCCGGTGCGTGTCACACGGAACACATCCGTGTGGTCCGTTTGCGTTCCGTGTGACACCCATGATGCCGGAGAAAAACGGACATGTCTACGTGTGGAGCACACGGGCACACGTATGCTCCACACGGACACACGGTCCATGGCAGAACACGCACGTGAGCGCAGACCCATTAATTTTAATGGGTCTACGTGTGCCCGAGTCTCTGGTACGTGAGGAAACGGACCAAACACGTACCGGAGACACGGACGTGTGAAAGAGGCCTAAAATAGTGCAAAAATGCTGGAAGAGTTGACATACTGCAGTTTTTAAAAATGGAGCAGTTTTGAAATTCAGTCAGGAAAGAAAAAAAATGCACATGTGTATGAAATTTATGAAAATATATCATGGACTCATCAATTTTTTTTTTATGGACAGGGGAAAATAGTGTCCTATTTTTATGGACGGTTCAGGAATTTCTGGACAGTTGATAATCCCGGCCAGGACAGGTGAGTGACAGAGATACATAAGAAATAATTTTCATGAGTGTCTACAACAGAATACATAATCTACCCCTGATTATACCCCTGAAAATGGTTAATAGATACACTTAAGGAGGTTGAAGATACACTATCTGGACAAAAGTATTGTGAAACCAACACTTTACATATACAGGAGCTTCTATGACCTTCTATTGGATATCCATAGGGATTAATATGGAGGTGGTCTCCCTTATACAGTCATGTTGGCACCCTTGAAAGTGTTCCAGAAAATGAAGTACTTCTCCTAGAAAAGTATTACAATTACATGTGCTATCCCCTGGACTCCTGAAAAATGTATAAATTGTTAATAATTTGTTGTTGTTTTTGAAAAATGTTTCCTCAGTCCGGGAGTACTGACTTTAACTAGGGTGGAATGTGGCACCCCAGTGGTCCGGTTGCCACTCCCCACAGGTGGTGATGCTATGCCTGGAAGCAAGGAGGGGGGTCCCCATGCTAGGTAGCATCTGCAGTCAACACTTTTCTAACTCCAGCCCAGAAGGGGGAGCTCAAACACCCAGTTAATGGGGAGCTTTCATGTACATTCTGGCCTGGGAGAGGGGTTAGTAACACAGAGACACGAAAGTGAAACTAAAGCATAACAGAACAACTCAGGAGAGGAGAGAAGACGATCGCTGAGAAGGGAGCTGCGCAATAGCTTCCTCAGGGCTGATCGCAGAGGACCAGACACCAGAGTCTGAGGCTGTGTGGGTTCTGATGTCCTCGCAGCTAAATCCGTAGGGCAGGAGACTGCAGGTCTTCTTGCCCACAGAGTGCCTGGGGCCCAGCAGCATAGTAGAGCCAGGAGTCGTGACCAAAAGAGCGGCACCAGTAAAATGCTCGCGCTGCCTGCCATACGGGTGAGAGCCAGGACTGACACAAGGAAGAGGGTCACAGCGTAGCTTCAAGCCGCAGGGACCCACACATCAGAATGTAAGAAGGAAGGCCTCTGAACCCACCCGGCTAGGTGGATCCCCTCAGTTGCTTCCAGGCTAACTGGACCTCCGTTACCAGCTGGACCAGTCTCCTGGGCCTGTATCATCTACTACCAAGTAAAAGGTAAAGGAAGCTACGGACCCTGTGTTGTCCAGTTATTGCCGGCGTCCTCAGTCCTGCACCCCAATGTTAAGTCCCTCCATCATTTGTAAAGACTACTACTCCCAACAGCCCTGGGGCCCAGCTCTACCTCTGGAGAGCGATAGCAATTCAGCTGCATCACCACCAACCCCCAGGGAACTGAATAGCAGCGGCGGCACATATCTGGACGCATACCAAAGGTGGCATCACGACATCTCTCTTGAGAATATAATTCCCACCACCACCATCATTTATTAAAATGACAACGCTGGGGTCACGGAACCGGCCCCTGTCGCCGTGACATCCTCCGAGCAGAACAGAGCCGTCCTTGTAACAAGTAACCCACAGGCCCCGGTGTGGTCGTGTAACATGTTTGGTTATACACATTCTTTCCTTTGCATGTATTAGAACAACACAAAAAAAAACAGAGAAAAAAAGGCAAATTGGACATAATTTTACTCAAGACTTCAAAAATTAGCTAGACAAAATTGTTGACACCTTTCTAAAATTGTGGGTAAAGAACTTTGTTTCAATCAAGTGATGCTCGTTCAAACTCACCTGTGGCAAGTAACAGGTGTGGGCAATATGAAAATCACACCTGAAAATAGATAAAATGGGGAGAAGTTAACGCAATCTTTGCATATGTTTGTGTGTGCCACCATAAGCATGTAGATCAAAAAGAGGAGTTGAGAACTGTCTGAGGACTTGAGAACCAAAATTGTTGAAAAATATCAACAACCTCAAGGGTATAAGGGGTACTTTGCACACAGAGATAAATCTTTGGCAGATCTGTGGTTGCAGTGAAATCATGGACATATTGTTCCATTTGTACACAGCCACAAACCTGGCACTGATTGTCCACAATTTCACTGCAACCACAGATCTGCCGCAGATTTATCTCTGTGTGCAAAGTACCCCTAAGTCCATTTCCAGAGATTTGATGTTCCTTTTTCCACTATGTGCAACATAATCAAGAAGTTTACAACTCATGGCACAAGCTAATCACCCTGGAGATGGATGGCAGAGAAAAATGAATTAAAGGTTGCAACACAGGATAGTCCGGGTGGTGGATAATTAAGTTCTAAAGAAATTCAAGCTGTACTGCAGGTTCAAGATGCACCAGTGTCAGCGCAAACTTTCCATCAAAATTTACATCAAATGAAATGCTACAGTAGGTGACCCAAGAGGATCCCATGGCTAACACAAAGTTTTAAAAAGCTAGACTGCAGTTTGCCAACATGTACATGAGTAATTTGAACAAAGAGGGAAGAAGAGATATGGCACCAAAATTATTTGCAAAAGTATTAAATTTTATTCACATAAAATAGATGAAGATACAACTTATTTTCATAAGAATAAATAGTACAGTATCAAATTAGAACACAAAGTAGAAAGAATGAGGCAACCCAGGGATGAGGATGCAAGTGTAGGTAGAACACAAAAAAGGGGGGGGGGGAGAGGTGTGAAGTCCTACTCAGTGCCAGTGACGAAACCCAGGGGGGGTGGTATATGACTGGAGTGTATTGGTCCAAAAATTGGACCCCAGCCCCCCAAGGTAGTGAATAGACCAAATGACCCTCCACAGGGGATGTATGGTCAAGGAATGAAGTGCATGACCAAAGAACAGGTAAGCAAAGATGGTTAAAAAAGTATAAAGAAATAATCTCCACCAGAGTAGTCGTGGGGCAATAAAAAAGAGGAGGCTGAGGTGTTGTGTGTAATAAATTCTAGTCGTGAAGCCGAGAGGTGCCAGTTAGCACATAAACGGCTAATGAAAATTACACAATACACACACACAATCAGGTCCTTTATGCCCGGGCTAGTCGTAGGGCTGGAGAGGAAGGAAAATGCACAAACACAATCAGAGCATAAATGCCCTGACTAGTCGTGGAGCTGGAAAGGAAGGGAAGGATTGTGAAAGGTCCCGTGAAGGGCACAGAGAAGGCAGATAAAAACAGTTAGAGGGGTGTGCAGCCCAGCTCAAGAAGTGGACTAGTCGTGTGGCGGAGAGAGGAGGCAAGTGGATACAAAGCAGGAAGAGTAAACGTGAGGCCAGGCGGTGCAGTACAGCACAATGACGGCCAAAGTAAAACAAGGAAAAAGAGGAAAAGCGAGTCTCTAGACCCACAATAGTTATGTGAGTCAGAGGGGAGTAGGAAAGAGGAAAAGTGAGACAATTGAAGACTACCTGTACAAGTGGAGGGGGGTCGCGGCAGGAGGACGAACCCAACAGCTGTTTCGCCTGAGCGCTTTTTCGAGGGAAGTGGAGGAGAGAGTAGGGCTGGCCGCTATATACAGGGGCAGCACAGTTGTTTTCAATCAAATAAAGATGGTGTCCGAAGAATGCGCATGCGCCGGAAGTCGAGGCCAGCGGGCGGAGCGAGCCGAGACCGCCGAGGGTAGTGCGCATGCGCGGGAGAACGGACGTCTCCATGACTCCCACGCATGCGCACAAGACGGCCGCGGCCAGGCAACGCCGCGTCAGCAGTCAACGGACCGGCAGATGCGCAGGGACACCAAGTGTGAGTGGAGCAGTGAAAAGGTAACAGAACAAAAATATTAGTAACATTTGGAATCGGTAATGCAAAACAATACATAGGGGAATAAACGGCATAATAGATGGACAGCATGGACACATCAGGAGACGAGGCGTCAACAGGGTATGTGAACTGGTGGTTATAAGATGCCGGTATATTTCAATCCAGACAGACCATGCCATCCAAGTTATCCACCGGTGGAAGGGGAATAAAGGAGAAATAAAAGAAATGGAAATCCCCACAAAACTGAAACCTATATAAGGAAACCAAACACAAAGATAAAAGAAACAAAATGAATAAAAATACAAAAAAACAAGAGATTAAAAACAATGTAAAAACATTTTGTGTTCATTTAAGTGGTACCCCCTAGGGGTCCCGCATGCGGACCAAAGCACAAAAAAGTGGTCCATATCCAAATATGAACCGGTAAGGGGGCCAAAGGACCAAAGTGGAGGGGGCGGGATCTCTACAAAAATGGGGAATAACTAACGGTCTCGTTGAGACCGTTGGGGACCAAGGTATCAAGGGAGACAATCCACTTCGACTCCCGCTGGGCGAGAGTCTTCCGTAGATTGCCTCCCCGGATACCCGCGTGGATAATGTCTATGCCACGTACACTCAGGAGCCTTGCGTCACAACCGTGGAATTTACGGAAGTGGCGGGGAAGGGTTTTGAGAAGAGAAACATCCTCCACGGAGATAGCAGCAGTTATATCCCTGACGTGCTCCCTAACTCTCACGCGCAACTCGCGTGAGGTGAGGCCGATATAGATTAGGGAGCACGGGCAGGTCGCATAGTATACCACGTGTGTGGAGGCACACGTGATACGTTCGTCAATGGAGTATGTTCTCTTCCCCTTGGAACAAGCAAAGGAAGAAATCCGTAAGATGTTGGGGCATGCCACGCAGTGGCCACATGGATAGCAACCACGAATCGGGCCACCAGAGCCAAATGGATTGAGGCGGGGGGGGATGTAATGGCTATTAACGAGAAGATCCCCGAGGTTCCTTGCCCTCCTGGCCGTCATGAGGGGTCTCGAGGGCAGGACATCGGCCAAAGTAGGGTCCGTAAGCAGGACAGGCCAATGCCTATCGAGAATCCCCCTCATTGCGTCCCACTGATGGTTATAAGTACCAATAAACCTGATGTGAGTATCCATGGTCGGCCGACGTGGTCGGTAACAAAGCAACTGGTCCCTCGAGGTGTTTTTGGCGCGGAGGTAACCTCTTTTTATACATCTGTTGCTGTACCCCCGCTCCCTAAACCTGCATCGGAGATCGGACGACTGGGATTCGAAGTTGGAAGTAGTAGAGCACACCCGCTTCATCCTCAAAAACTGTCCGGTCGGGATGGCACGTATGGTGGAGGGAGTGTGGCCGGAGGATGCCAAAAGAAGAGCATTGACGGACGTGTCCTTGCGGAAGACGTCCGTCTGAATGCCCCCCTGAGGATCCACCGAAATTCCAATATCCAAAAAATCCAAGTATGTCCGACTATACCTATAAGTTAACTTGATGTTAAAGGAATTCCTGTTAAGGCCACACATGAAAGACTCGAGTTGCTCGACGGTGCCCTGCCACAAAATAAAGATATCATCAATATAACGCAGCCAGCACTGCACATGGGCGCTAGCCTGCGGGAAACCGTCGCCAAACACCAACCTCTCCCAGAAACCCAGGAAGAGGTTGGCGTAGGCCGGTGCGCAGGCCGCGCCCATCGCAGTGCCCCGCTGCTGCAGATAGAATACATCTTTAAAAACAAAAAAATTATGGGTCAGGGCAAAGTCAAGCAACTCGAGCAAAAGGTCCACCAAAGTGCCATCGAGACCGGAGGTTGAGAGGTAGAAGCGGGCAGCCTCCAGACCGTCCTTATGTCCGATGCAGGTGTAGAGAGACTCCACGTCGGCACTGACCAGGAGCATACTATCATCCACAAAGATGCCATCAAGATGCCGCAGGACGTCCGTAGTGTCCTTGACATAGGAGGGGAGACACTCAACTAGAGGTTTTAAATAAAAATCAATAAACTTACAAATGGGTTCACAAACCCCTCCTATGCCTGACACTATCGGGCGTCCTGGGGGGTTGAGGGCATCTTTGTGGATTTTGGGTAAAAGGTAAAAAGTGGGAACGCGAGGACAGCCAGTGAGCAGGCCCTCGAACATCTTCTCGTCAATAGTTCCCCGGTTGTGGGCCCTAGAAAGTATTTTCCTGAGCTCCAGGGAGAAGGAGGTCATTGGACTACATGAAAGACGTGTATAGGTGGATTTATCGCGAAGTTGCCGGTAGGCCTCTTTCTCATATTTATCAACAGGCCAGACGACGATGTTGCCCCCCTTGTCCGCCGCCTTAACAACGACATCATCACACAGCTGCAACCGTTTAATAGCCAATCTTTGATGGTGAGTGAGATTATCATAACGGCGTACAGTAGAAAGTTGTTTAAAATCTTCGGTTACAAGCCTAGTGAAGATGTCAATTGCTGGGCAGAGGGACAAGGGGGGGAACCTCGTCGACCTGGGTTTGAGAAAATCCCTCGGCGGTCTCGGCTCGCTCCGCCCGCTGGCCTCGACTTCCGGCGCATGCGCATTCTTCGGACACCATCTTTATTTGATTGAAAACAACTGTGCTGCCCCTGTATATAGCGGCCAGCCCTACTCTCTCCTCCACTTCCCTCGAAAAAGCGCTCAGGCGAAACAGCTGTTGGGTTCGTCCTCCTGCCGCGACCCCCCTCCACTTGTACAGGTAGTCTTCAATTGTCTCACTTTTCCTCTTTCCTACTCCCCTCTGACTCACATAACTATTGTGGGTCTAGAGACTCGCTTTTCCTCTTTTTCCTTGTTTTACTTTGGCCGTCATTGTGCTGTACTGCACCGCCTGGCCTCACGTTTACTCTTCCTGCTTTGTATCCACTTGCCTCCTCTCTCCGCCACACGACTAGTCCACTTCTTGAGCTGGGCTGCACACCCCTCTAACTGTTTTTATCTGCCTTCTCTGTGCCCTTCACGGGACCTTTCACAATCCTTCCCTTCCTTTCCAGCTCCACGACTAGTCAGGGCATTTATGCTCTGATTGTGTTTGTGCATTTTCCTTCCTCTCCAGCCCTACGACTAGCCCGGGCATAAAGGACCTGATTGTGTGTGTGTATTGTGTAATTTTCATTAGCCGTTTATGTGCTAACTGGCACCTCTCGGCTTCACGACTAGAATTTATTACACACAACACCTCAGCCTCCTCTTTTTTATTGCCCCACGACTACTCTGGTGGAGATTATTTCTTTATACTTTTTTAACCATCTTTGCTTACCTGTTCTTTGGTCATGCACTTCATTCCTTGACCATACATCCCCTGTGGAGGGTCATTTGGTCTATTCACTACCTTGGGGGGCTGGGGTCCAATTTTTGGACCAATACACTCCAGTCATATACCACCCCCCCTGGGTTTCGTCACTGGCACTGAGTAGGACTTCACACCTCTCCCCCCCCCCTTTTTTGTGTTCTACCTACACTTGCATCCTCATCCCTGGGTTGCCTCATTCTTTCTACTTTGTGTTCTAATTTGATACTGTACTATTTATTCTTATGAAAATAAGTTGTATCTTCATCTATTTTATGTGAATAAAATTTAATACTTTTGCAAATAATTTTGGTGCCATATCTCTTCTTCCCTCTTTGTTCAAAATGCTCTTTGAAGTAGGCACCCCCCCCTGTGGGAACTCCAGGTTGTGTTTCCCCCAGTGATTATCGAATCAAGCCATGTATATGTTGTTTATAATTTGCTTCTTTTCTGTGTGTTCCACAGCTCCCTCTATGGCTAACATGAATTTCAGAGCACGCGACCAGGCGTGGCTCACCCATTTGAATGAGGTCACAAAAGGATGCGGTAGCACAGCCCCCAATCCTAACACCATTGACGGGGGACCCCCTGAGGACCAGTCTTTGCGGACCCTTATGCACAAATACAAGGATCTCTACAAAAAAAGAACACGCATATGGTGGAATCGGGCCTTCCTTACAAAATATTTGGAGAGCGGTTGGATACCTCGCGGCCTGCGAGTTCAGGTCTTTCCCTCCTTCCCAGCACCAGAGGGGGACTTTAAGTCCACTTGGGAAGGTCATTTACATGCATGCTCTGTGAATCTCTTGGAACTTTTGTCCAAACAGAACACATCCACGCTTGACCATATGGAGAGCGAGCTCGAGACACTGGAGGCCTCCATTCAGAGCCTCTGTATTCCCGAGGCTTTGGCTAAATTTTATGATGAGGTGGGCCTGGACGCCCAGAAATGGGAGAAGGAGGTCTGCGACTTTAAATCCAAAAAATTCCAGCGTGACGCCACTGATTACCATACAAATAATGTATATAGGTGGAGTCATCGCTTTTCAAGGGGCAGGAGTTCATCCAGGCAGAGTCGTCCCTCTAGGTCCCGATCCACCTCGCTGTTTTCAAGTTCTTCAGCTGATGAAATGCCTCCAGCTCCATCTGACAAGACACTTCAATTACCGTACAATGGTGGTGTAACGACTCGCAGTCGAGGAAGGGAGCCACGAGTTCCACAGAAATCGGTGGCCGAGGCTAACACCTCCAAACATAAATTGCAGGTAATTAATTTGTCAACACGTGTCTTCTCAGATGTTGAGCTTGAGGTATTATCTATGGGTCTGAATTTCTGTCCCACGAATTCTTTTAATCTATTTTCAGCTTTGAAAGACACAAATCTTTTTGCTAGAAAAATCCTTTTCAAAAGGCTGTACTCTCGGAAACAATCATTCAGCGAGTTGGATCCGACCGAGAGGAATGCTCTGCAGGATCTCCAAGACCTTCTGGACGAGCAGAATCCCAATACTGGTAGGTCTCCTGATTTTCTCAAACCCAGGTCGACGAGGTTCCCCCCCTTGTCCCTCTGCCCAGCAATTGACATCTTCACTAGGCTTGTAACCGAAGATTTTAAACAACTTTCTACTGTACGCCGTTATGATAATCTCACTCACCATCAAAGATTGGCTATTAAACGGTTGCAGCTGTGTGATGATGTCGTTGTTAAGGCGGCGGACAAGGGGGGCAACATCGTCGTCTGGCCTGTTGATAAATATGAGAAAGAGGCCTACCGGCAACTTCGCGATAAATCCACCTATACACGTCTTTCATGTAGTCCAATGACCTCCTTCTCCCTGGAGCTCAGGAAAATACTTTCTAGGGCCCACAACCGGGGAACTATTGACGAGAAGATGTTCGAGGGCCTGCTCACTGGCTGTCCTCGCGTTCCCACTTTTTACCTTTTACCCAAAATCCACAAAGATGCCCTCAACCCCCCAGGACGCCCGATAGTGTCAGGCATAGGAGGGGTTTGTGAACCCATTTGTAAGTTTATTGATTTTTATTTAAAACCTCTAGTTGAGTGTCTCCCCTCCTATGTCAAGGACACTACGGACGTCCTGCGGCATCTTGATGGCATCTTTGTGGATGATAGTATGCTCCTGGTCAGTGCCGACGTGGAGTCTCTCTACACCTGCATCGGACATAAGGACGGTCTGGAGGCTGCCCGCTTCTACCTCTCAACCTCCGGTCTCGATGGCACTTTGGTGGACCTTTTGCTCGAGTTGCTTGACTTTGCCCTGACCCATAATTTTTTTGTTTTTAAAGATGTATTCTATCTGCAGCAGCGGGGCACTGCGATGGGCGCGGCCTGCGCACCGGCCTACGCCAACCTCTTCCTGGGTTTCTGGGAGAGGTTGGTGTTTGGCGACGGTTTCCCGCAGGCTAGCGCCCATGTGCAGTGCTGGCTGCGTTATATTGATGATATCTTTATTTTGTGGCAGGGCACCGTCGAGCAACTCGAGTCTTTCATGTGTGGCCTTAACAGGAATTCCTTTAACATCAAGTTAACTTATAGGTATAGTCGGACATACTTGGATTTTTTGGATATTGGAATTTCGGTGGATCCTCAGGGGGGCATTCAGACGGACGTCTTCCGCAAGGACACGTCCGTCAATGCTCTTCTTTTGGCATCCTCCGGCCACACTCCCTCCACCATACGTGCCATCCCGACCGGACAGTTTTTGAGGATGAAGCGGGTGTGCTCTACTACTTCCAACTTCGAATCCCAGTCGTCCGATCTCCGATGCAGGTTTAGGGAGCGGGGGTACAGCAACAGATGTATAAAAAGAGGTTACCTCCGCGCCAAAAACACCTCGAGGGACCAGTTGCTTTGTTACCGACCACGTCGGCCGACCATGGATACTCACATCAGGTTTATTGGTACTTATAACCATCAGTGGGACGCAATGAGGGGGATTCTCGATAGGCATTGGCCTGTCCTGCTTACGGACCCTACTTTGGCCGATGTCCTGCCCTCGAGACCCCTCATGACGGCCAGGAGGGCAAGGAACCTCGGGGATCTTCTCGTTAATAGCCATTACATCCCCCCCCGCCTCAATCCATTTGGCTCTGGTGGCCCGATTCGTGGTTGCTATCCATGTGGCCACTGCGTGGCATGCCCCAACATCTTACGGATTTCTTCCTTTGCTTGTTCCAAGGGGAAGAGAACATACTCCATTGACGAACGTATCACGTGTGCCTCCACACACGTGGTATACTATGCGACCTGCCCGTGCTCCCTAATCTATATCGGCCTCACCTCACGCGAGTTGCGCGTGAGAGTTAGGGAGCACGTCAGGGATATAACTGCTGCTATCTCCGTGGAGGATGTTTCTCTTCTCAAAACCCTTCCCCGCCACTTCCGTAAATTCCACGGTTGTGACGCAAGGCTCCTGAGTGTACGTGGCATAGACATTATCCACGCGGGTATCCGGGGAGGCAATCTACGGAAGACTCTCGCCCAGCGGGAGTCGAAGTGGATTGTCTCCCTTGATACCTTGGTCCCCAACGGTCTCAACGAGACCGTTAGTTATTCCCCATTTTTGTAGAGATCCCGCCCCCTCCACTTTGGTCCTTTGGCCCCCTTACCGGTTCATATTTGGATATGGACCACTTTTTTGTGCTTTGGTCCGCATGCGGGACCCCTAGGGGGTACCACTTAAATGAACACAAAATGTTTTTACATTGTTTTTAATCTCTTGTTTTTTTGTATTTTTATTCATTTTGTTTCTTTTATCTTTGTGTTTGGTTTCCTTATATAGGTTTCAGTTTTGTGGGGATTTCCATTTCTTTTATTTCTCCTTTATTCCCCTTCCACCGGTGGATAACTTGGATGGCATGGTCTGTCTGGATTGAAATATACCGGCATCTTATAACCACCAGTTCACATACCCTGTTGACGCCTCGTCTCCTGATGTGTCCATGCTGTCCATCTATTATGCCGTTTATTCCCCTATGTATTGTTTTGCATTACCGATTCCAAATGTTACTAATATTTTTGTTCTGTTACCTTTTCACTGCTCCACTCACACTTGGTGTCCCTGCGCATCTGCCGGTCCGTTGACTGCTGACGCGGCGTTGCCTGGCCGCGGCCGTCTTGTGCGCATGCGTGGGAGTCATGGAGACGTCCGTTCTCCCGCGCATGCGCACTACCCTCGGCGGTCTCGGCTCGCTCCGCCCGCTGGCCTCGACTTCCGGCGCATGCGCATTCTTCGGACACCATCTTTATTTGATTGAAAACAACTGTGCTGCCCCTGTATATAGCGGCCAGCCCTACTCTCTCCTCCACTTCCCTCGAAAAAGCGCTCAGGCGAAACAGCTGTTGGGTTCGTCCTCCTGCCGCGACCCCCCTCCACTTGTACAGGTAGTCTTCAATTGTCTCACTTTTCCTCTTTCCTACTCCCCTCTGACTCACATAACTATTGTGGGTCTAGAGACTCGCTTTTCCTCTTTTTCCTTGTTTTACTTTGGCCGTCATTGTGCTGTACTGCACCGCCTGGCCTCACGTTTACTCTTCCTGCTTTGTATCCACTTGCCTCCTCTCTCCGCCACACGACTAGTCCACTTCTTGAGCTGGGCTGCACACCCCTCTAACTGTTTTTATCTGCCTTCTCTGTGCCCTTCACGGGACCTTTCACAATCCTTCCCTTCCTTTCCAGCTCCACGACTAGTCAGGGCATTTATGCTCTGATTGTGTTTGTGCATTTTCCTTCCTCTCCAGCCCTACGACTAGCCCGGGCATAAAGGACCTGATTGTGTGTGTGTATTGTGTAATTTTCATTAGCCGTTTATGTGCTAACTGGCACCTCTCGGCTTCACGACTAGAATTTATTACACACAACACCTCAGCCTCCTCTTTTTTATTGCCCCACGACTACTCTGGTGGAGATTATTTCTTTATACTTTTTTAACCATCTTTGCTTACCTGTTCTTTGGTCATGCACTTCATTCCTTGACCATACATCCCCTGTGGAGGGTCATTTGGTCTATTCACTACCTTGGGGGGCTGGGGTCCAATTTTTGGACCAATACACTCCAGTCATATACCACCCCCCCTGGGTTTCGTCACTGGCACTGAGTAGGACTTCACACCTCTCCCCCCCCCCTTTTTTGTGTTCTACCTACACTTGCATCCTCATCCCTGGGTTGCCTCATTCTTTCTACTTTGTGTTCTAATTTGATACTGTACTATTTATTCTTATGAAAATAAGTTGTATCTTCATCTATTTTATGTGAATAAAATTTAATACTTTTGCAAATAATTTTGGTGCCATATCTCTTCTTCCCTCTTTGTTCAAAATGCTCTTTGAAGTAGGCACCCCCCCCTGTGGGAACTCCAGGTTGTGTTTCCCCCAGTGATTATCGAATCAAGCCATGTATATGTTGTTTATAATGTACATGAGTAAGCCAAAATCTTTCTATTAAAGCATCTTGTGGACAGATGAAACCAAGATAGAGCTTTTTGGTAAAGCACATCATTTTACTGTTTACTGAAAACAGAATGAGGCATACAAAGAAAAGAACACAGTACCTACAGTCAAATATGGTGGAGGTTCAAAGATGGTTGGTTTGCTGCCTCTGGCACTTGGTGCCTTAACTATATGCGAGGCATCATGAAATCTGAATATTACTAAAGGATTTTGTGTCGCAATGTAGTGCCCAGTGTCAGAAAGCTGAGTTTGCGTCATAGGTCATGGGTCTTCCAGCAGGACAATAATCCCAGACATACTTCAAGAAGCCCCCAGAAATGGATGGAAACAAAGTGCTGAAGAGTTCTGAAGTGGCAGCAATAAGTCGGGATCTAAATCCAGTTGAACATCTGTGGAGAGATCTTAAAATTGCTGGTGGGAGAAGGCGCCCTTGAAATATGAGAGACCTGGAGCAGTTTGCAAAAGACAAGTGGTTCAAAATTCCAGTAATTGTTTGCATTTATTTATTCCAAAGGGTGTGTAAGCAAATATTAAGTTGAGGGTGCCAACTGTGTCGCCTGGGGTTCATAGTCCCGAGCGGTATATAACTAGGGAATGTCACTTTGGTGGCCGTTGCCCGGTTCCGTGCCCTGGGTGGTTTTTGAAAAGGGGAAATATTTACAGGGGATTGTTGAATAAAGTTTATACGTGACGCCACTTGCTGTTTGCAGCTATGTGGATGGAGTCGCCGCTGCATAGTTTTCACTACTGGGGCTGGTGTTAGTTGCAGCCTGGATGTTAGGCCCTCTGCAACCAGGGACAGGCCCCAGAGGATAGGTGAGGTAGACGGGTGTTGAAAGAAGGTAGGGAACACAGGGGGTTGCAGTGTAACTGGATACTTTACTCACAATGAGCTGGTAACTGGTCACCCGAGGCTGGCTGGTCTTAACCGCAGGTCCCCTTTGTTCCAGTGCCGGATTAGTGACCAGGTGGCTTCTTTCCCCTGCACCTGTCTTTGGTTGGTGGGTCCCCGTGGCGTAGAGCGGCTGGGAGTCCCCTCCTGGTTGTCTTCTTCAGCAGTCTGTGTGACTCTAGCGTGAACCCTGTGGGGTTGGAGTCTCTGGTCTTGTCCCCGGTTCTCCTTTTGCTATTGAGTCCTGAACTTCAAGGTAAGGGAGGTTCTTGATGGTCCCCTCACTGTGGAGATTTTATCAGGTCTGCCTGGAGTTTTTGCCTGACCTAGGATTCTGTACCCTGTTTGTGTGTGGTTCCAGGAGTACTGCACCGTACTCCACCGGAAACTAACCGCCTGGGCCCTCAGGTCACTGTTACACTCTTGACAGTCCGTCTGCTCACTTTCACTGTCTCTCCTCCACTGTCTGTCTGTCCACTGTCTTCCCCTCCCACCTGGTCATCTAGTGGACTGGATTGGCTCCACCTCTAGGCGGCCATCCATTGGTCCGACCCTAGCCTGGTACCATTCTATGGGGACAATTGGGAAAAAAACACAGATTATCTGGAGAGTGGATTGTGTCTGTGGGAATTTCAGACCTTTCATCCATAAGAGCATTTGTGTGGTCAGACACTGATGTTGGAAGAGAGGGCTTAGCTTGCAATCATCATTCTAGTTTATCTCGAAGGTGTTTGATAGGGTTGAGGTTAAAGCTCTGTGTGGCCACTCAGGTTCTTCTACACCAGCTAACCATGCCTCTATGGACCTTGCACAGTCATGCTGGAACAGAAAATTGCCTTCCTCAAACTTTTGCAACAAAGTAAAAAATGTACTATTGTCCAAAATGTCTTAATATGCTGAAGCATTAACATTTCTATTTACTGGAGCTATGAGTCCTAGGTCAACCCCAAAAATCATCTGCATTGCATAATCCCTCCCCCACAAATCTTTACAGTTAACACAAAACAGTCAGGTCGATAACTTTCTCATGGTATTCACCAAACTAACTAGTCCATCGGACTGTGAAATAGAAAAGTGAATCATCGCTACACAGAACCAGTTTCCACTGCTTCAGAGTTGCCATGCTTTACGCCACTCCATCTGACACTTTGCCATTGTGCTTGGTGATGCCGTATTTTTCATTTTATAAGATGCACCAGATTATAAGAAGTACCCCAAATTTGAAGAAAAAAAATTTGGGGTCCGTCTTATAATCCGGTGCTGTTGTACTGGAGCCGGCAGCGAGGGGCGGTGCTGGAGTGAGGCGATGCTGCCATTGGGGCAGCAGTTGTCCCAGATTCTCACTGCGGACGGCAGCACTGTGAGGAACATCCAGAAACTGTCGGCAGTGCGGGCTTTAAAGAAAGAGCTCACACCGGAGCAGAGCCCGCAGCAGAGCTCAGCGTACAGCACAGCCTGCAACATCGCCCCTGCCTCCTGTGACCCCTCTCCAGCACCCCTTGGTAACCTACATTCGGCTTATAAGACGCACCCTCATCTTCCTCCCAAATATTTGGGGGGAAAAGTGCATCTTATAATCTGAAAAATACAGTAAAGGGTGCTTTACACGCTGCGACATCGCTAGCAATATATCGTCAGGGGCACGGTGTTTGTGACGCACATCCGGCACTGTTAGCAACATCTCAGCGTGTGACACGTACGAGCGACCTCCAACGATCCCAAAAGTGGTAAAAATCGTTGGTTTTGGAGAGGTCGTTCCAAAACAAAATATCGTTGTTTGGACACTAGCGATGTTGTTCCTCATTTGTGCGGTGTCACACATCGCTATTAGTGATGAGCGAGCATGCTTGTCACTACTCGGTACTCGCACGAGTATCACTGTACTCGGGCTGCTCGGCGGGGACCGAGTAATCTCGCGATACTCGTGCTTTACTCGTGGTCTTCATTTCTGCATGTTGGCGCTCTTTTGAGAGCCAGCCCTCATGCAGGGATTGGCTGGCAGACCACTGCAATGCCACAGCCCTGTTAGTTGTGGAATTGCAGTGATTGGCCGGCCTGCACAGCGTGACCGAGCCTTTATATCGGCCGGCGCGCTGTGCTCTGCTCACAGCTATCCAGACTGTCAGTGCAGGGAGAGTGTCGCTGATTCAGGGAAAGCTTTGCGGCCCTTTATAGCTTTTTCAGTTGCAGGGCTGCAAACAGTGTGACCAAAAGTCCTTCTCAGGACTATTCTAGTTGTATACAGGCAGGCAGGGTATAGCCAGGTCGGCGTACAGTAGCAGAGTCCTTCTCAGGACTATTGTTGCTATATACAGGCAGGGTATAGCCAGGTCTGAATACAGGCTAGTGACCAAAAGAGTCCTTGTCAGGACTATTGTAGCAGTATACAGGCAGGCAGGCAGGCAGGGTAGTGTTGACCGTATACCAGCCTTCATATCTGGGGCTGGTGTACACAGTGTAAAACAGTCCAGATAGTGTCTGACTTGTCTGTACTGTAATTGTCGCTCCCCAAAAAAACCTGTTAGGTTATTATTGCGTCCGTGCTTGGTTTTTAAAACCGCACGTGTGTGCCTGTTGGTGGCAGCGTACAGGTGCACTGGTGTGCGTTTTTACCAAACTATTATATAACGCACAAGTGTAGTGTATAATACACGTCAGTCAGCAGTGGCTGATAGTGTCAGAGTTCTTAATTTTTGCTCCTAAAACCTGTGTTAGGTTATTATTGCGTCCGTGCTTGGTTTTTAAAACCGCACGTGTGTGCCTGTTGGTGGCAGCGTACAGGTGCACTGGTGTGCGTTTTTACCAAACTATTATATAACGCACAAGTGTAGTGTATAATACACGTCAGTCAGCAGTGGCTGATAGTGTCAGAGTTCTTAATTTTTGCTCCTAAAACCTGTGTTAGGTTATTATTGCGTCCGTGCTTGGTTTTTAAAACCGCACGTGTGTGCCTGTTGGTGGCAGCGTACAGGTGCACTGGTGTGCGTTTTTACCAAACTATTATATAACGCACAAGTGTAGTGTATAATACACGTCAGTCAGCAGTGGCTGATAGTGTCAGAGTTCTTAATTTTTGCTCCTAAAACCTGTGTTAGGTTATTATTGCGTCCGTGCTTGGTTTTTAAAACCGCACGTGTGTGCCTGTTGGTGGCAGCGTACAGGTGCACTGGTGTGCGTTTTTACCAAACTATTATATAACGCACAAGTGTAGTGTATAATACACGTCAGTCAGCAGTGGCTGATAGTGTCAGAGTTCTTAATTTTTGCTCCTAAAACCTGTGTTAGGTTATTATTGCGTCCGTGCTTGGTTTTTAAAACCGCACGTGTGTGCCTGTTGGTGGCAGCGTACAGGTGCACTGGTGTGCGTTTTTACCAAACTATTATATAACGCACAAGTGTAGTGTATAATACACGTCAGTCAGCAGTGGCTGATAGTGTCAGAGTTCTTAATTTTTGCTCCTAAAACCTGTGTTAGGTTATTATTGCGTCCGTGCTTGGTTTTTAAAACCGCACGTGTGTGCCTGTTGGTGGCAGCGTACAGGTGCACTGGTGTGCGTTTTTACCAAACTATTATATAACGCACAAGTGTAGTGTATAATACACGTCAGTCAGCAGTGGCTGATAGTGTCAGAGTTCTTAATTTTTGCTCCTAAAACCTGTGTTAGGTTCTTAGTGCGTCCGTGCTTGCATTTAAAAACCGCACGTGTGTGCCTGTCGGTGGCAGCGTACAGGTGCACTTGTGTGCAATTTCCAGAAACTTTGATATAACGCACAAGTAGTGAATATACACGTCAGCAGTGCACAGCATTGCAAAATGCGCAAGGGCATTGGCAAGGAACAAGGAAGTGGACGTGATGGTGGTGCAGGCAGAGGCCGAGGTCGTGGGCAAGCTCTAATTTCGCCACAACAAAGGGCCACATCTAGTCGCTCGCACGTCCTGTCCCAAATTCTTGGGGACCGCAGCAGTACACCGCTCTTGAACCAAGACCAGTGTCAACAGGTTGTTAGTTGGATAGCGGATAATGCTTCCAGTCAGATTGGCACCACCACAAACACTCTGTCTTCCACACGGTCAAGTGTCAGTAGCCGTGATACTGCACCGCACATTTCTGAACCTGATCCTCCTTCCTACCACCAGGCTGAGTACACGTCCTCCTCGGACATTAATGATCCCACACTTGGACACTCGGAAGAGCTGTTCACGTTTCCATTCACACATTCTGGCCTCTCGCCAGCTCATATTGAAGTGGGTCATGAGGAGATCGTCTGTACAGATGGCCAAATATTTGAGCAGCCACGTTCTCACGAAGTTGGCAACGTGTCTCAACAAGTGGTGGACGATGATGAGACACAATTGTCAGCAAGTCAGGAGGAGGAGCAGGGTGCGGAAGAGGAAGACGACGTGGTGGATGATCCAGTAACTGACCCAACCTGGCAGGAGGATATGCAGAGCGAGGACAGCAGTGCACAGGGGGAGGGAGGCGTAGCATCACAACAGGCAGTAAGAAGCAGGGTGGTGGCCCCAGGCAGAAGTCAGGCAACCGTTCCCCGGAACAACACGACGACACAAGGTGCCTGTACAAATGTTAGGTCTTCACGAGTCTGGCAGTTTTTTAAGTTGGATCCAGATGATTCAAAAAAGGCCATTTGCAACACCTGCCGTGCCAGCATCAGCAGGGGTACCAAAACTAGCAGCCTGACCACCACCAGCATGATCAGGCACATGTCAGCCAAGCACCCGACTTTGTGGGAAGTACAACAGAGTCGAGGAGCAGTGCTTGCTGATGTCACTGCTACGTCTTCGCTGGTTGTGCATGCGAGCCAATCCTCTGTCCATGCTGCCTGCGAACAAGCCTCCTCCACTCCTGCACCTGCAGTTGCCTACGCAGAAAGAACACCATCATCAAGCACGTCCTTGTCCCAGCGCAGCGTTCAGTTATCCATTCAGCAAACCTTTGAACGCAGGCGCAAATACACTGCCAACACCCCACATGCCACAGTTCTAAATGCTAACATTTCGCGACTGCTTGCGCTGGAAATGTTGCCTTTTAGGCTGGTGGAGACAGAAGCATTCCGTGACCTGATGGCGGCAGCTGTCCCACGTTACTCGGTCCCCAGCCGCCACTATTTCTCCCGGTGTGCCGTCCCCGCGTTGCATAACCACGTGTCACAAAACATCACACGTGCCCTGAACAACGCTGTTTCACCCAAGGTCCACCTAACCACAGACACGTGGACAAGTGCTTGTGGGCAAGGCCGCTACATCTCGTTGACGGCACACTGGGTTAATATTGTGGAAGCTGGGACCCAGTCTGAGCGAGGGACGGAACACGTCCTTCCCACACCAAGGTTTGCAGGCCCTACCTCAGTCAGTGTTTCACCCACACTCTACAGCTCCGGAATGTCATGCTCTTCAGCCTCCTCCTCCTCCTGCGCATCCTCATCCACTGTGCCCTCCACACCAGTCACAAGCTGGAAGCACTGCAGCACTGCCTCGGCGAAGCGGCAACAGGCTGTGCTGAAGCTAATCTGCATAGGTGACAAACCCCACAATGCAGAAGAGCTGTGGACAGCTCTGAAACAGCAGGCAGATCACTGGCTCACACCTCTGAACCTAAAGCCAGGAAAGGTCGTTTGTGACAATGGCCGGAACCTGGTGGCGGCTTTGAGGCGAGGCCAGCTGACACATGTTCCATGCGTGGCCCATGTGCTCAACCTCGTGGTTCAGCGGTTTATAAAGTCATACCCAGAGCTGTCTGATCTGCTGGTAAAAGTTCGCCGCCTGTCTGCACATTTTCGAAAGTCACCTACTGCTTCAGCCGGCCTTGCCGGCTTTCAGCGCCGTTTGCATCTTCCGGCTCACAGACTGGTGTGTGATGTCCCCACGCGTTGGAATTCAACTCTGCACATGTTGGTCAGGATATGTGAGCAGAAGAGGGCAGTTGTTGAGTACCTGCATCACCTAAGCCGTCGGGAAATGGGTCAAACTCCACACATAACACCTGAGGAGTGGAGATGGATGTCAGACCTATGTACCATCCTCCAAAACTTTGAGGACTCCACCAAGATGGTGAGTGGTGATGACGCCATTATTAGCGTCACCATACCGCTACTCTGCCTTCTAAAACGGTCCCTGCTGAAAAACAAACATGATGCATTGCAGGCGGAGCGCGATGAGTTGCAGCAAGAAACAGTAGTGGGTGTGGGTGATAACACACAGCCCAGCCTCGTCTCATCACAACGTGCAGTGGAGGACTATGACGAGGAGGAGGATGAAGACATGGAGCAACTCTCCGGCCAAATTGAGGATATGACATGCACACCAGTCATATCCTCGATTCAGCGTGGCTGGCCAGAGGACAGGGTAGATGAGGAGGAGGAGGAGGAGGAGGAGGAGGAGGACAGCATGTTCAGTCATCTTGTTGGTCAGGCTACTGAAGTCCTGGCTGTTAAGAGTCTGGCGCACATGGCTGACTTTATGGTAAGCTGCCTGTCTCGTGACCCTCGCGTTAAGAACATCTTGGCCGACAATCATTACTGGTTGGTAACACTGTTAGACCCACGCTACAAGGAGAACTTTTTGTCTCTTATTCCCGTGGAGGAGAGGTCAACCAAAATGCAGCAGTTTCGGAAGGCCATACTCACGGAAGTAGGCAAAGCATTCCCCTCACAAAACGCTAGCGGCATAGGTCAGGAATCAGTGGACAACCGAGGCGTACAGCCGAGAGAGGCACAAGTCCAATCCGCCAGAGGTAGGGGAACAGTCTTTAAGATGTGGGACAGTTTTCTCAGCCCCTCACGTACCACAGCCCCTGAGGTGCGGGGTAGTGCCACAAGAAATCCTAAGTTTGCCCAGATGCTGAAGGAGTACCTTGCAGATCGAACAACTGTACTCCGACATTCCTCTGTGCCTTACAATTATTGGGTATCCAAGCTGGACACGTGGCATGAATTGGCTCTCTACGCCTTGGAAGTCCTGGCCTGCCCTGCTGCTAGCGTTTTGTCAGAGCGTGTTTTTAGTGCCGCAGGTGGAATCATTACAGATAAACGCACCCGCCTGTCAACTGAAAATGCTGACAGGCTGACTCTGATAAAGATGAACAAGGGTTGGATTGGGCCAGACTTCACCACACCACCAGCAAATGAGAGCGGAATTTAAAGTTTGCCATGTACCTCCACTCACCCATGGGTACACTTCTCGACTTTGGATAATCGCTGGACTGCTCCTCCTTCTCCTCATGCGCCATCATGATGACCGTTACAATAGTTAGGTCTTTGTTTCAGGTATACCCCCAGTGGTAAATTTTTTCGCCCATTCTTTGCAGAATGGACATTACAACGACAGGAGACCCGCTCCTTTGCAATGGGAACAATGTTTTGAGGCCCTCATGCACGTCTCTACCCAGGGACAACGTGGAGCCTCCCAATTTTTGGCTGCCCTGCCTAAGGGCTATACTGAAATACACCCACTTCCTTAAAATGGACACTTAATGTTTTGAGGCCCTCATGCACGTCTCTACCCAGGGACAATGTGGAGCCTCCCAATTTTTGGCTGCCCTGCCTAAGGGCTATACTGAAATAGACCCACTTCCTTAAAATGGACACTTAATGTTTTGAGGCCCTCATGCACGTCTCTACCCAGGGACAATGTGGAGCCTCCCAATTTTTGGCTGCCCTGCCTAAGGGCTATACTGAAATACACCCACTTCCTTAAAATGGACACTTAATGTTTTGAGGCCATCATGCACGTCTCTACCCAGGGACAATGTGGAGCCTCCCAATTTTTGGCTGCCCTGGCAAAGGGCTATACTGAAATACACCCACTTCCTTAAAATGGACACTTAATGTTTTGAGGCCCTCATGCACGTCTCTACCCAGGGACAATGTGGAGCCTCCCAATTTTTGGCTGCCCTGCCTAAGGGCTATACTGAAATACACCCACTTCCTTAAAATGGACACTTAATGTTTTGAGGCCATCATGCACGTCTCTACCCAGGGACAACGTGGAGCCTCCCAATTTTTGGCTGCCCTGGCAAAGGGCTATACTGAAATAGACCCACTTCCTTACAATGGGCACTTCAGGTTTACAGGCTATAATGCACGGCTCTATCCAGGGACAATGTGGAGCCTCCCAATTTTTGGCTGCCCTGGCAAAGGGCTATACTGAAATAGACCCACTTCCTTAAAATGGACACTTAATGTTTTGAGGCCCTCATGCACGTCTCTACCCAGGGACAATGTGGAGCCTCCCAATTTTTGGCTGCCCTGCCTAAGGGCTATACTGAAATACACCCACTTCCTTAAAATGGACACTTAATGTTTTGAGGCCATCATGCACGTCTCTACCCAGGGACAATGTGGAGCCTCCCAATTTTTGGCTGCCCTGGCAAAGGGCTATACTGAAATACACCCACTTCCTTAAAATGGACACTTAATGTTTTGAGGCCCTCATGCACGTCTCTACCCAGGGACAATGTGGAGCCTCCCAATTTTTGGCTGCCCTGCCTAAGGGCTATACTGAAATACACCCACTTCCTTAAAATGGACACTTAATGTTTTGAGGCCATCATGCACGTCTCTACCCAGGGACAACGTGGAGCCTCCCAATTTTTGGCTGCCCTGGCAAAGGGCTATACTGAAATAGACCCACTTCCTTACAATGGGCACTTCAGGTTTAAAGGCCATCATGCACGTCTCTATCCAGGGACAATGTGGAGCCTCCCAATTTTTGGCTGCCCTGCCTAAGGGCTATACTATAATACACCCACTTCCTGACAATGGACACTTAATGTTTTGAGGCCCTCATGCACGTCTGTATGCAGGGGCATTGGTGAACCTCACAATTTTGGACTGCCCTGGCAAAGGAAAATACTACAAAGACTCACTTCCTCAAAATGGGCACATTAGACTCAAGAGGCCTTCATGTACGTCTCTTCTCAGGGACATCGGAGTGCCACACAATGTTTTCACGTAAAATCTTTCATGTATTAATCTCAAAAAGTAACATACACCAGATCTATCTCACTATTGGGTATGTGCCCTTAACATTTCCGCCATGAAAAATCATTTTGGGGTCATTTTGGAAGGTTTTCTGGTGAGTCCGTAAAAATGGCGTAAAACGCGGACAAAATTGTTCACAGCTGTGACTTTTGAGTGATAAATGCTTCAAGGGGTCTTCCCCATGCTGTTGCCATGTCATTTGAGCACTCTTCTGAGACTTTTGTGCCATTTTTAGGGTTTCTCCATGCTGCCGGGAGGTCATTTCACAAAAATACTCGGGTCTCCCATAGGATAACATTGGGCTCGTTGCTCGGGCCGAGTACACGAGTATCTTGGGAGGCTCGGCCCGAGCTTCGAGCACCCGAGCTTTTTAGTACTCGCTCATCACTAATCGCTATGTGTGACACCGCAGGAACGACGAACATCTCCTTACCTGCGTCCACCGGCAATGTGGAAGGAAGGAGGTGGGCGGGATTTTACGTCCCGCTCATCTCCGCCCCTCCGATTCTATTGGCCGGCCGCTTAGTGACACCGCAGTGACGTCGCTATGACGTCAAACGCACCTCCCCCTTGAGGGAGGGATTGTTCGGCGGTCACAGCGACGTCGCTGCCAAGTGTGACGCTGCCGTAGTGATAATGTTCGCTACGGCAGCGATCACCACATATCGCACGTACGACGGGGGCGGGTGATATCACGCTTGACCGCTAGCTATCGCTAGCGATATCGCAGCGTGTAAAGTACCCTTTAGTCTTGCAAACAGCTGCTCGTCCATCGAAACTCATGCCATGAAGCTCCTCGAGCACAAGTTTTGTGAAGAGGTTTAGACTCTGCAGGTAGAGTCTGCAGAGCTTTGGTGACTTTTAAGCACCTCAGCACTTGGTGACCACATTCTGTAACTCTACATGTTCTACCACTTTGTGGCTGAGCTGCTCTGGTTCCTAAACTCTTCCATTTTTCAATAATACCGCTCACAGTTGATTGTGGAATATTTACAAAGGAAGAAATCTGACTTGTTACAATGGTGACAATTTATTACAGTACAACTCTTGATTTCAGTGAGCTTTTTACAACGAACCTTTCTTCCACAAGTGTTTGTAATGTAGACTGCATGGCGAGGAGCTGGACTTTACACTGGGGATCAAAATTAGAGAACAACAGACAATTTCCTAAATGTTAAGATCCTTGTGTAGTCCTATGTTATTATATCCTCCTAACATGAGTAAACAAGCAGTATTTTAAGCTTATGTCATAAATTGAATTTATTCTTTAGCACATGATAAAAATGTAAATGAGATAAATGAAAAAGAACACTGATCAAAATTAGAGAACATTTTCAGATACCTACAAGATATTGGTGCTAATCTGGCACCAAGTGCTAATTTCCTTAATTATCTGACAAACCCTATGTAACTGGCAGCCTAAGGGGTGCTTCACACATAGCGAGATCGCTACCGAAATCGCTGCTACGGCACGGTTTTGGTGACGCAACAGTGACCTCATTAGCGATCTCGCTGTGTGTGACACTGAGCAGCGATCTGGCCCCTGCTGCGAGATCGCTGCTCGTTACACACAGCCCTGGTTCGTTTTCTTCAAAGGCGCTCTCCCACTGTGACACACAGATCGCTGTGTGTGACAGCGAGAGAGCGACGAAATGAAGCGAGCAGAGAGCAGGAGCCGGCATCTGGCAGCTGTGGTAAGCTGTAACCAGGGTAAACATCGGGTAAGAAAGGTGGTTACCCGATATTTACCTTAGTTACCAGCCTCCGCAGCTCTCACGCTGCCTGTGCTGCCGGCTCCGGCTCTCTGCACATGCAGCTGCAGTACACATCGGGTTAATTAACCCGATGTGTACTGTAGCTAGGAAAGCAAGGAGCCAGCGCTAAGCAGTGTGCGCGGCTCCCTGCTCTCTGCACATGTAGCTGCAGTACACATCGGGTTAATTAACCCGATGTCTACTGTAGCTAGGAGAGCAAGGAGCCAGCGCTAAGCAGTGTGCGCGGCTCCCTGCTCTCTGCACATGTAGCTGCAGTACACATCGGGTTAATTAACCCGATGTGTACTGTAGCTAGGAGAGCAAGGAGCCAGCGCTAAGCAGTGTGCGCGGCTCCCTGCTCTCGCGGTTATGATCGCTGCTTCGGCTGCTGTGTTTGACAGCTAAGCAGCGATCATAACAGCGACTTACAAGGTCGCTGTTACGTCACAGAAAATGGTGACGTAACAGCTACCTCGTTGTCGCTGTTGCTTAGCGTGAACCAGCCCTAACTTTCCAGTTTGCGCTGACTTTACAAAAACGGTGTGCCATTCCAAAGTGACTGAAACCCTCCGGCAGCAGGTTTTCTAGATGAAGGCCAAAGGGGTGACCCAATAAGCCATAGCAAGAGAAGTTGGTCATTCCAAGTTAGTGATTTCGAGAATATTGCATCTTTACAACATCACAAACTTTCTCAAGACCCCCAAAAAGGCTGGTCGCCCTCGAAAGACAAATGAAAGAGAGTACAGGATAATGTGGAGAATTTCCATGGGTAATTGTTTCAACATTGCAGCTGGAATTGCTCACCAGTTCAGCACTGAACAGGGTAAGGATCTGTCTCATCATACAGTGTCATGACATTTAAGAGCATTTGGACTGAAAACCAGCTCTGCAGTGACAAACCTCTCATTAGCAGAAAGAATCAAAAGGCTAGACTCATCTTTGCTGAGGAGCATGTTGTGTGGACAGAGGTGAAGTGACGGGTGATGGCCAATGACTGGTTCATGCAGCTGGTTTTGAATACCCTATTAAATCGATGGCTGGACCATATATAACAAGCTTTTCTCCCCCCCATTCACCTTTGGTGCCTCCCCTATTTCCTCATAGACTGTAAGCTTACGAGCAGGGATCTCACTCCTCCTGGTATCTTAATTCTGTTATTTTGTATAGTCTCATATTGTCTGTACATGTCCCCTCTGAATTGTAAAGCGCTGCGGAATATGTTGGCGCTATAGAAATAAAACTAATTATTATTATTATTATTATTATTATTATTAAGTGTCCACAGTTCATCTTAGTGGTGAAAGCAAGTTTAATTTCATTGGCAAAAATGATTTGTATCCAGCATCCGCAAATAAAAATCACACCTTTTATTCAATTGGTTTAAAACCTGATAAAATCAAGAATAGACAGTATAGACAGACCACTCTACGCATTTCAGGCAAAGCCCTTAGTCTTGACAGTGGTCTGAACTAAGGTGTATACATTTATACAAACATGACACTGAAACAGCTCCAATACCAACTCAAATGAGTAGATTACATGCACATGGACATAAATAGCTCACAACATAAGGTAGCTCCACTCTGCAGAGGAGAAAAAAACAAAAAAAAACCCAATAACTAGTGGAAAAATCATATTAATCAAATATCTAAATATACAACTATACAAAAAGCTAATAATGCATAACAATGAATATTGAATAAATTCCACATATACTGCAAAAAAACACACAAGAAAAAAACAACTAGTAGAAAAATCATGTTGAACAATAAATTTACATATGCAAATATATACATGTACGACTATACAAATAGCTAATAAAGCATAATGGTACATATTGAATAAATCTAATATATAAAGCTCAGTGTGTGTATGTGTGTATGTGTGTGTGCATGTCCGCTAAAGGAATTTGCACCGTCGCATTTACAATCACGAAAATTGCACAGACGCCCCATGTGACCCAGGGAATGTCATAGACTATGTTTTGACAGGAAAATTTAACCCTGCGCTTTACTGTTACTCTCCAAAAAGCTGCCGCCATTAAACTGAATGGAGGTGGGAGCTACAGGCTATTAATAGCAACTGTCTGTGGTTGCTATAGGAACAAAATAAATTGTTAGTATAAGCTTATGTGTGAGGTAATAAAATGTCGGTGGGGAGACGGATAGAGAGACAGAGAGACAGACAGACAGAGACAGACGTGGAAAGAGACAGACAGAGACAGACGGGGAAAGAGACAACCCTGGAAAGAGACAGACGGACAAAGCCACACACGGGCAAAGAGACAGCCCTGGAGAGAGACAGCCCTGGAAAGAGACAGCCCTAGAAAGAGACAGCCCTAGAGAAAGACAGACGGGCAAAGCGACAGACGGGCAAAGAGACAGACCTGGAAAGAGACAGCCCTGGAAAGAGACAGACTGGGAAAGAGAGAGCTGGGCAAAGAGACAGATGGGCAAAGAGACAGCCTTGGAAAGAGACAGCCCTGGAAAGAACCCTGGAAAGAGACAGACGGGCAAAGAGACAGACGGGCAAGAGACAGAACTGGAAAGACACAGCCCTGGAAAGAGACAGACAGGTAAAGAGACAGACGGCAAAAGAGACAGACGGAGAAAGAGACAGACCTGGAAAGAGACGGATCTGGAAAGAGACAGACTGGGAAAGAGACAGCCCTGGAAAGAGATAGACAGGGAAAGAGAAAGCCAGACGGGCAAAGAGACAGACGGGCAAGAGACAGAACTGGAAAGAGACAGCCCTGGAAAGAGACAGACAGGTAAAGAGACAGACGGCAAAAGAGACAGACGGAGAAAGAGACAGACCTGGAAAGAGACGGACCTGGAAAGAGACAGACTGGGAAAGAGACAGCCCTGGAAAGAGATAGACAGGGAAAGAGAAAGCCGGGCAAAGAGACAGACCTGGAAAGAGACAGCCTGGCAAAGAGACAGCGCTGGAAAGAGACAGACGGGAAAGAGACAGACATGGAAAGAGACAAACGGGGAAAGAGACAGACGGGGAAAGAGACAGCCCTGGAAACAGACAGACCTGGAAAGAAACAGACCTTGAAAGTGACAAATGGGCAAAGAGACAGACCTAGAAAGAGACAGATGGGGAAAGAGCCCTGGAAAGAGACAGCCCTGGAAAGAGACAGACCTGGAAAGAGACAGACGGGGAAAGAGACAGATGGGGAAAGAGACAGATGGGGAAAGAGTCAGCCCTGGAAAGAGTCAGCCCTGGAAAGAGTCAGCCCTGGAAAGAGACAGCCCTGGAAAGAGACAGCCCGGCAAAGAGACAGTCGGGCAAAAAGACAGACACACACATAGAGACAGACACAGAGGTAGAGAGAGACAGATAGACACAGAGCTGGAGACAGATAGACTGATACAAATACAGACAGAGAGATAGAAACAGACAGACAGAGACATAGCAACAGACAGACAAAGAAAGACACAGACCGAGAGACAGACCGAAAGCGACACACAGACAGAGACTGGGAGAGAGACAGACAGAGAGACAGTTACTATCCCGGGCAACGCCCGGGTACTACAGTTAGTAAATAAATAAAGTAAAAAAAAAAACATCATGCGTTCCCCCCCAATTTTGATACCAGCCAGGATACAGCCTCACTGTTGAGGGCTGGTATTCTCAGGCTGGGGAGACCCATGTTATTGGGAGCCCCCCAGCCTAAAATTATCAGCCAGCAGCCACCCGGAATTGCCGCATCTATTAGATGCGACAGTTCCGGGACTTTACCTGGCTCATCACGATTACCCTGGTGCGGTGGAAATCAGAGTAATAAAGAGTTAATAGCAGCCCATAGCTGCCACTAAGCCCTAGGTTAGTGATGGCAGGCATCTATGAGATACCCCACATTACTAATCTGTAAGTGAAAGTAAATAACCACAAACAGCCAAAAAAATCCTTTTTTGAAATAAAATAAAAAGCCCCCTCTTTCACCACCTTATTACCCCCAAACACCCGTCCAGGTTTGACGTAATTCACACTTGGTCCCACTGCGATTTAGCTCTGCTACATCTCTGTCCTGTCACAGCGAGCGTCATAGAGAATGACTGCCAGCTGTGAGTACAGACAGAGTCGCACAATCAGAATGAACTTGGGTTAACCCGACGCACAGCTGCGGGCCCCGCAGTACAGCATGTGTCGCAGCAGTGACATCACGGGTTCACCGCTGTGTAGTTCAGGCCGCTACTGAAGTGAGCCGCGCAATCAGCGGTTGCATCACTCAGGTGAGTCCTCCACTTCAGTAACGGTCTAATTTGCGGTCACAGGTGAAGGACTCACCTGTGACCGGAACTCCCCTGAGTGACGGCACCACTGATTGCGCGGCTCACTTTAATCACTCAACATAAAGATGTTTGCCAATGAGGGCAAAAATTTGGCCTCTATCGAGCAGCCCTTGCTTTGCATATAAAAATCACCAAGAAACAGGAAATAATTATTTTGGAGTAAAAAGTATGTAATATTAATCATATAATCCTGTAAATATTGTGAATAATTATTGTACTTCTTGAATTGACATTTCAAAGCCATGGTCGAAAGTCTGTGGGGGATGGAGGTATACAGAGCTTGTATATCACACGGTAACCAGCTATAACCCTCCTGCCATTTTAACTGGTCCAGTATATTCAACACATATTTGGTGTCCCGTATGTACCTTGGGGAGATTTGGGCCAGAATTTGTAATCTTACATCAACCCATTCAGACAAGTGTTCTAATAAGGACCCAATACCCGAAATTATATGCCTGAAAGGAGAAGGAACCGGTTATTGTGTGATTTAGGGAGGGCATGAAGCAGTGGGGATCACTAGAGAAGGGGGAGTTTAAATATTCCGCCTGTTTTTGAATAATCAAACTTAGGTGTATTCACTCCTTCAAAAGTGAATCCAAATGCTTGTTCCACATATAATGCATGTAGATCAGAGTACAGCAGCTTCATTATACTGAGCAATGAGTTGGAGCTGTCTGAACTTCACTTGTTAATTTATTTTCGTCTGATTGGAGAGATTATATTCGTCAACAAACTGGGGAAAGACTGAACCCAAAGTGTGCTAAGTCAGTGAAAGGTAGAGGAAGTGTCCTGGTTTGGGGAATGTTTGGGGAATGTTTTCTGTAGCAGGAGTTGGACCTCTCAAACAGCTACATGCCAGAGTGAGTGCAAGTGTGTATCAGAACCTTCTTCAACAACATGTCGTTCCTTACTTGCATTCATCACTCAACTAGGCAGCAACATTGAAACAATGAAATGGCCAGCCCAGAGTCCTGATCTAAACCCAATAGAAAACTTCTGGAAAATCCTTGGTAACAAAGTTATTGTGGCGCCCCTGACCTGGTCAGGCACCACTGAGTACTGCACCCATGCTGGGGACAGTACAAACAGGTAATCCACAAGGCTGACCGAGGTGTGACTACACAGGCGCATAGTGATCAGGTCTCACACATGTACCTTTGAGAGGACCCCTGGGGATCCCAGGAGGGGGCAAAGCCTTCACCTCCACTGGAATAGTGGAGGGGGTAAAAAGCCTCCATCTCCACTCAAGGGGTGTGGTGGAGAGCCTGGTTGCTAGGTGGCGTAGGCAAGAACAGGAGAGGAGGAGCAGTGAGCCGGTTCAGTGTGCAGTTCAGGGGGAGCAGACGTCAGGAGCAGACCCCTGGGGCTGTTGCAGTCTGACAGCGTCCGCGCAGTGGCTACCGACGGGGGAGAACGGTCACCTAGTAGTGCTACCCGAAATCCATCTTCAGCTAAAGAGAGAGCAACGGAGTGGGAAGTAAGGAGACTGCTAGGCAGTTACCAGGCCCAAACGGGTAGTAGGTCCCAGTGCAGGGATAGATCCACCTTTCCTTGCCAAACCTGCTTGAGGGGGCACTTCACACCCTCAAGAACACACTAAAAAGTCCGCAGCCACGTCGCCACAGTTAGGGCCCATAGTTCACAGGAGGCAAGCAGCCGGAGTGTCCTGGTCCAGGCTACAAGCAAACGGACAAAACGAAGGGGAGAGAGGCTTCAGCAACTTCCCTGGGTGACCCCCATAGGGACTAAAAGTCGGGGTTACTCCAAAATGCAAAGGGCTAAGGAAGGCGAGTCGGTAGTCACCCTCATCAGTCAGCCTGAAGGATACCTGGTTCCAGCCTGGTTCATCCCAGCTACGCCCGGGTTACTCACTCTGCCACCTTCTGTGAGTAAAACCCCTGAAAGACATCCTGCTTGTGTGGAGTTATTCTGCGCCTTGTGGTTCTACACACCTACACAGGGCCCTGGGGCTTGCCTCACTCTCAGGAGGCTATTACAACCGACTGCACCCACCATCAGCCCCAGGCATCCCTTAACCTGCAGTGGCGGTCCCCACTGACCGCAATTCTGAGAGTGGCGTCACGACAATCCTAAAAGAAGATCTCCTACCTGTGACAAGACTGAGCCAGTGGAGTCCCTGAAGGTAATGCACCGACACAGCGTTCTCGGGGCTTCACATCATGGACAAGAAACCCACAACACTCAAAGAACTGTGGAAGAAACTGGAAGAAGAGTGGACCAAAATCACACCAGAGCAGTGTGAGACTAGTGATGTCCTGTGGCCGCAGATGTGCTGAAGTCATTCAAAGCAAAGCCCTGTACACTTCCTACTACTGATTGGTGACTGTTGTTACCTTCAGAAAATTTAGTTATAATCTTTCTCTGTGCTACAGTAAAGGCAAAATAAAGGGTTTATGTTGATAAATTTTGGATTTTAGTAAAACACTGTTCTAGTGACATGGTGTTCCTGTGACACCCTGGCAAAATCAGGTAGTCATAAATAGGCCCCTGCATAACACCTTCCCTCATTAGGAAACATACAGCCAACCAGTAAACCCTAGTCACCCCCTTAGGGACAGACAGACACACCAGTGGGCGTGACCAGGCGGTTGGGACCCACCCACCTAGGGGTCCAGACAGCCCGGGGCGGGAAAAACAGTAGATGAGTTTTGGAGTTCAAGGGCAGAGGAGTGTGGAGTGGAGGTCAGGCCTGCCTGAAGCTGACTGACAGGTACCAGGGTAGGAGCCCTGGTGCCACTGGCTAGGAGGCAGACGGTGGTCTCCGTCAGCAGGAGACGGGAAGACGGCTCGGTGGAACCGAGGTGGACCGGGCCAGGGTTGTAGCCTGCCGGTACCGACACGGGGAACCCACCCGGAAACCGTAGCACAAAGGGGGGTACTCGGACCCTGAAGCCAGGAACCAGAAACAAGTGGAACTGGTTTATTAACCGATTGAGGCCAGGACTAGAGGTCCTGTCCCACCCAAAGTCCCTCATAGAAGACAACAGCCCACCGATTAGGGATAAGAGGTCACCGCCAGGGCCCATAGATCCCACGGGCCAGCGTGTGCGGGCACGGCTCCTTAGGCCATAACCAGCTGGGAGCGGACTCCTGAGTTTTATACTGGGAAAGTCCACCTTACACAACGGTGCAGGAAAAGGATAGAGACCACCAGCCGGGTGGGGGATCCCAAACGCAACCGGCCGTGGCACTGGCCACCACCACCTTGGTTTACCAGAGACTTGTGTGTTTCACTAACAGTGAGTACACCAGTGTCCCCTGCGGTCGTCATTCCCCCTGCACCAGAGCCATCGGGTCCCGGGGCCACCATCCCTGCCCACGGAGGGGTTAACAACTTGCTGCACAACATCTCCCCCGGGTGCCCCGTAACAGCAGCGGTGGTGTCCCACCTCACCACACACCGTGGGTGGCGTCACAAACCTATTACGGCCTAGCCCGTACATCTGCGTCCCCCATTTTATTCGGCGTGTCCGCGAGACCCCCGGGTCCAGAGACCCTCGAGCCACCACCCCTGAAGGTCCGGATCCGAGCAGCGTCGGCTGCTGGCACGGGGGTGGCACATTCCCCTTACAAAAAACCTTCAAATGTTGATCAATGTAGTTTACATTATTTTTGAAAAAACCAAGTGATCATACAGTGTTCTCTAATTTTGATCTCCAGTGTATATACATGCAGCTATAGGACCGAATTCGGTGATAAGAGGTGTGTCACAGTACTTTTATCCATATATTGTATTTTCGATCCTAAAGCCTGCTTTACACCTTACAATTAGGTGTGCGATCTCGTATGCGATGTGACACGCCCAGGTCGCATATGCGATTGAATGAGATTGCACGTAGGTCGTTCATTTGCTGTCACACGTGCGTTAGTAGTCTATGTTAAATTGATCAATTTTGTGTGTGATCCTTTAGATCATGTGTTCTGTGACGTATGCATTGGGCACCCTTTTTTTTTTTTATTTATTGACTTGCCAAGCGTGTGTAATGTGTAGGGATGCGTTTTTACGATGTCATCTGCCATTCAGCTCTGCTACATGGCCGCTAACAGCAGACACAGACAGCCATGTAGCAGAGCTGAATGGCAGATGACAGACACAGACAGAGCCGCACTGTCAGAATGAACTCGGGTGAACCTCACCCGACTTCATCCTCATACCACAGCTCTGTCTGTGTCGCGGTCAGCTGAGCTGTCACTGAGGTTACCCGCGGCCACCGCTGCATCCACCGCTGGATCCAGTGACAGCGGGTAACCTCAGTGACAGCAGCTGATTGCGCGGCTGTCTTCATTAGCTGCGTGGAGGTGACCGGAGCGGCTGTGTCTGCTGCAGCTCCGGTCACCTCCATGCAGCAGCGCTGGAAGCGACGCTGCATCATCCTGGATTACGCCGGACATGGAGGGCTTTTTGGGGCTGATTAAAGTGGTGAACCAGGGTATATGTTTGTGTTTTTATTTCTAATAAAGGATTTTTTCGGGTGTGTGTGTTTATTTACTGTAATTTACAGATTAATCATGGAAGGTGTCTCATAGACGCCTGACATGATTAATCTAGGACTTATTGGCAGCTATGGGCTGCCAATAACTCCTTATTACCTCGATTTGCCAACGCACCAGGGCAAATCGGGAAGAGCCGGGTACAGTCCCAGAATTGTCGCATATAATGTATGCGGCAATTCTGGGCGGCTGCTGACTGATATTGTTAGGCTGGGGGGCTCCCCATAACGTGGAGCTCCCCATCCTGAGAATACCAGCCTTCAGCCGTATGGCTTTATCTGGCTGGTTTTAAAATTGGGGGGAACCGCACGCCGTTTTTTTTAATTATTTAATTATTTATTTCACTACAAAGTATAGACACGCCCACCGGCTGCTGTGATTGGGTGCAGTGTGACACCTGTCACTCAGCGTGGGGGGCGTGTCTCACTGTAACCAATCATAGGCGCCGGTGGGCGGGGAAAGCAGGGAATACGAGATTGTTTAATGGGCAGCCGGCTTTTTCAAAACAGTAAAAGCCGCCGGAGCAGTGTGAATGCCGTGCAGCGCCGGGCCGGGGATCGGGGATCGGTGAGTATGAGAGCGGGGGTAAGAGGGATAGACTGACATGGACAGAGAGAGAGGGACAGAGATAGTGACGGACTGACAGAGATTAGTGAATGACAGACATTGTGAGGCGCTTCAGAACGCAGCTTTTCAGCTGCGCTCTGAAGCAGACCTTTTTTAAGCTGCGGTGCAGAGCGCACACCTGCGCACATAGCCTCAGACACCAAAATCGTATGAGGGATGTCACACGTTTCAATTCACTAGGTTCATACAACAAAACGTCCAATGTATGAGGAATAAACGACGTGTATGCGATCACCGTATTTTCGTTCAATCTTGATTGCACGTAGGTTTCACACGCAAATACGTCACGAACGATGCCGGATGTGCGTCACTTACAACTTGACCCCGACGACGGATTGAAAGATCTATTGAAGCGTGTAAACCAGGCTTTACACTTTTGTGGTTGTATAATACCTTCAGTTATATTTACATTCTGTATGAATGCCCTGAGCAATCCAGGTGTATGTGACATTGTTATCTTATGCATTAACAAATGGGACCTAAAATAACTTTGTAAATAAGACCTTTTCCACTATATGCAGAACTTCAGACGTAGCATCATCACATTTTATTTATTCAAATTCATAAATCCCCCCCCCAGTGTGCACTATTTATAACACATGGCCAGATTTGGGCACATCTTGGAGGGGGGACATATTGAAGCTGTTGCTGCCAAGCTCCCCCTTTCAGGATGGTAAACTAAGAATAGCACAGTTTAATGGTATCTAAATATACAGTACCTATGGGGTTTCCCCCTGATGAGACCCCTGATGGATTGTCTTAACTGAGGACCTTGGTCCCTTTTTTGAATGGAGTCGGGGGGTCACACATACGTGTAGCCGCTTTGTTGCACGTCTACAGAACTGACTACAGTGCTCAGCTATTTTCTTAAAGAAATTAAGAGGCTCACAGAACAGAGTAAAGAATGCATAAGTGGCCACCACTCTATTTACATGGGGCCTACAGGTTTAGGGATCAGTGGGAATTGGTCAAACCCCCATGGATTTAGGAACTACTTGATGTTATCATGGGGTGCTTGTATAGGTAACTCTTTGTTAACTTATTATAATACCCCTTTAATGTCCTGGTCCCTATTGACTGTCTCCTGTACAGCACCTACACTATGATTGGTGGTCTCGGATTGGGTATGTTGATTATATTTACCCTTTCTTACTTTAGTTCTATGCACTCACCTAGACACATTGAGACTGGTTCCTCTATGTATATGTTTTGCCCGAGTACATCAGGGTGCCACAGGGTACTGCATCCTTACCCGGGGTGCAGGGCCTACCCCCCATGGTTCCAAGTTCCCAGAAACCAGTGTCACCTCTATCCGCACCACAAATCCCAATCAACACCTTACATCATGACCTGTCAGACACACCAGTGGGTTGGTCCAGCTGGAAAAGGGCCACCCACCTAGGGGTCAGGCAGACTGGTGGGAGGGAAGTGAGGAGTCAAGTGATAGCCCTCCAAGTGAGAGAAGCTGGGGATTGAGCTCCCGGGGAGCTAGACCGAGGTTGGGTCGCAGACTGTGGTCCGGGACCAGAGGAGTCGGGGACCGGTAGCAGTGACATTGGATAAGCGTGCGACGGACATAGTCTAGGAGGACTGTCGGCACCAGCAAGCCCAAAAGAACTGACGAAGCACGACTGGATACACGACCCTAGGTCAGTAGCCGATTAAACATCCTGGCAATTAACCTGCAGAGGAAGGGGACCTTCAGGGACCTTCCCAGAGAGATCAGAGACTGAGGGCATCAGCACACCATGGGAGACAGGGTTTTCCAGAGAAAGCAACCCATTAAAGTCCCAAGTGCCAGCCCTTGGGAGCATATCTTCACTTAAAAACTGAAGAAGCAGGACCTTATAGTTTCAGGCTATAGGGACCCACACGGACACAAAACTGTGCACGGAGGCATGCTCCAGATTACTATGTGACACCGGTGGGACCGGGTACTTGGACGGACTTCCTACAGCGGCAGCGGCATACAGAGAATTTGGTTTACTTGCAGCGTGTGTCTCCTTTATAATCCTCATCCAACACCACGACTACCCACAGTGAGTACTCTGGTCCCCTGCACCCTGCACTCTCAAATAACCACCAACACCCCTGAGCCCGGGGCCTTCCCTACCTGTGGAGGCACTAACATCAGACTGCTCAACTCCATCTGCCCCGGTACTCCGTACAGCAGTGGCTGTACTTCCCTTACCGCAATCCACAGGTGGCGTCACAAACTTATCCCCTGTAAATACCCCCTTTATACGGATCAAAGTGTCCGCCAACCGGGTCCGGACGACTCCCTCGAGCCACGATCCCGGATCCGAGCAGCCCGACTAACACCGGGGTGGCACATATAGTTATCCAAGCTATCCTTTTTTAGAAGACATTAAATTATACCAGGTTCAATTATCTTTGTAGTGAAAATAAACACGTAAAAATTGTTTTACAACTCACATATAACCTTGCAGAGAGGCAGCTGCACTAAGACAAATAATCCTTACTCTCCCTCTGCTCCTCGCTGTTTAGGTTGGCTGCAGATGTCAAAGCCCGCCCAACCCACATGATGTATGCACCCAGTCAGTGGCCTTTAATACTGTAAATTACAAAAGTGAGTATATCCCTCACATTTTTGGAAATATTTTATTATATCTTTTCATGGGACAACACTGAAGATATGACACTTTGATACAATGTAAAGTAGTCAGTGTACAGCTTTTATAATGCCGGGGCCACACAGGGCACTAGTGCGATGCTCGCATGACACTCGGCTTGCCCTAACAGCACAGCAGGAGCCGAGTGTCATGCTATTATCCTTGCGACTGAGGTCCGACTGTGCTTGCGGACCTCAGCTGCGGGGGACGGGCCGGCTCTGCGGAGGGGTGGGCTGGTGCTGTGGAGGGGCGGGCCAGCACGGAGGAGGGGTGGGAGGGCTTTCTCTCCCTTTTTCCTCCGTAGCCAGCTATTGCGATTCTCGCTCTGCACGCGTGGTACACCAGTATACTGCGAGTGCAGTGCGATTTTTCTCTTGCCCCATTCACTTGAATGGGTGCGAGAGAAAAGAGTCTTGCATTACGCCGCGTGTAAAGCACCCTTAAGGGTGAAGGTGCTGGATAGGCCAAGCTTGTCTCCAGACCTAAACCCTATTGAGCTTCTGTGGAGCCTCATCAAATGGAAGGTGGAGGAGCACAATGTTTTTAACATTCACTTGCTCTATGATGTCGTCATGGAAGAGTGGAAGAGCATTCCAGTGGCTCTTGTGAAGCTCTAGTGTACTTTGTGCCCAAAATAGTTAAGGGAGTGCTTGAAAATAAGGGTGATCTCACACAAAATATTGATGCTTTGGGCACAATTTGGTTATTTTTCACTTAGGAGTGTACTCACTTTTGTTACCAACGGTTTTGACAATAATGGCTGTGGGTTCAGCTATTTAGAGGGGACACAAAATTTACATACTACTTTACACTGTATGAAAATATCATATATTCAGTGTTGTTGCATGAAAAGATAGAATAAAATATTTACAAAAAAGTGAGGGGTGTATTCACCCATGGAACAAGCCATGTCGAAATGCACGTTGGGAGCAAGCAAGCTACATATGATTGCATACATCATCTGATGTTACATGTCATGTTAGTATTATTTGTATTGATATCTTTGCATTCTATTTGCACATTTCATATGCACGTGCTCCACTTTATTCATTAATTTATGGATTTTTTGGACTTTTGCTCTATTCATGGGATATGTGCAATACTATGTGCGGGTTATCATATACAATTATTTAGACATTGACATTATTAAGTGCCTATGTACATTTTATTTTTATTAGGGACATAGTTCTATCTTGGCCACCTCATTTTCACTTCTCATGGTAAATATTTTTTGGAATCTCCATGGTATTATTTCTGTACATTATTATGAGGTGAGCTTGTACTTACTGTATATCTAAAAATCTTTCTGTATATTTTGTATATTTCATTTTTTTAAAGAAATACACACAATAAAAATTTTAATTTTTTAAATAAATGTGGTCATATTTTGTTGTTGTGTATTCACTTTTGTGAATTACTGTATAATTGTGTATATAGTCTTCTGATGTCACATGGAGATTTTTACAAACCTTGCCGACTGCCATGGCGGCGTCAAGTTCTATTCAGACCACAGATTCTGACACTCTGCCCAATAACTTCTCTGGTGTCTTTGATCAATGCTGGCAGACTTGGGTGTCAAAATGATGAGGGTTAATTCATAGGCAGGGTAGCAACAGTTAATCTGTGTTAGTCTGCTTGTTAGTCTCCTTTGATCATATGTTGTAGAGAAGCCAATCCCATCTGCTCCCCTCCTATATATGCTGGCTAGATACTTCCACCTATGCCAGCTATAATTTATGATCTGGCGAGGTGTTGTGATCCAGACTATTTGGTGTTTGTTATACTTGTTGGTAATTGCAGTTGTGGAGTTAACTCTTGATGCCTTTTTGCTGTTATCTTCCTGCTCTTGCTTTATTCCTGAGTCTCTCATTGTCTATTCCTGTGTGTGTGTGTGTGTGTGCAGTGTGTCAGAGCTTTGTTTTTCCCTTGTATATCTATATCTGTTTCATTGAAAAAAATAATTATGAGACTTCTGATTATTGGTGCTCAAGTAAGATCCAATTCCATATGATAGTCAAATAGACCTTATCCCTTAAATAAGGTGAAATAATGTTGAATTTATTAGGTTAATCCAAAACAACACCAGCACAAACGTTTCGATCCTAAACATGGACCTTCAACAGTGTGCTGAAATATACTACAGTTAGGTCCAGAAATATTTGGACAGTGACACAAGTTTTGTTATTTTAGCTGTTTACAAAAACATGTTCAGAAATACAATTATATATATAATATGGGCTGAAAGTGCACACTCCCAGCTGCAATATGAGAGTTTTCACATCCAAATCGGAGAAAGGGTTTAGGAATCATAGCTCTGTAATGCATAACCTCCTCTTTTTAAAGGGACCAAAAGTAATTGGACAAGGGACTCTAAGGGCTGCAATTAACTCTGAAGGCGTCTCCCTCGTTAACCTGTAATCAATGAAGTAGTTAAAAGGTCTGGGGTTGATTACAGGTGTGTGGATTTGCATTTGGAAGCTGTTGCTGTGACCAGACAACATGCGGTCTAAGGAACTCTCAATTGAGGTGAATCAGAACATCCTGAGGCTGAAAAAAAAGAAAAAATCCATCAGAGAGATAGCAGACATGCTTGGAGTAGCAAAATCAACAGTCGGGTACATTCTGAGAAAAAAGGAATTGACTGGTGAGCTTGGGAATTCAAAAAGGCCTGGGCGTCCACGGATGACAACAGTGGTGGATGATCGCCGCATACTTTCTTTGGTGAAGAAGAACCCATTCACAACATCAACTGAAGTCCAGAACACTCTCAGTGAAGTAGGTGTATCTGTCTCTAAGTCAACAGTAAAGAGAAGACTCCATGAAAGTAAATACAAAGGGTTCACATCTAGATGCAAACCATTCATCAATTCCAAAAATAGACAGGCCAGAGTTAAATTTGCTGAAAAACACCTCATGAAGCCAGCTCAGTTCTGGAAAAGTATTCTATGGACAGATGAGACAAAGATCAACCTGTACCAGAATGATGGGAAGAAAAAAGTTTGGAGAAGAAAGGGAACGGCACATGATCCAAGGCACACCACATCCTCTGTAAAACATGGTGGAGGCAATGTGATGGCATGGGCATGCATGGCTTTCAATGGCACTGGGTCACTTGTGTTTATTGATGACATAACAGCAGGCAAGAGTAGCCGGATGAATTCTGAAGTGTACCGGGATATACTTTCAGCCCAGATTCAGCCAAATGCCGCAAAGTTGATCGGACGGCGCTTCATAGTACAGATGGACAATGACCCCAAGCATGCAGCCAAAGCTACCCAGGAGTTCATGAGTGCAAAAAAGTGGAACATTCTGCAATGGCCAAGTCAATCACCAGATCTAAACTGGGTTGAGCATGCATTTCACTTGCTCAAATCCAGACTTAAGACGGAAAGACCCACAAACAAGCAAGACCTGAAGGCTGCGGCTGTAAAGGCCTGGCAAAGCATTAAGAAGGAGGAAACCCAGCGTTTGGTGATGTCCATGGGTTCCAGACTTAAGGCAGTGATTGCCTCCAAAGGATTCTCAACAAAATATTGAAAATAAAAATATTTTGTTTGGGTTTGGTTTATTTGTCCAATTACTTTTGACCTCCTAAAATGTGGAGTGTTTGTAAAGAAATGTGGACAATTCCTACAATTTCTATCAGATATTTTTGATCAAACCTTCAAATTAAACGTTATAATCTGCACTTGAATTCTGTTGTAGAGGTTTCATTTCAAATCCAATGTGGTGGCATGCAGAGCCCAACTCGCGAAAATTGTGTCACTGTCCAAATATTTCTGGACCTAACTGTATATATAGTGATAAATATAAGTAAAATACATAAAAAAATAATTGTGGTAGATAACTACATGTGGTGCTGCCTAATTGCCATAACATAATATATACAAAATATATACAAAATGTACTAAGTGTGAGATAAGTCAATGTGGAAATAAAGACATATGGGGTGGGGAAAAAGGAAGAAATCGAAAGGAGTATTCAATCATAGCTAAATGGAGCAATAATACATTATTAAATAGTGTGCCAGAGGCTAGGGGTAATTGTGCCAGTGTCGCGGGCGGAGGAGGGGACGCTGCGCTCACCCACTGCTTGGGTCCGGCTGCTGCTGCTGCTCGGTGGCTCGAGCGATGGGCCGGATCCCGGGGACTCGAGCGGCGTTCCTCGCCCGTGAGTGAAAGGGGGTGGTTTGGTTTAGGGATATTGTCCGTGACGCCACCCACGGTTGTGGTGAGATTGGTGACACCACCGCTGCTCTGGACGGGGATCCCGGGAGCGATGACAGGGAGCAGCTTGGATGTTGGTATTTCCCTCCGTGGGTAGGGGGTTGGTTGTCCCAGGGCCCGGTGAGGGAGGTAGGGATGGATGGCAGGCAAGTTACGGGGCCTGGTGAGGTGCAGGCTCACGGGGGCAGCGCTGTGCTGCACGGCACGGTGGTACTCACTCAGCCAATGACGAATGCAAAGTCTCCGGTAAAACAAATGGCTGGATGGACGGGTCCCACAGACGGCTGCGGTTGTTCTCCTCCCGGCAGGTTGATGTTGACTGCCTTTCCCTGCACCTGTGTTGTGTTACGGTTCCAATGGCTTCGCACCGGTAACCTGCTCCCCAGCTTGGATGGATGCTGAAGGAGCCCCTTTTTGCCCGCAGGCTCTGGCCCTGGGAAATGTAGCCTTGGTGGTGACTGTGTTTCCCTCTACAGTTTGAGCGGTTGCCTTCAATCGGGTCTTGACTGCTGGGAAACCCCGGAGGTTCCCTTCGCTAACGGATTTGACCAGTTTTACGACGACTCCTAGCCTGGTCGGGGTCCGTAAGCCCTGCCGGATGGTGCTGGCTTCTCTTTACTCTCCGATCCGGTACCACCGGGCCACCGCCCGTCCACGGTCCATACGGTTTGCTCCAATTAGCCTCTCCTGCAGACGGTCACCACCGTCTGCCTATCTCGCTGTACCGTCCGGGCCACAAACCCGGACGCCGTCAGACTGCTCCTCTACCACTTCACTCCTCTCACTTCAAAACTGCTCTCTAGACTGACTCCTTTTCCCGCCTCCAGGACTATGAACTCCTCGGTGGGCGGGACCAACCACCTGGCCCACCCCCTGGTGTGGACATCAGCGCCTGGAGGAAGGCAACAAGGATTTTATGTTTGGCTTCGGTGTGCCTAACCGGGGTGTGGGGTGTGTTGGTGTAGTTCTGTGACGACCTGGCTTGTCCAGGGCGCCACACCAGGGTGGTGTATGGTATACAGAATTAAATATAGCAGCAAATGGAGATACATACCAAAGGGTGAGGTTTAGTGTTATGGGGTTGGTGACTTAGGAGGAGGATGGTTCATATAATCCTAAGCGCAACCTGGGGTCCACCGTGCTATGGATGGAATATAACTGCTAAGAGCCTAGAGAGCTAGACGGACAACTACAGACTTCAGTATAATAAGGTTCAAATGAATAAGATGCAAACGGTCTTTGTTTATTCACACAGACACCACCAAGAACAGCCGAGGGGACGAGGTGTCCACACCACGGTTGAAATAGAAGCACCTAATAAAACTCAGAGAAAGATACAGCAGTAACACCTTGTCACGGTTGTGTTTGGACCTTCAGGTGCTTCTACTGGGACCAGGTGCAGAAGGGCCCGGCGATCGTCTAGACGTTAATGGACGCTGTCCCTTTAAGGGCTTGATTTTGTTTTTTTTTCTAATTCACTGCCAGGTTAGAGGAGCCTTTCCTCCAGCTGGTAATTAAGGGCCTTTATAACCTGGGGCCTCTCACTCCTCCAGTGCGGGTTATACTCTTCACTTAGAGAAGTTGCTTGCCCAGGAGTGCATGTGGCTTCAGACTACTGTTGTTCTAGATTCAGAATATTCCCTCTCAAAGATAAGTTGTTGTTTTTCCTTTTTCCCTATTTGCTGGTTATTTTTTTGTTTGTTTTTCCCTCCTTGGTTTGGTGGGTGGTGGGATTTAGTCCTAGGGTCTGGCTAGGAGACAGGGGCACGATGGCGGGCCACACCTCCTAACCATTATAGGTACCTGTGGTTTGAGGGCTAGCACAGGGCCCCCCAGTATCAGGGTCAGCGCAGGAGCCCCTGGTCCTCCCCCCCTTTGTGTTTTAGTTTCTCTTATTCCCAGGAGTCCATTTTCTGGGTGACTCGCCCCACACCCAGCGTGACACACCCTTAATCAGCACACAAGTGCACCTGCTAAAAATAATATAGTTCTGGTGAACTGTGCGCTTAACCAGCACAGTCACCGGTAGTAACTATATAAGTGTGACGCCCCTGGACTATCAGGTCGTCACAGGGTACTGCACGCTCTTTCTCTTTAGTGCAATATTCAAATCCCTCATGGTTCTGGGTCCCCATTTTACAGTGCTGCCGCCAACAGCAAATCAAATCCTAGATACACCCTGCACCACACCCACCAGGCACACCAGTGGGCGACTTGAGCGGAATAGGGTCGCCCACCTAGAGGTCAGGAAGGGGAGGTGAGGAGTGTAGTGAAGGAGTGGAGTAGTGAAGTGGAGTAGGTGAAGTGAGGTAGCCCTCGAGCTGAGAGGAGCTCGGAGGAAGCCGGGAGTAATGGGTCCCAAGAGAAGCTGACTAGGTTGCAGACGGTGGTCTGGACCTAGAGGAGTCGGACCCCCGGTCGCAGTGGATTGAGGCTAGGTGCCTGGACCTGTCAAAGAGGACAGTCAGCAGCCTGGTCCTATCACCGATCCGGGACCGAAGGCACGGCGGGGTACACGGACACTAGGTCGGGGAGAAGCTTCAGGCAACCCGGCAATTAACCTGCGGAGAACGGAGCCTTTATGGACTGTTCCCACTAGCTCCAGAAAGGGGGCACTAGCGCAACGAGAGAGATAGGGCCTTCCATACAAGCAGCCCACTAAAATCCCAAGCGTGAGCCCTGAGAGCAGGCTCCCACACTTAGCCACAGTGGGGAGCGGGGCCTGGCAAGTTGCAGACTACTGGGCCACTACGGTGAATTTAAACTTTGTGCCAGGAGGCAGGTCACGGGTCACCAGGCAGCACTGCAGGGGACGGGACCCGGACGAGCTCCCCTTTGAGAGGTAGCGGAACCCAGAGACTTGGTTTACCCGGTTGCCAGCGTCTACTTATTGGCTGAGTGAGTACCTTCGTGATTTCCCCTTCACGATACCCAGTAGCATTATCCAGAGGAGGGCAACGACACCTTACTGCCCCACTCCATCACCCCGGGTACTCCCAACGGCAGCGGTGGTACTCCCTGTTACCGCACACCAAAGGTGGTGTCACAAACTATAACTCCCCTGTAAATATCCCCCCTTTTACTTTAGAGTGTGGCCCCTAAGCCCCTGGGTCCAGAGACCCTCGAGCCATGAACGGACACTACCCCCAGATCCGAGTGGATTGATCCGCTGCTGGGGCGGCACATAAATAACGCAATATTCAATCGATCAGCCAAGTAGTGGTGTTCAGTATGCTTAAACAACACTAACACCGGTAATATCTGACAAGCAACGCAATATTCAAGTGACCTGCCTAGTAACCTTTCGCTGCAAGACAAAGACTGAGTGCAGTCTAGCGTCGGCGGCATCCCTCTATAACCTAAGCACCGCCAGACAGCTCATGTCCAATCAGCGTAGCTGATGTCCAATGGCCAATCCAAAGAGGCCACGTTATTGGGGCAGCTGACGTCCAACGGCCAATCCAGGAGAGCAACGTCATCAGAACTGGTGACGTCCGGCGGCCAATCCAAGGATGCCATGTCACGCGCATGCGCATTGGCCAAAGAGTCTGACTTAGAAAAAGACTTAAGCGTACTTTACACACTGCGATATCAGTACCGATATCGCTAGCGAGCGTACCCGCCCCCATCGGTTGTGCGTCACGGGCAAATCGCTGCCCGTGGCGCACATCGCTTACACCCGTCACACGGACTTACCTTCCCTGCGACGTCGCTGTGGCCAGCGAACCACCTCCTTTTTAAGGGGGCGGTTCGTGCGGTGTCACAGCGACGTCACAAGGCAGCCGTCCAATAGCAGAGGAGGGGCGGAGATAAGCGGCCGGAACATGCCGCCCACCTCCTTCCTTCCTCATTGCCGGTGGACGCAGGTAAGGAGATGTTCCTCGTTCCTGCAGTGTCACACATAGCGATGTGTGCTGCCGCAGGAACGACGAACAACATCGTACCTGCGGCAGCATTGATATTTGGAAAAGGAGCGACGTGTCAACGAGCAACGATTTTTCACGTTTTTGCACTCCTTGATCGTCACTCCTTGGTGTCATACGCTGCGATGTCGCTAACGGTGCCGGATGTGCGTCACTAACGAGTCAACGTGATCCCGAAGATATATCGTTAGCGATGTCGCAGCGTGTAAAGCACCCTTTAGACCCTGACCCGAGAGGGAGGACACCCCCAGCATACAGCCGTAACATTTAGAGCAGCCCCAGAGAGAGCAAGTAATGAGCCAGCTGCTGCATCCACCACTGAGAAATGTGAGCGGTAGTTTATTCTGTTGATCTTTGAGGTGTGGTGTCCCAGACTCTCTGGTAAAAGTTGTGTTTAGTGTTGCTTTTTGCTTGGTGCGGTTGTGGAGTGTATTCCTGTTGTTTTTTACTTCCTTCCTGTAGTTGTTTTCTTCCTGAATCTCTTATTGTTTTACCCTGTGTGTGTAATTGGTACAGTGGGAGTCCTGTGACTTTTGGTGAACTGAATGATGTCACCGCTTTTCACAGCCTGGTCACCCATGACTGTCAGCGTGTCCCAGAAGCTGCAGTAAGTGGTCACTTTTTCCATCACAGCAGACTTTGGATGTAGCACTTTGTCGCAGGACGTCCTACGGGAGTGTTTTGGTGGTTAATAAAGGGGTAAAAGAGGGTGAGTGTTTTGTATTCCAAATAATGATTTTCTGTGTGTTTATTTATTTTGTATTACAGGTTAGTAGTGGGGTGTCTCATAGACCCATCCCAATTCCTAACCTACAGCTTGTTGGCACCTGTGATTTTTTACAAATCAATCACAGCTGACATCAACCCCATATATTTGTGACACCCTGGCCTATCAGGTCATCACAGGGTATTGTGCAATCTGCCTTTCAGTGCAATATCCACCTCCTCCTTGGTTACGGGTCCCTAACCTTTGGTGTTGCCAAGAACAGCTAATCAAAATCCTAGGAATACTCTGCACCAGACACACCAGTGGATGGCCTGAGTGGAATAGGGTCGTCCACTTGGGGGGTTGGTTAAGGGGGGGGTCAGGAGTGTCAGGAGTCAGTCAGTTGAGTGGTGACTCTCGCGAGAGGAGAGGTCACAAGGGAGAGAGGAGGTCAGGAGCTTGGCTCCTCAGAACTACTAGGTAGCAGACGTTGGTCTCGGCCTGGTAGGAGCTAGACCCGGTCGCAGGGGATCGTGACAAGGGGCACGGACTGTCGAGGAGGACAGCCGGCGACCTTGTGCCATCACCGGGCAGGGGCCAGGACATGATGGGGTATGTGGACCCTAGGTCAGGGAGTAGCTTCAGGCGTCCTGACGATTTACCCGACGAGGATGGAGCCTTCAAGATCCTTTCTCCACCCGCTCCAAAATCGGGGTACTAGCGCAATTAGGGGGATAGGACTTTCCACACATACGGTCCAAAAAATCCCAAGCGTGAACCCTGAGAGCAAGCTCCCACAGGTAGCCAGACTAGACCCGATTAGTTTCAAACTAAAGGGACCAACTAGAAGACAAGATGCCACGGAAAAGGTCACAGACTAACAGGCAACACCAACAGAAATGGGACCCAGGCGTGCTCCCCTCTCAGCGGCAGCGGTGTCCAGAACTTTGGTTTACTACAGTTGTCGGTGTCAGCGTTATTGGACTGAGTACGCAAGTGACCCTTACCGTCCCAACGGCACCTCCCCGTCACCATCACCAAGTCCTGGCGCATCCCCCTACCTGTGGAGGGGTTAAACACCTGGCTGCCCACACCATCATCATCGGGTACTCCCAGCGGCAGCGGTGGTACTCCACCTTATCACGCACCACGGGTGGTGTCACAAACTTTCCACACCATCCCCTGTATATAACCCCCCTTCGTTTGAGGAACCGCATGACCCCCGGGTCCGGAGCTCCCTCGAGCCACCGCGGATCCATATCCGAGCAGCCCGGCTGCTGACGCGGGGGCGGCACATATAACCGAATTGCCACTGCACCAGGGCAATTGAGATGAGCCAGGTAAAGTGCCAAAATTGGCACATTTTATAATGCGCCACATCTGGGGAGGCTGCTGGATAGTATTTTTAGGCTGGGAGGTGCCAATAACTGTGGCTCTTCCACCTGATAATACCAGCTGTCAGCATTACCGTGGCTGGTTATTAGAAATGGGGAGGACGCCATGTTGTTTTTTTAAATTATGGGATCCCCTCTGTTACTGATAACCAGCCATGGTAAAGCAGATCGCTGAGAGTTTCATCCTATAGCTGCTGATTTACCTGCGCAGGTTATCAAATACAGTCCAGAAAGCCACATCTTTTTTTTTTTTTTAAAGTGGTGTGCCGGGCAATCACAGCCATGGCAATTCTTGACATGGCTTTGATGAAGCCGTAGGTGCCCGCACAAGAATAGCTTGTGTCGCGGGCGGGGAGGACGCTGTCGCTGCTGCACTCTCGCTAACGCTCGGGTCCGGCGCTGCTGCGGCTGCTCGGTGGCTCGAACGGTGGGCCGGATCCGGGGACTCGAGCGGCGCTCCTCGCCCGTGAGTGAAAGGGGTGGTTGGTTTGGGGAATTTAGTCCGTGACGCCACCCACGGGTCGTGGTGAAGATAGGCACCACAGCTGCTGATGACGGGGATCCCGGGAGCGATGGTAAGGAGCAGCTGGGATGTTGTTTTCCCCCTCCGTGGGTAGGGGTCGGTGGTCCCGGGGCCCGATGATGTGGCGGGGAGGCAGGGTTGGTGAGGTGCAGGGTGGCAGGGACAGCGCGGCGCGGTGCCGGATGGCACGGGTGTACTCACTCAGCAAGAAAGGTCAACTTTTAACTTGCAGGTAGCCGTCCATGTTCCGCTACCGTCACTGCTGCTGCCGCCACTCCCAGTACGGGGCACGGGTCCCGTGCTCTGCCTCCTGCTCAGGAGCCAGGCCCACTCGGATTCCCTCGGCGCCGGTTACAACCGGCCTTGCTAACTGCCGAGCAATAAGGAGGGAAGCTCTGCGTCACTGAATTATAGGTGCTCAGGGAAAAATAACAGTCAAATATAGAGATAATCCCGGCACACTATTACTCCCAAATAAGAAAAATCATGCAACTGTTCATATGCAAATCACTTTTTATTGATCAAATTGTGTTGAAATTCAGGAAATATGGTTCGTCCAAACAAGTCGACGTTTCGGCTGTAGGCCTTTATTTTATCTGAACATGATAACAAAAACAGAGAATCAATATCATATATACAAAATTGACAGAATGTGGTTACAGTTTCCAACATATATAGAGAGGTAACATAATGACATCATAGAGAGTACTGAAAAGGTAGAGGCGTCTCCTATCAACGTAATAACTCTCATCCGTGGTGTGGAGAATAAATATTCCACCCATAGATTAATAGTAATATGTACATCATGCACTAATCACGGACCTGCTGGAGGTTTGGACCGGGGATGCATACACTAAGTGCTCATGTGATCATGGTTAGTTCATATGGAAAACCGACCATAGAAAGGAGATTTGATAAAGAGGTAGAATCGAGTAGACAGGTAAGTCAAGAAGGATGAAAAAAAGAAAAAAAAAAAAAAAAAGAAAGAAAGAAAAAAAGGGGAAGAAAACAAGAACAGATATAGAAGGAGGGAGGTAGTCAACTAGGTACTATTGTCACATAAAGCTCACTGTGTCACTCACCACTGAGAGTATGAAAGAATGCAATCACGCCGTAGCGTGAGCCAAGAGGCAGCGGAAGACAATGCGTCAATTATGATATACGCTATAACAGAGAAGACATGTGTTAATTGAAGTTCCTGCATAAAACATCAACATGGTGTACTATAGGGACAAACGTGTTGAATTAGATACCTGTTGAGTGTGAACCTGTAGCTCAAGGATTATTAAGTAGATATATGTAATGCATGCGTCACTTGCTACGTCAGTAAAAGAAATCTCCCCAGGGATTAGTGGTAGGTTCCTGGATCTCAATGCAAGAGAATATAGTGAGTTACAATAGATTCCATAGATGTTACGTCAGTACTGCCCCTATTATCATATATAGGTGCATATGTAAAGCATAGGTATATACATATATATAATATATATATAAAAGGGAAAACAGCAGTGAATACCTAATGTGGAGGGTAAGAAATGAAAAAATCACCATCACTTGACCCGCTTATATTAATCGGATTATTGTGGAATCCATATTCTGAGTAGGAGGTAAAATAGAGAATAGGGTCATGAGAGATGTGAGACATATAAACAGTGTTAAACTGTGAAAAGACTGTACAATTAAATGACACACCTGCATGTCAATGGGAGGAGGTGTAGCTGGAGACTGCTCAGTTGCAGACCAATATACGGTGGGTAATATAGATGTTTCCTATATAGAGGAAAGCAGGCAGACACCAGTGGGCATGTCAGTAATTATGCATAGGTAGTATTAATAAGCGAGGGGTGTAAAGGTATAACCTAAGTTCTGGTCAATTATATGTATTATTGCCAGTGGGACCGGAGACATCCGAAAACGTCACCTTGGGATTAGATAAAGCAATAAGGAGGTTGCCGGAAATGTATGTAAGCCCTCGTTAGGTAGTGGGGATGAAGTAAAATGAAATACCTGTAATATATTAGGCGGCAGGGATAGCGTTGCTGGTTAATGAGGAATATCAGGCCGTTCTAGTGTAATATCACCGGTAGGACCCGAATCAGAAGTGGCCGTTTCCTTGGGACCATGTAAGGGGGGAAAAAAGGAAGAAAATAGCAAGCAGCATGATAGAATATTATACCACAAGACAAGAAGAAGGTCGGCTACCATGACTTACCACACTGGTGCTGGACGTGCGGTCTGCAAGTGGAGGCTCCTGCACTGTGCGTGGCCATAGCGTGCAGTCGTATTTAAGGAAGTGTGGGCGTGTACTATCATTACCACTTCCTGTCAATGGAATACAGGAAGCAGGGCCCGTGGAACGCAAACCGCGCATGCGCAGTGTGCGTCACAGGCCCGGTCCCCCGCTGGTGCGTCACAGGAACCGGTAACAAGTGCCTGGAGGTTGGCTAGTTTAGTAAACCACTGATCGCGTGCATCGGCGTGAGTGAAAGACACCATCCTAGTCCTGAGTGCGATAGAGTGTATACTCCGGGAAGTGCTGGTTAGTGCTCATTATCAGGGCATATTAGCGTTTCTGCAAAAGAAAGGAATACATGTCAGTGTATCAATAATAAATATTAATGACGGTCATGTATGAAAGAGGTCATATAAACAAAGGACCATGCATAAAAAAGGGCATGTGCCGAGGAGATATTAACCCATATACATGGGTGACAAATAGACATATCTATATATATAATTGCCTTATTCTGTCTGTCTGTCTGTCTGTCTGTCTGTCATGCTCCGAAATTGTGTCCTTACGGTGACACAAATCTGATTGGCCGCTGGGCTCGCCATGGCCCCGCCCCCCCACACGGATTGGCCTCTCGCCCCGGCTCTCTGCAGGCCCCGCCCCCCTCACGCAATGCACGCTCGCTCTGGCCCAACTGACACGGAGCCGCGACTCCCAGGTGAGTACACACACACATCAGATCACACTCACTCTCACACTCACTCTCACACACACCTCACACATCACAACATGCTGGGATATCGCTTGCTTCTACACCGGCTGCGTCAGGATCCCGGCAGCGCCAGACATAACCTTGCGATGCCGGGATCTTGACGGAGGCCGTGAAAGCTGGTAACCATTATACACATCGGGTAACTAAGGTCCCTTAGTTACCCGATGTGTATCATAGTTACCAGTGTACACCGGCTCACACTCACACACACATCACACACACATCACATCGCATCCACACATCAAGGTCCTGCAGCGGCGGAAAATACAGACACATAACAGCACACACACATAACAGCACACACATACACACACACAAATCAGATCACACTCACTCACACACACACACATCACATCGCATCCACATACTCACAACATCCTGGGATATCGCTTGCTTCTCGGCGGCGGTACTGTGCTGTTAGCTTCCAGGACCTGCGGGAGGATCACATGGCCAGAAGCATGTGATACCTCCGGATGTTGTGAGTATAAGCGCGTATGTGCGATATCGTCAGTGTCTGTGTGTGTGAGTGGATGCGATCGGGTGTGTGTGAGTGGATGCGATCGGGTGTGTGTGAGTGGATGCGATCGGGTGTGTGTGAGTGGATGCGATCGGGTGTGTGTGAGTGGATGCGATCGGGTGTGTGAGTGTCGGCAGAGGAGCACGGCGTGCTGGAGGAGGCTGGGAGCAGAGAGGCTGATCATGGGGAAGGCTGGGAGGAGAGAGGCTGATGCTGGGGGAGGCTGGGAGGGGGAGGCTGGGACGAGGGAGGCTGATGCTGGTGGAGGCTGATGCTTGGGGAGGCTGATGCTGGGGGAGGCTGGAAGGAGAGAGGCTAATGCTGGTGGAGGCTAATGCTGGTGGAGGCTGATGCTTGGGGAGGCTGATGCTGGGGGAGACTGGGAGGGGAAGGCTAATGCTGAGGGAGGCTGGGAGGAAGGAGGCTGGGAGGAGAGAGGCTGATCCTGGGGAAGGCTGGGAACGGGAGGCTGATGCTGAGGGAGGCTGGAAGGAGAGAGGCTGATGCTGGGGGAGGCTGGAAGGAGAGAGGCTGATGCTGGTGGAGGCTGATGCTTGGGGAGGCTGATGCTGGGGGAGACTGGGAGCGGAAGGCTGATGCTGAGGGAGGCTGGGAGGGGGAGGCTGGGAGGAAGGAGGCTGGGAGGAGAGAGGCTGATCCTGGGGAAGGCTGGGAAGGGGAGGCTGATGCTGGGGGAGGCTGGAAGGAGAGAGGCTGATGCTGGTGGAGGCTGATGCATGGGGAGGCTGATGCTGGGGGAGACTGGGAGCGGAAGGCTGATGCTGAGGGAGGCTGGGAGGGGGACGCTGGGAGGAAGGAGGCTGGGAGGAGAGAGGCTGATCCTGGGGAAGGCTGGGAAGGGGAGGCTGATGCTGAGGGAAGCTGGAAGGAGAGAGGCTGATGCGGGGGGAGGCTGGAAGGAGAGAGGCTGAGGCTGGGAGGAGAGAGGCTGATGCTGGGGAAGGCTGATGCTGAGGGAGGCTGGGAGGGGAAAGCTGATGCTGGGGAAGGCTGGGAGGACGGAGGCTGGGAGGAGAGAGGCTGATCCTGGGGAAGGCTGGGAGAGGGAGGCTGATGCTGGAGGAGGCTGGAAGGAGAGAGGCTGATGCTGGCGGAGGCTGATGCTGGGGGAGGCTGGAAGGAGAGAGGCTGATGCTGGTGGAGGCTGATGCTTGGGGAGGCTGGGAGAGGGAGGCTGATGCTGAGGGAGGCTGGGAGGAGGGAGGCTGGGAGAGGTAGGCTGAGAGAAGAGAGGCTGATGCACACACACACACACACACACACACACGCGCGCACTGCACAACACACCACACACACACACACACACACACTGGGAACCACAAACAACTGCCCTACACAGACACCCACACACACAGACAACGCTGCACACACACAACACCCAACACACAAACACCGCGGCACACACAAATATACGCACATACCGCACAACACACACATTGCACAAAACATACCTCCCCCCAAAACACACCACACACACACAAACCGCGCAACACACACACACAACGCTACAGACACACAGCGCTCCACAAACAACGCAACACACGCAACACACATACAACACCGCTCTCACCCCCCGCCACACCCAGACAACACCCAGAACATGTACAGCGCCTACACAAACACTTGGTAACTACACACAACAACATCTATATATATATATATATAACAAAAATCATACATGAACTACACAATACGTAAATTCTAGAATACCCGATGCGTAGAATCGGGCCACCTTCTAGTATTATATATATGTATATACCTATGCTTTACATATGCACCTATATATGATAATAGGGGCAGTACTGACGTAACATCTATGGAATCTATTGTAACTCACTATATTCTCTTGCATTGAGATCCAGGAACCTACCACTAATCCCTGGGGAGATTTCTTTTACTGACGTAGCAAGTGACGCATGCATTACATATATCGACTTAATAATCCTTGAGCTACAGGTTCACACTCAACAGGTATCTAATTCAACACGTTTGTCCCTATAGTACACCATGTTGATGTTTTATGCAGGAACTTCAATTAACACATGTCTTCTCTGTTATAGCGTATATCATAATTGACGCATTGTCTTCCGCTGCCTCTTGGCTCACGCTACGGCGTGATTGCATTCTTTCATACTCTCAGTGGTGAGTGACACAGTGAGCTTTATGTGACAATAGTACCTAGTTGACTACCTCCCTCCTTCTATATCTGTTCTTGTTTTCTTCCCCTTTTTTTCTTTCTTTCTTTTTTTTTTTTTTCTTTTTTTCATCCTTCTTGACTTACCTGTCTACTCGATTCTACCTCTTTATCAAATCTCCTTTCTATGGTCGGTTTTCCATATGAACTAACCATGATCACATGAGCACTTAGTGTATGCATCCCCGGTCCAAACCTCCAGCAGGTCCGTGATTAGTGCATGATGTACATATTACTATTAATCTATGGGTGGAATATTTATTCTCCACACCACGGATGAGAGTTATTACGTTGATAGGAGACGCCTCTACCTTTTCAGTACTCTCTATGATGTCATTATGTTACCTCTCTATATATGTTGGAAACTGTAACCACATTCTGTCAATTTTGTATATATGATATTGATTCTCTGTTTATGTTATCATGTTCAGATAATATAAAGTCCAGTCTGACGAAGGCCTACAGCCGAAACGTCGACTTGTTTGGACGAACCATATTTCCTGAATTTCAACACAATTTGATCAATAAAAAGTGATTTGCATATGAACAGTTGCATGATTTTTCTTATTTGGGAGTAATAGTGTGCCGGGATTATCTCTATATTTGCTAACTGCCGAGGGCCCCATCGCTCAGTGGCCTGCTCCTCCTCCCTGCAGGTGCACTCCGGCCGCTCCACAGCCTGGACGGGGTACCTGGGAGCGGCTGGCGCCGCATCTGGGGCAGACTTCCGGTCGGGTGTTATCACCGTTGCAGCCGGGTGGACTGCCGGAGCCGACGTCATCACCCTTGCGGCCGGCTACTTCCTGCGGGGCCTTCCACGGTAGCGAAAGGGACGCAGGCGGTTCCCGAACAACACCCCCAGGCTGGTCCTCTAGGGCGGCCGGGTTGGCTTCCGCTACCGGTGTTGGGGGTAGCGGACCGAGCGGAGGGGCAACAGCAGCCGGTACGGATGGCGGGGGAAGCAGGAGGGTGAGCGGGCGCAGGCCGGGCCCCTCAGCCGCAGCGGCCGGTCCTTCTCGGACATAGGGGCGTGGGTCGCTTACCCGCTCCTCCAACTCGGTCTCCACCATGCGTCTCCGCACGGCCGCCGCCACTTCCTCCATCTCAGCCACCCAGCGCTCCATCAGGAACCGGACCTGGGCTTGAAGGCGGCAGCGGATCTGTGCGGTCCGGGCTTCCACCCACGTCGCTGTTCCTGGCGTGGGCTCGGGGATTTCCGCGGTGCCGGACGGACAGGACATCATGCGTGGCCTTGTTCCAGGAACCAATTGCTGGCAGAGTCCTGGCGTCCCTGCTTTTATAGCTTCGGCTACATCAGGCAGACACACTCTCGCGCCCCCTTGGTACTCTTCAGCACTTCCGTTTGTTGGGGGCAGGGCTTCAGTTTCGTGCCTTCCCTGCTCGGAGAAGATGCTCGAGTGGGAGATTTTCGCGCCAAGATGGCGGCGCTTCAAAATTTTCGGCCGGACACCGCCGGCGGAGATCACAAGGCACACTTCTACTGGTAAGTAGATGAGTTCAATCCTGTTCGTGACGCCAAGTTGTCGCGGGCGAGGAGGACGCCGTCGCTGCTGTGCTCTCGCTAACGCTCGGGTCCGGCGCTGCTGCGGCTGCTCGGTGGCTCGAGCGGTGGGCCGGATCCGGGGACTCGAGCGGCGCTCCTCGCCTGTGAGTGAAAGGGGTGGTTGGTTTGGGGAATTTAGTCCGTGACGCCACCCACGGGTCGTGGTGAAGATAGGCACCACCACTGCTGATGACGGGGATCCCGGGAGCGATGGTAAGGAGCAGCTGGGATGTTGTTTTCCCCCTCCGTGGGTAGGGGTCGGTGGTCCCGGGGCCCGATGATGTTGCGGGGAGGCAGGGTTGGTGAGGTGCAGGGTTGCAGGGACAGCGCGGTGCGGTGCCGGATGGCACGGGTGTACTCACTCAGCAAGAAAGGTACAAAGTCCTCGGTAAACCAAACGGCTGGATGGACGGGTCCCGCAGCCGGCTGCAGTGTTTTTCCCCTGACCCCAGGTTGGTAGTGTAAGTCCTTTCCTGCACCTTCTTGTACACTCCTCCTGTGCTCCGGTTTCCAGCTGGCTCCCCGGTTCGGTACCGGACGGGCCACCACCCTGTCCCGGCTACCTACGGTTCCACCAAGACTGTCTTCCCGGCTCCTGCAGACGGCCACTACCGTCTGCCTGACTGGCTACACGAGGGCCCTATTCTCCAACCTAGGCCCCAGTCTGCGTCTGCCTCTCTGCACACCTCCTCTCTTCCTCTGCCTGGACTTGTCTGAACTTGTTTTCTGCCTCAGGCCAGCTAGACTCCTCGGTGGGCGGGCCCATCTGCCTCACTCCGCCCACCTGGTGTGTCTGTCTCAACCCGAGGGAAGAAATCAGGTCTCACTGGAGATGACTGCTGTGAACTGCTGGGGGTGGGGGTGTGTGTTGTTACCTGTGACCCCTGGCTAGTCCAGGGCGTCACACTTGCTGATTAGCTGCTCTGCGGTCTTTCAACAAGCTTTATTCAGATGACAAAACCAAACAGTGACCGGACGTGCAGTAAAAAGTCCATGTTTGGGGATCAGCACAAGGTATTTGGTACGAACCCACACACTTTATAGTTCAGATTTGCTCATCCCTAGTCTTGCGTTAAAGGTAAGGTGTCACTTTTTTTTGTATTGATAATATAGATTATGGAATCCATTATTATTCATACAAAATTAAAGTACTTGTTTATTTAGTTTATATTTAATTCTATTTTTACTGAAAAACTGGGCTCTGCCATCTTGGATTTGCTGTGTGTAACAACAGTTACTCACCTCAAATACAGCAGTGCCCTGGGTATTGGATCTAATAGACGGACTCCGACCCCTATATGTAACACAGAGAGCTCCCTGCTGTGACCTGGATGCGCCCCCTGAGCTGTCCAGATGACAGTAGAGAGGAGATTGGAGCCATCTTTATGGAGCTCAAAGAGTATGTTGTGTGCTGCACTTTTCCCCTGGGTTGGCAGGAGTAGCTGCAGTAGCAGAGGTCTTGGAATGAGGTGAGTAGGGGCGTGCGTTCGGCAGAGTATTGTGGGCAGGCAGCAGAGCATTGCGAGCGTGCGTACGGCAGAGCATTGCGATCGTGTGTGCAGCAGAGAATTGCGGGCATGCGTGTGTGTGGCAGAGTATTGCACGCATGCGGCAGAGCAATGCAGGCGGGCGTCCATGCAGCAGAGCATTGCGGCCTGGTGTGAGTCCGGCAGAGCATTGCTGGTTCGAGCTGTGCAGAGCGCTATGTGGGGACTGTGGAGACACGGGGCTCAGTGGGTGCTCTCATCCACTAAAACCCGCCGCCTTTAGAAAGACAGCGTGGCTCAGGGCTCATCTCAACTGAACGCCGGCCTCCTTAACCGTGGGCGTAACACTACTCAGACAACACAGGTTGAGGGAACCACAATAATTAGACTTTATTGGATCCCCAAACAATTAACGGCACATAACACATAACCAGCAAAACACACAAATGTAACAGGCAACAGAGTCTCACCCTTCCGCTGGCTCACCAGGGATTTAGAATGTCCATGCCTCAGAGCTTCCAGGGCCACTTACTCCAGTCCAGCAGCACCCCGCTTTTGGTGGGCACCCACCGAGAAAGGAATAACGCCAGATTTAGGAAGCTGTGTGAGGTCTGCAAAGTCTGTAACAGGTGACTGAACTGTCCCAAACTGAGTGTCCTCCTTAGGTAGTCCTGGGTAGTCCTATGTTACAATCCTGGCAGCCGGAGTCGAAATCCTTAGGCTGTGGATATGGTCTCCAACCGGATCCGGAGTCCCTAGATTGAAGCCATAAGATATCCTGATCCTCTAGTCAGCTCCAAAGAGCTTAGACTGGATCCATCAGCATCCATCAACCTTCATCAACCCTGGTGGCTTAAAGAAGTCCCTTTTATAGCCATAACCTTCCCTTAGGATACACTGCGTCCTCATCAATTGGTTGGACAAGATTGCTTCTCCCATTGGATGAATTTAAAGCTGCATGGATAATGTTAATTTAAATGATGTGCATAGAAAGACTCAGTATATCTACATGGAGTCGGCAAGTCACCGACTAGACAATGGCTACTAAGGTAATTACATTATCAATACACAACTACAATACAATGGTTACTGGAAATGTCTGGAGAACAATACGTCTGGCTTTCAGTGGCCAACACAATTACATTGAGTCAACAAGAGTCTTGTAAAAACAATGAGGGACTTCTCCCCCGTCTATAGACAATCTATCGTGCTGTCTGGCTGGATTTTAAGAAACTTTAACCCATGAGAGTCCATGTCGTCACAGGGACCACTGTTCAGCTGTCCTTGGTGACACTTTAGACATATTAGGATCTCTTTGCTGTCACCAACAAAATGGCTCTGCACTGTGATCCTAAACTTCATCATCCCATATGCAGCAAGGCCACACACACACCAACACAATGTCAGAACAGGCCCTCACAGTGTCTGACCAGCAGCCATGGATAAAGGTGGAGCAGGCCCAAGTAAATGGTGGTTAATTAATGATGCCTGTAGAACAGGGTGAGGTAGTTAAATGTGAATAGCCTCCAACATTATTGGTCTGGTGGCTGACCCTCACTATGCCGTGCACGCCCAGTGTGGTTTACAAATTCCTTCTGCTACTATAAAAACTGATGTTGGAGGCTGGTCACATTCAAGTACCTCACCCTGTTCCACAGGCATCATTAATTAAGCACCATTTACTTGGGCCTGCTCCGCATTTATCCATGGCTGCTGGTCAGACACTGTGAGGGCCAGTCCTGACATTGTGCTGGTGTGTGTGGCCTTGCTGCATATGCTGGTACCTGGACTGCCTTTATTCGCAGTTATGGGAGCGGTTCTGAGATGTCACAGGTATATGTGTGGCGCCCTGGACAAGCCAGGACGTCACAGGTACTACAACAACACACCCCACACCCCGGCTAGGCACACCGAAGTCAAGCAAAAATCCTTGTTGCCTTCCTCCAGGGGCTGATGTCCACACCAGGGGGTGGAGCCAGGCGGTTGGCCCCACCCACCAAGGAGTTCACAGTCCTGGAGGCGGGAAAAGGCAGTTCAGTTCACTTCAGTTTTGAGTTTGAGGAGTGAAGTGGTAGTGGAGGAGACTGAAGGCGTCCGGGTGTGTGGCCCGGACAGATACAGCAAGGTTGGCAGACGGTGGTGACCGTCTGCAGGAGAGGCTGATTGGAGTAAACCGTAAAGACCGGGGATGGGCGGTGGCCCGCCGGTACCGGATCGGGTAGCGAAGTGAAGCCAGCACCATTCGGCAGGGCTTACGGACCCCGACCAGGCTAGGAGTCGCCGTAAAACCGGTCAAATCCGTTAGCGAAGGGAACCTCCGGGGTTTCCCAGCAGTCAAGACCCGATTGAAGGCAACAGCTCAAACCGTGAAGGGAAACACAGTCACCGCCAAGGCTACAGTTCCCAGGGCCAGAGCCTGCGGGCAAAAGGGGCTCCCTCAGCATCCATCCAAGCTGGGGAGCGGGTTACCGGTGGGAAGCCATTGGAGCCGTGAACATAGCACAGGTGCAGGGAAAGGCAGTCACCCCCAACCTACCGGGAGGAGAAACACCGCAGCCGTCTGTGGGACCCGTCCATCCAGCCGTTTGTTTTACCGGAGACTTTGCATTCATCATTGGCTGAGTGAGTACCACCGTGCCGTGCGGCACCGCGCTGCCCCCACGACCCTGCACCTCACCAGGCCCCGTAACCCGCCTGCCATCCCTCCCTCACCGGGCCCCGGGACAACCAATCCCCCTACCCACGGAGGGGAAGAATCACATCCAAGCTGCTCCCCGTCATCGCTCCCGGGATCCCCGTCCAGAGCAGCGGTGGCGTCACAACCTCACCACAACCGTGGATGGCGTCACGGACAATAAATCCCCAATACCATCTCCCCTTTTCACTCACAGGCGAGGAGCGCTGCTCGAGTCCCCGGGATCCGGCCCACCGCTCGAGCCACCGACCGAGCAGCAGCAGCAGCCGGACCCGAGCAGTGGGTGAGCAGCGTCCCCTCCCCGCCCGCGACATATGTGTTACTTTTATATGGTTCTGCTTATTAAAATATTTAGGCGGCCGTATGGCATAATGGTAAATTATATAATATAGAGTAGGACCCCCCTATAGAGATTTGCCTTGATGTGGCAGGAGTAAATCAAATTATTGATCAGTTGTTTGGTAAAAATCTCATTTTGCATTATAGTACAGTAGGAATGAATTTGTAAATTTTACACTTTTTATTTGTTGTATACCATTCATAGGCATTGCTGGCTCGCCCCTCTCTATAATGAGAATTACTCCCAGTATACAGGAGAAGAGTAGTGGTACTATGCAGTGTATAAATAGAGAATAATATAGGTACAGAAAATGACACCCAGTATACAGGACAAGAGAAGTGGTACTGTGCAGTGTATAAATACAGAAGAATACAGATACTGAGAATTACACCCAGTATACAGGACAGAAGAAGTGGTACTGTCCAGTGTCTATGTGGTGCCCTGGACTAGCCAGGTCGTCACAGGTACTGCAACACACACCCCCACCCCGAGACAGGCACATCAGCCAAACACAAAACCTTGTTGCCTCCAACCAGGGGCTGATGTCCACACCAGGTGGGGTGGAGCCAGGTGGTTGGCCCCACCCACGGAGGAGTTCACAGTCCTGGAGGCAGGAAGCAGTAGGGAGATAGAGTAAGGCTATGTGCGCACGTAGCGTAATTATATGCAGTTACGCTGCGCTTTGTAGCGCAGCGTAACTGCATGCGTCCTGCGTCCCCTGCATAATCTATGGAGATTATGCAGGAGCCATGCGCACGTGGCGTTTTAGAGCGCAGCGCTTCGGCTGCTGCCCGAAGCGCGCGTTCTAAGAAGTGACATGTCACTTCTTCCGTGCGCTTTGCCGGCAGCTCCTGCTCTGTCTATGGCAGGAGCTGCAGGCAGAGCGCATGGAATCGGCTTTTTTTTTTTCTCTACGGACATTTTCTGCAGCGATTTGAAGCGCACGTGTGCTCTTCAGATCGCTGCAGAAATTTCTGCAGGGCTAGTACGCAACGTGCGCACATAGCCTTAGGGAGTTGAAGTGTGGAGAGCTACTGCTGGTGTCTGGGTGTGTGGCCCAGGCACTGACAGCAAGGTTGGCAGACGGTGGTGGCCGTCTGCAGGAGAGGCAGATCAACGCGGAACCGTAGGACCGGGGACGGGCGGTGGCCCGCCGGTACCGAACCGGGGAGCGAAGTGAAGCCAGCACACACCGGCAGGGCCTGCGGACCCCGACCAGGCTTGGAGTCGCCGTTAAAGAGGTCAAATCCGTCAGTGACCGGAACCCCAGGGGTTTCCTAACAGCCAAGACCCGATAGAAGGCAACCGTTCGACCAGCAAAAGGAAATACAGCTACCGCCACAGCTAGAGTTCCAAGGGCCAGAGCCTGCGGGCAAAAGGGCTCCTCCGGCGCATATACACGCTGGGGAGCGGGTTACCGTTGGGAAGCCATCGGGACCGAACATACACGAAGGTGCAGGGAAAAGTTTGGACACACATTCTCACTCTAATGCGGGCGTCACATGAGACGATCTATCGTGCGATGCATCGTCGGGGTCACGGTTTTCGTGACGCACATCCGGCATCGTTCACAACGTCTCTTGTGTGACACCTCCGAGCAACGCAGAATCGGTCACAAATCATGAGTCATGTACACGTCGCTTATTTTTAAAAAAATTTATATTTTTCATGGCGCTGGTTGTTCATCGTACCCGGGGTAGCACACATCGCTCCATGTGACACCCCGGAAACGATGAACACAGCTTTCCTGCGTCCCGCGGCACCCGCCAGCTATGCGGAAAAAAGGAGGTGGGCGGGATGTTTACGTCCCACTCATCTCCGCCCCTCCGCTTCTATTGGCCGGCGGCTGTATGACGTCGCTGTGATGCCGAACGTCCCTCCCCCTTCAGGAAGAGGATGTTCGCCGCGCACAGCGAGGTCGCTCTGCAGGTAAGTACGTGTGACGGCGGTTTAAAGACTTTGTGTGACACGGGAAGCGATTTGCCCGTGACGCACAAACGACGGGGGCGGGTACAATCGCTCTTGCGATCGCATGATAGATCGTACCGTGTGACGCCCACATTAGAGTTTTCTTTATTTTCATGACTCTAAAAATTGTAGTCACATTGAGGGCATCAAAACTATGAATTAAAACATGTGGAATGAAATACTTAAAAAAGTGTGAAACAACTGAAAATATGTCTTATATTCTAGGTCCTTCAAAGTAGCCACCTTTTGCTTTGATTACTGCTTTGCACACTCTTGGCATTTTCTTGATGAGCTTCAAGAGGTAGTCACCGGAAATGGTCTTCCAACAGTCTTGAAGGAGTTCTCAGAGATGCTTAGCACTTGTTGGCCCTTTTGCCTTCACTCTGCGGTCCAGCTCACTCCAAACCATCTTGATTGGTTTCAGGTCTGGTGACTGTGGAGGCCAGGTCATCTGGCGTAGCACCCCATCACTCTCCTTCTTAGTCAAATAGCCCTTACACAGCCTGGAGGTGTGTTTGGGGTCACTGTCCTGTTGAAAAATAAATGACTGTCCAACTAAATGCAAACCGGATGGAATAGCATGCCACTGCAAAATGCTATGGTAGCCATGTTGGTTTAGTATGCCTTCAATTTTGTATAAATCCCCAACAGTGTCACCAGCAAAGCACCTCCACACCATCACACCTCCTCCTCCATGCTTCACGGTGGGAACCAGGCATGTAGAGCCCATCCGTTCACCTTTTCTACAACGACACGGTGGTTGGATCCAAAGAGCTCAAATTTGGACTCATCAGACCAAAGCACAGATTTCCACTGGTCTAATGTCCATTCCTTGTGTTCTTTCGCCCAAACAAGTCTCTTCTACTTGTTGCCTGTCCTTAGCAGTGGTTTCCTAGCAGCTATTTTACCATGAAGGCCTGCTGCACAAAGTCTCCTCTTAATAGTTGTTATAGAGATGAGAAGATGTGTCCAAACTTTTGGTCTGTACTGTATACAGAATAATACAGGTACTGAGAATGACACCCAGTATACAGGTTAGGAGAAGTGGTACTGTGCAGTGTATATATACAGAATAATACAGATACTGAGAGTTACATCCATGGTAAGAAAAAGAAAAAATCTAGTTCACCGTAATATAGATGAAAAAGGAAGGGGGCTCCCAGGGCGGTGTATGGTTGAAACACTTGGCAAATAGCAGTGAAGGAAAAGGATATCCAGCAACATCGCCCTTTAGGAAACTATGCATTTAAAAGTTCATTTATTTAGAAATTCCTTAAAAACATCATACATCGAAAAATTAGGGATTATAATACCTTTATCAGCAATTATGTGTTTTGAACATAATAGTCCTTAGTTATGGTGTGATTCCAACAAACAGGTGTGTCCATTATACCAAAGGAAACAGGAAATGACGAAGAGCAAACTCACTTGATGAATGTCTCAAAAACTCACAAAAATAAATGTATTTGTGCTTATTTTGACAATTACATTTCATAACCTAAAAAATGCAAGAGGAAATAACATCAATAAATAAAAGTAAGATCTGATTTGAGATTAAGAACAATGGGACTTCATTTATCCAGAATTCAGAATCCAATAGGCTTCTCTCTGATGTAGAATTCGTCACCTATCACCACCTCACTTGGGCAGGAAAGTTTTCTCTATAGTTTTTACTTTTAAATCCATAATGTCACCTTTGTGTACATGTGAAAAATGTTGGGACGCACCCGACAGACTACGTGTGATCTTATTTAACATATCATAAATGTGTTCTGAGACGCATCTTCTGAGCATACGTGTGTAGTACGGCCTACATACAGTAAGGTACATTTTATACTTAAAATAGTATACACAATATGAGCACTGCTGCAATTGATGACTCCGGATTACAAACTGCAACCCTCAATGAATTCACCTATGGGTGCAGGGAGCATATTGACACTACAGGTGTGTCTCAAAAGTTTGTACCATTGGGCAGCAAAGAAAAAATAATGACATTTTTACCACTAAAATGTTGTTTTAGCTCCAGATGTTACATTTTCACAAGAGAAAATAAATAAGAATGACAGCATAATTATTACACAATTTCTTGTGAATGGGACAATATCCAATATGACAAGACTCTGGAGGAATGGAGCACCATTTGACTTTTGTAGCACAGAGTTCCCTAGAATACTTTGCGGGCTGTATTTGCAGAGCCCCTAAGTGCCAGAAGAGCAGAAACCTCCTTCAAGTGTCCCCAATTTGGAAATTACACTCCTCTGGGAAATCATCTAAATCATGAATGTTGCAGAGTGAAAATGGAAATCTACTATTGTAGTGCCTGTGTGACGCCCTGGCCAATCAGGTCGTCACAGGGTATTGTGCAATCTGCCCTTCTGCCCAGTATCCACCCTCCTTGGTTAACGGATCCCAGTCCTTTTGGTGTTGTTAACAGCTTGTCAATCAAAATTCTAGGATTACTTCCCACTTGAGCCTACCAGACACACCATTGGGGGGCCTGAAGGGAATAGGGCCCGCCCACATGGGGGTTGGTGAGGAGAAAGTGAGGACAGTGTCAGTTCAGTAGAGAGCAGAGTAGAGAGTGGAGCAGTGGAGAGCTCCTGGACACTAGGTGGCAGACAGTGGTCTGGGCCTGGTAGGAGCTGGAACCTGGTCGCAGGGGGTAGTGTCAAGGGGCACGGACTGCCGAGGAGGGCAGCCGGCGGCCTTGAGCTATCACCGGGCAAGGGTCATAGCACGAGACGGGGTACGTGGTCCCCAGGCTGGAAATTAGCTTCACGTGTTCCAGTAATTTACCCGATGGGGGTGAAGACTTTAAGTGTCATCCCCAACCTGCTCCAAAATCGGGGTACTAGCGCACCGATGGAATAGGACTTTCCCACTACAGTCCAAAGAAATCCTACGTGTGAACCCTGAGAGCAAGCTCACTCCGTTAGCCATACAGGTGAGCGGGACCCGGAAAGTTTCATACCAACGGATCCAATTGAGAAAAGGTGCCAGGTAGAGCAGTTCATACAGGGTCTCGGGTCAGTGGAGGAACACAAGCAACTCCGGCTATGGGCGTTGGAGCATACTAATTTGGACTTTGCTACTGTGACGCCCTGGACTAGCCAGGTAGTCACATACATACCAACACACACACCCCCACCCTAGGCAGTTACACCAGCCAACCAAAACCCCTTGTTGTGATGTCCACACCAGGTGGGGCGGAGACAGGTAGTTGGCCCCACCCACCGAGGAGTTCACAGGCCTGGAGGCGGGAAAAGTGTCAGATCAGTCTTGGAGGTGAAAGTGAGAGGAGTGAACACTTCGAGTGTCTGGGTTGGAGCCCAGGCACTGACAGCAAGGTTGGCAGACGGTGGTGGCCATCTGCAGGAGTTGGTGGAACTCCGCAGAGCTCTAAAGACCGGGGTCGGGCGTCGGCCCGCCAGTACCGGACCGGGGAACGGAGTGAAGCTAAGCACACAGGCAGGGCCATCGGACCCCGACCAGGCTTGGAGCCGCTATCAATAGTCAAATCCGAGTGTGACAGGAACCCCAGGGGGTTTCCCAACAACCAAGTCATGATTGAAGGCAACCGTCCACGCAGAGAGGATATACAGCCACCGCCACAGGCTAGAGATCCAAGGGCCAGCGCCTGCAGGCAAAATGGGCTCCTACGGCATCTATACGCCGGGGAGTGGACTACTGGTGGGCAACCACAGGAGTCAAGAACATTCTTAAAGGTGCAGGGAAAGACAGCCACCATCAGCTGTCCGGGGAGAGCACAACAACAACACTGCAGCCGGCTGCGGGACCTGTCCATCCGGCCGTTTTGGTTTACCTACGACTCTGTCAGTGATTGTCTGAGTGAGTACACCAGTGCCGTCCGACACCGCGCCGCGCAGTCTACCTACCGGTAGAAGTGCGCCTAGCAGTCTCCGCCAGCGGCGTCCGGCTGAAAAATTTGAAGGGCCGCCATCTTTGGTGCGAAGATTTCCCGCTCGAGCGTCTTCCCCGAGCAGAGAAGGCGCAAAAGCGAAGCCCCGCCCCCAACAAGCAGAAGTGCGGGAAAGAACCAAGGGGGGGGGGCGGGTGAAAGCCTGCCTAATGTAGCCGAGGGCATAAAAAGCGGGGACGCCAGGACTCTGCAACATACCCGGTTACTGGAAGCAGCTTGCAACATGTCCGCACCACCTGAGAGGCCTGAGTCTCCAGAGTCTGCCCCGGGATGGCGGTGTGACTGAAAACCCAAGTGCTGCTGCTATGCTGTCGTAACCGGGCCCAGGTACGGGACCTACTGGATTGCTGGACCGCTGAGATGGAGGAGCTGGCTGCGGTCGTGCGGGCGCATGAAATAGAGGCCATGCTAGAGGAGCTTGTGAGTGACCCACGCCCTTGTGTATCTGAGGGACCAGCCGCTGCGGCTGAAGGGCTCGGTCTACCTCTGGCCCCAGAAGAGCCCGCTCCATTGCCCATGCTGGCCGCCCATACAGCCCCGCTCAGGCCGCCATCCCCGATGGAGGTGGCGGAGTCCGTGCTGCCCCGCCAGGGCCCGGATGCCCGAGAGGACGTCAGCCAACCAATAGATGGAGCAGTTGACTTAGAAGAACCGATGGCGGGCCTCCGTACATCGAACGATGACAGATCGCTTGCCACGGAGGAACCACAGGTCTGGGCTCAGCTAGAAACCGTTGCTGTCCTGCCGGATCCCGTCATTAGCCCCCTGGAGTCAGACGACAGCGGCTCGGGGGCTGACACGGAGCCTGTCTCGGAGGAGGAGGGAATCTTCGGCTTGTATGACATGGAGGCCACTTACATCCCTCGGAGCGGAAATAATGGACGCCGGGATGCCCTTCCTCGTTGCGCCTGCCGTGCGCTGGAGGGGCTGGAACCCGTGTTTCTTCACCTGGAGCCGGGTGAGGAGTACGAAAGTGAGCAATAGTGGCAGCGGTCCTCCGTTGCAATCAAGTTGTCCCCGTTGGGACCCTCAGCACTTTGAATGAATGACCACCGAATCAAACCGAGTTTTCACCTGATTGTCGACAGTGATTATCCCAGCCATTGCCGGCAAGTTGTCCCCGGAGGGACCCTATGTGTTTACTGTCCACATGAGAAACTGCTCGTGAACGTGGCCGAGAACTTGCAGGCCACCCACGAACTTGTGGGCCTGTAAATAGTTTTGTGGGCCGTTTTCCGTCTGTGCCACCTCCGGAGAGGCAGATTGGAGGAAGGGCCCGCAGCAGAGCAGGCTGGGGCCCAGCCACCACCAGGATCGGTGGCCATCCTCCGGGGGTCAGGGGTCCCCCTGGATGTGGGGTCCCCTGAAGTGACAGCCGGGTGCGAGACACCGTACCCGTTCCCGCTCGGGTAACCTGGACCAGGACTGGGGAAGAGGGGTGCTGCCCGTTTCTTATGGGCAGCATCAAGGATCAGGTTATTTGGGTGGGGGAGCGGATGACCATGAACCCGTCCGTTTAATAAAAATGTTTGAAACGTTAAAAGCAATGCACCTCCCATAAGGGAAGACTTGAAAATATGCGTATGTTGAATGTTTGAATATGTTAATTTATCTTTTTACAGTTTTGAAAAATAAAACTGGTGATGAACGGGCAGCCCGTGGACGGTCTGCATTTTATCAAGGGGGAGTGTGACGCCCTGGACTAGCCAGGTAGTCACATACATACCAACACACACACCCCCACCCTAGGCAGTTACACCAGCCAACCAAAAACCCTTGTTGCCTCCCTCCAGGGTCTGATGTCCACACCAGGTGGGGCGGAGTCAGGTGGTTGGCCCCACCCACCAAGGAGTTCACAGGCCTGGAGGCGGGAAAAGTGTCAGATCAGTCTTGGAGGTGAAAGTGAGAGGAGTGAACACTTCGAGTGTCTGGGTTGGAGCCCAGGCACTGACAGCAAGGTTGTCAGACGGTGGTGGCCGTCTGCAGGAGTTGGTGGAACTCCACAGAGCCGTAAGGACCGGAGCGGGCGTCGGCCCGCCGGTACCAGACCGGGGAACGGAGTGAAGCTAAGCACACAGGCAGGGCCATCGGACCCCGACCAGGCTTGGAGTCGCCGTCAATAGTCAAATCTGAGTGTGACAGGAACCCCAGGGGTTTCCCAACAACCAAGTCCCGATTGAAGGCAACCGTCCACCCAGAGAGGATATACAGCCACCGCCACAGGCTAGAGATCCAAGGGCCAGCGCCTGCAGGCAAAACGGGCTCCTACGTCATCTATACGCCGGGGAGCGGACTACCGGTGGGCAACCACAGGAGTCAAGAACATTCTTAAAGGTGCAGGGAAAGACAGCCACCATCAGCCGTCCGGAGAGAGCACAACAACAACAACACTGCAGCCGGCTGCGGGACCCGTCCATCCGGCCGTTTTGGTTTACCTACGACTCTGTCAGTGATTGTCTGAGTGAGTACACCAGTGCCATCCAGTACCACTCCGCGCAGTCCCTGCACCCCAGCCATCCGGCCTCCCCGTTACACCACCGGGCCCCGGGATCACCAACCCCCCTACCCACGGAGGGGACAACATCCTAGCTGCACCCTACCATCTCTCCCGGGATCCCAGCAGCGGTAGTGCCAACATCACCACGTCCCGTGGGTGGCGTCACGAACAATCTCCCTAAACATACCAACCCCCCTTTTCACTCACGGGTGAGGAGCGCTGATCGAGTCCCCGGGTCCGGTCCATGGAGCAGCAGCAGAAGCCCCGGACTCGAGCGTGGCGAGTGCGTCCCCTCCGCCTGCGACACTACCCTGAAAGAACAGGCAATCAAGCAATCAAGGCCCTGCAGCCTCCAGAAGCTCCTGACTCCCCACTCCGGCTTGGCAAGGTGATGTCTCCCCAGCGCAAGTAAAGTCCTCTGCCCTGGCCCTGCCTGCAACAGCTCCCCTAACATTGATGGGAATTGGAGCACCCGATTTATCTACCCAAGTACAACAATTAACTAAAGACGTCACCCGGATCCTAGAAGCCATGCAGCTGAAGTCAAAGACCACCCCGTCGAGAGTGATCCAACTGGCGGATTGCCCAGAGGACGTCCGCTGGATGAGGAAGCGGACCTCGGTGTACAGAGGACGAGGCGGTGACCAGTACAATCCACCTGTTTGTTATAAATGTAACAAGACCGGCCACTACGCACGAAGCTGTTCTTTAAATGGGCAGCCCCTGGGGCCAAGTGCCAATCCCCAGGAAAAAATTGCCAAGGCCCAGCAGACTGGAGAGAGCAGTATGTCGGGGGACGGGCCATCGTCTCCATTACATTGGATGGGATCCCCACCTTTGCACTTCTTGACACCGGCTTCCAGGTAACAACTATCCCATATGTACTCTATTAGAAGTTCTGGCTTGATGATGACGTGATGCCCCCAGATGACAGTTTGACCATCTATGCTGTCAACGGGTTTCCTGTAACTCAAATTGGGTTCAAGGAGGTGACCATAAAAGTCCCGAGTAGAATTAGTCAGACAAGGCCTGATAGTAGTCCAAAATGACCCTAGTGATCAGAACCCGAAGATCATTTTAGGAACAAATGTCATTGAGAATTGCATGGGTGAAGTGTTGTTTTTGCTTCAACAGCTGTCTAAGACTGCAGGAGCAGGGCGACAGAGGGCTCTGCAGCGTGAGATCCGAGCTCTCCTACAGCGGCAACAGGTAAATCTCTCTGGAGGTGAGATAGGTGGTGTACGGGTAATGGATGCAGCTCCCCTCGTAGTACCCCCATGAAGTGAAATGCTGATATGGTGCAGGGCAGCCATAGGCTCCCGGGGACAGGGTTACCAGGCAGTGGTAGAGCCCCTACATTCAGAACATTGGCCCACTGTGTTCACGGCCAGAGGGGTAGTTGATGTCCAGAAGGGGAGGGTGCCCGTGCATGTACTAAACTGTGGAGAAGAGGAGGTCACATTACCCCGCTATGCCACCATAGCCAAGCTGTTTACAGTAAATGCAGATGACAAGCATGCAACAGGGTCTCCAGATGAGCAGAGCCAACATCCTGGTGCTGATCCCCAGGGTCCAGTAGAAAAGTGGTGTCAGGAGCTACATGTGGGTATAGACTCTACACCGCACATCACAAACAAGGGGTCTATAGGGTGGTCAGGGAATATGAGCAGGTCTTTAGCAAACACCCACTGGATTTTGGACGGATTAAGGGGGTACAACACCACATACCCACCGACACGCACCCACCTATTAAAGAAAGGTACAGGCCCATACCACCTGCCCATTATCAGTGTGCCAAAGACATGCTCAGAAGCATGAAAGAAGCAGGAGTAATCCGTGATAGTTGCAGCCCCTGGGCCGCCCTGCTGGTACTGGTAAAGAAGAAGGATGGGACCATGAGGATGTGCGTACATTACTGCCAGATTAACAAGATTACTCATAAGGACGCTTACCCTCTGCCTCGTATTGATGAGTCCTTAGCCGCCCTAAAGTCTGCAACTTATTTCTCCACCCTTGAGCTTACCAGCGGATACTGGTAGGTGGCAGTTGCCAAAGACGTCCGGGAGAAGACCGCCTTCGCTAACCCAATGGGCCTATGTGAATTTAATAGTATGCCATTCGGGCTGTGTAATGCACCCGGGATGTTCCAGATGGTGATGGAGTGCTGTTTGGGCTATTGTAACTTCAAAACCATCTTGCTGTAACTGGACGACGTCATTGTTAACTCCAAAACCTACAAGGCCCACTTGGAACATCTGGCTGAGGTGTTCGATGCTCTGTCCAAGTATGAGATGAAGCTAAAGCCGTCTAAGTGTCACTTGTTGAAACCGAAGGTACAGTACTTGGGGCATGTGGTGAGAGCTGAAGGTGTGGCCGTGGACCCCGAAAAGATCACTGCCATCCAGAATTGGCCACGACCCACTACAGTCAGAAAGGTACGGCAGTTCCTGGTCCTGATGGGGTACTACCGGAGGTTCGTTAAGGGGTATACGCAAATGGCGGCCCCCTTATAGGACTTCCTGGTGGGTCAGACTACAAACGGCAAATCCTCGGGACCTCCGTTCAAATGGGGCACGGAACACAAAGATTCTTTCAAGAAGAAGACATCCGTCCTAACTGGAGATGAAATTTTGGCTTATCCCGACTATAACCTCCCCTTCATGTTGTACACTGATGCCAGCAATGTGGGGTTAGGAGCCGTCTTGTCCCAAGTACATAAGGGCAAAGAAAAGGTGATCGCCTATGCCAACCGGAAGTTAAGGCCTACAGAAAGAAATCCAGAAAATGATAGCTTCTTCAAATTGGTCCCTGTGCCTTGAGGAGACAAGATGGCACTAGCCAGCGTGCACCCCTCCAACCGATTGTCACCAAACAACCTCTAGAGATTGTGGCTCGGGATCATGTTAAGTTGACTCCTAGCAGAAGTGGGTACACGCATGCGCTCATGATGGTTGATCACTATTCTCGCTTCCTGATGGTGGTACCCGTGAAGGATTTGACTGCCAGTATTGTGGCAAGGGCGTTCCAGACCCATTTCTGTAGGCCACATGGGTATCCCGATCGAGTCTTGACAGACCAAGGTCCTGCGTTTGAAGCCGAGATTTTTCAAGAGTTCTGCAGCCTATATGAGTGTAAGAAGATCCTCACCACCCCTTACCACACACAGCCAAATGGAATGTGCGAGAAGATGAATCATCTGGTGATTAATCTGCATCTGCTGAAAACCCTCCCTTTTGAAGAACGGAATCGGTGGCCCGAAAAGTTGCCAGATTTGGTCGACATTTACAATAATATTCCAGTAGGATCAACTAAGTGTACCCCAGCTTACCTGATGAGGGCTCGCCCGGGAAGGCTCCCGGTAGATCTGGAGATGGAGGTGGAATTGCCTGAAACCTACGCACCCAGAGAGGATTGGGACTCACGTCGCCAAGCCCAGTACAAACAGATCCAGAAGTATGTTGAAGAAAGTTTGGATCATGTCCGGTAGCGTCAAGAAAGGAATTTTAATAAGCAGGCTAAGGCAGTCCCCTTCGCCCTTGGTGAAATTGTGTTAAAGAGAAAAAGAAAGCAACACAAGTTGGACGATCAGTGGGAAAAAGAGCTGTATGTGATACAGCCATCCAATTTCGACAATCTTCGAAGACTTGTTTGATTAGCAAAGATGATGGGCGAACTACAGCTACGGTGTCTAGAGACCACCTGAAAAAGTGCCCTGAACCTTTGAGAAGAGCAGAAGAACCTCAGTCCCAGCCTCCAGTGGAAGAAAGGAAGAAGGTGATCCACACTATTCTAGGTGATTTTCTGGAAAATTGGCCAATGCAGAATGGGGCAGTGATAGTCCCTGTGTTAACATTCCCACAACCTGTGGAAGAACCAGAGCAGGAAAGGCTTACTGACATTGCTCCTACTCCAGCACCTAGAGTACCGCCAGTTCCCCTGCCACGTACACGTAGGGTACTGCCAGTTATACCTAACATAGGGGGCAAGGGACTCGTAGGAAGTGTAGACGATTCCCTAGAGGGAAGTGAGAGCCCACAGTTGAGGAGGTCGACCCGTGCAAATTTTGGTCAACCTCCCACGGAGGTACAGAGAAGAGTGTTAAAGATGTTACAGTACCAGTAGTTGCGATTATTATTATTTATTATTATTATTTATTTATAGAGCACTTTTAGTTCCATGGTGCTGTACATGAGAAGGGGGTTACATACAAAATACATATACAAGTTACAGTAGACAGACTAGTACAGGGGGAAGAGGGCCTTACCCTGGCGGGATTACATTCTAGAGGATTATGGGGAGGAGACAGTAGGTGGGGTGTAGATTGGGCGGCAGCTCCGCACGGTGGACGGGCGGCAGCTCCGCACGGTGGTTGGGCGGCAGCTCCGCACGGTGGTCGGGCGGCAGCTCTGCACGGTGGTCGGGCGACAGCACCGCACGGTGGTCGGGCGACAGCACCGCACGGTGGTCGGGCGGCAGCTCCGCACGGTGGTCGGGCGGCAGCTCCGCACGGTGGTCAGGCGGCAGTGAGTTCATTGTAGATTGTAGGCATTTCTGAACCGGTGGGTTTTCAGGTTCCGTTTGAACTTTGCAAGGGTAGGGGATAGTCTGACATGTTGGGGCAGTGAGTTCCAGGAGACTAGGGATGCTCGGCAGAAGTCTTGGAGTCGGTTGCGTGAGGAGCGAATGAGAGAGGAGGAGAGAAGGACATCTTGGGAGGACCGGAGGTGATGTGTTGGAGTGTAGTGGGAGATTAGTTCGAAGATATACGGAGGAGAAAGATTATGCACAGCTTTGTAGGTCAGTGTTAGTAGTTTGAATTGGATACAGTGGAAGATTGGGAGCCAGTGGAGGGACATGCAGAGGGGAGAAGCGTGGTATTGAGGAGAGAGGTGGATCAGTCGGGCAGCAGAGTTAAGGATGGACTGGAGAGGGGTGAGCGTGTTGGCAGGGAGGCCACAGAGGACGATGTTACAGTAGTCGAGGCAGGAGATTATGAGGGCATGCACTAGCATTTTAGTAGATTGCGAATTGAGGAAAGGGCGGATTCTGGAGATACTTTTGAGTTGAAGACGGCAGGAGGTGGTGAGGGATTGGATGTGTGGTATGAAGGATAAGGCAGAGTTAAAGGTCACTCCGAGGCAGCGAACTTTGGGTACTGGCGAGAGCATGGTGTTATTTATTGTAATAGATAGATCAGGTGGAGAGTGTAGGTGAGACGGAGGAAAGATGATTAGTTCAGTTTTGGCCACATTGAGCTTTAGGAAGCGAGATGAGAAGAAGGAGGATATAGCAGATAGGATATAGCAGTGATGCCATAGAATGGTTAGGTATCTGTGTTTTCATTTATTATTTTCCATAGTTTATTATTTTTCATATAGAAAATGTTAGTGAATAAATGCCTAATTAACCAGTTTAATGAAACCAGTGAAAGTTACCAGATTTACAAGTAAATTGTTCAAAAGTATACAACCGGTACATGGACGCCGTTAAAAGTTTTAAACATATTAAGTAAATATGCACCACGGTCACAGGACTGGTGTGACCAACACAAACTTGTGTCTTTTATAATAGTTGCACCTCCTGTGCCAACCAGAGTCGTCTAAAATACAACACCCAGGACCTTAACCCGGTCACGGACCCACCTTAGGTTTCCAGGGGGAACAGGTTGTTTGGGTGGTGGGTTATTGGGACCGGGACGTTGGGACTGGACTGTCGCAGGAAGGGGCTGCAAAGGAGAAGGTTGAGCAACAGAAATAGAAACCGGTAGCATCCCACCGTTGGGCGACGAACTCTTAACAATTTTAAGTAACGTTTAAGTGCATTGCCTCCCCTGTGTGGGATGGAACCCGTTTAATAAAAATGTGATAATATGTTATATTTTTCCGTTTCTACAGTTGAAAGCAAAACAAAAATAAACCTTTGGTGTCCTGTAGCTCGGGGACGAGCTACGTTTAACCTAGGGGGAATGTGACACCCTGGTCTATCAGGTCGTCACAGGGTATTGTGCAATCTGCCCTTCAGCACAGTATACACCCTCCTTGGTTACTGGTCCTGGTCCTTTGGTGTTGCTAACAGCTGAGCCAATCAAAACTCTAGGAACACTTTACACTTTACCCACCAGACACACCATTGGGGGCCTGAAGGGAATAGGGCCGCCCACATGGGGTGTTGGTAGGGTAGAGTGAGAAAGTGAGGGAGAGAAGTAAAGTGGTAGTGGAAGGAGAAGGAGGTGAAGTGACTCTCGTGAGGAGAGGTCACAGGAGGAGCAGGGCTCCTGAGTGGCAGACGTTGGTCTGAACCCGGTAGGTGCTGGAACCCCAGTCGCAGGGGATTGTGTCAAGGGGCACAGACTGCCGAGGAGGGCAGCCGCCGGCCTTGAGCTATCACCGGGCAGGGGTCAGGGCACGACTGGGTACGTGGACCCTAGGCCGGGAAGTAGCTTAATGCGTCCTGGTAATTTACCCAACGTGGTGAAGACTTCAAGTGTCATCCCCAACCCGCCTCAAAATCGGAGTACTAGCGCAGCGATGGGATAGGACTTTCCCAATACAGTCCAAAGAAATCCTACGCGTGAACCCTGAGAGCAAGCTCACTCCGTTAGCCATACGGATGAGCGGGACCCGAAAAGTTCCAGACTTGAGGGTTCAAAGAGAAACACAGGTGCCAAGGAAAGGGTCACAGACTAACCGCAACATCAAGGGCACGGAACCAAGCGTTCTCCCTGCCAGCTGCAGTGGTGCTTGGAACTCTGGTTTACAAGCTGTTGGTGTGGTTATTTCTGGACTGAGTGAGTACACTGAAAACCCTTCTCCTAACCCTCAACAGCACCCTTACACCACCATCACCGGGCTCCCGGGGCAAAAACCTCCTACCCACGGAGGGGTTAAAACACCTTGCTGCCATACCAACGCCACCGGGCGTCCCCAACAGCAGCGGTTGTACTCTACCTTACCACGAACCGTGGGTGGCGTCACGAACTTTCCAAATCCCTTGTACATACTCCCCCACTCCTTTTAATTCGAGTGTCCACGCGGACCCCCGGGTCCGGAGACCTCTCGAGCCACCGTGGATCCGGATCCGAGCGGCTCGGCCGCTGCAACGGGGGCGGTCCATTTTCCTTCCCAGCACTTTTTCCTATCACCTCTTTTAGGTTTCTGGGATGTTTTACTTGATCTTTTTATTTGCAGTTCTCTTTAACATTTCCTCTCTTCCTTGTATGAATCTAGTGTAGTTTTTTCACTCTGGGTTTTTTGCCCCTTCCTGCACACCATCTTCTCCCTTTGTTGGCAGTGTGTTTTGGGCTCTGATCTGAGCCTTTAAGTGATATGAGAAATCCTTCAATCCCTTTTTAGGGAGTCAGGTCCAAGGTGGTGTTTTGAGTTGTGCTGCTAGTGTCTTTCTAGTCTGTATAGAGACCAGTTGGGTGTGGGTGTAAAGTCTCTCTGTAGCATTCCTTCCCTTTTAAATAATTTGAGGAAACAGCTGGTCCTCAAGACATAATTTAGGTGTATTTAGAAGGGCATCGGGACTATAAGGTAGAGGGAGTTCTTGGTTCCAGGCGTGTCAGATACCGTACAGTATTCCGTTAAGTGGAAATGTTAAGGTCCTAAAGATGACTCCTGGGTTGATTCAGAAGATCTTCATGCTGATCACCTGTTGAGGAGTTCTGTTAGCAACGTCAGGGGCTTCTGACGATCCAGTCTCCCCACGTAGAAGGGGAGATACTGTCATGGTTCAGTTTGGGGATTTGATCTGGTGACTTGTTGCTGCATGTTCAGTTCCTTTGTCTGGTGGGCTATTGCTTTTTCTTCCCTGTCCAAATGCTAATGGTTCCCTTTGTCTTTATTGTAATACCATCATCCCTGAATTGTCCCACCTTTTCTTCTTGGCAGGGATTCTGATGTACTCACCACTGCGGCCAGTCAGCTCTCTCCCCTGCTCCTTTTCCAGTCTCCAAGCTCCAGGGTATGCACATGTTGCACAGGTCTTCTGGCAGTGTTGTTAGGGCTCCCCACCTCTTAAAGAGGCAACGCGCACTCTAAAGTGTTCAGAACCCATGGCTGGCTGTCATTGGGTATTTAAAGCACCTTCCCCTGTAGGGACTGCCTGAGCACTTACATTCCTATTGTGCCAGTTCCCCCTTGTACACCAGTCTGCTGTTTGCTGCCATTGCTCCCATTATGGACTCTTGTCTGTAGATTCTATCCCGTCCTACCAGTTTCCAGTGGTGACTCTATCATAATAGTATCTGTATTGACTCTGTCCTACCTGGCTCCTGTAACTGCACTGTGCTGCCTACACTTCTGTACCTCCGTACCTGCCTCCCTTACCCCTGGGTCAGCTGCTGCAGTACCGTGGACTGACCTGAAGTGGTACCTAGTGTCTACCCCCAGCCCAGTCCATCCTCACCATTAGAGATTCTGGTGAAAACCTGGTAGACACTTAGTCAAGCTCCTTCAGGGTCAGCCTGTTCATGATGCAGTTGCTCCATACCCGCTAGTGTAGCATTTGTTCTCCCTTATTGGTTTGATCTTCTCCAGGTGTTTCTCATTTTCCCATTTTGGTCTGCCCTATCACGTTCTAGGTTGGATCATATACAGTATGTTCACCATTCACTGCACATCCTGCTGACTATATCTCTAGTGGACTTGTGTTTAGGAGTTCCAGCCATTCAACCAAGGGTTTACCTTATTGGGTAAACATAAGTTTAGTTCCTGCAATGAATTGGTTTGTTTTCTTTCCTAGCACCTTTTCCTTTCACCTTTTAGGTGTCTGTGAGGTTTTACTTGATCTGCTTATTTGTAGTTTACTTTAACTTTCCCTCTCTACTTTGCATGAATGTGTTTTAGCTTTCTCACTCTGGCGTTTGTACCTTTCTGCACACCTTCCTCTCCTCTTGCTAGCAGTGTGTTACACTTTGGGGCTTCAGAAGGTACGGGAAATTCCACGGTGGCCTTTTAGGAAGTCAGGTCTGAGATGGTGTTTTGAGTTTTGCAGTTAGGGTCTTTCTAGTCCAGGGGTCTCAAACTCGGCTGGGTGTATGGGCCGCACAGAGGAAAAAAAATAATTTGGGGGGCCGCATTCTCTGCAGGACAAAGTGGCAAGTTTATTGGTACCATATATATATTTTTTACACACCTTTGGATCACTGATTTTGAACAATTTTCACTTGTTTATTATAACAATTGTGCACATTCTTGGTTTAAATATATATATATATATATATATATATATATATATATATATATATATATATATATAAAAAACTAATTTTGATGGTAAAAAAAAATGTCATGCCATATTTTAAGTTTTTTTTTTTACATTTTATCCCTTTCTTGTAACTAATAGTGTTACAATTAGCACTATATAGCAATTTTGGCCAACATCTTTTAGTAATATTCCCCATGTTGTTGTAATGTGCCCATCCTTGTTCCTTGTAGTATTGTGCCCCATCCTAGTCCCCATCCAACTGTAATGTGCTCATCCTTGTCCCCATCCTATAGTAATGTTCCCCATCCTTGTCCCCATCTTGTACTAATGTATCTTATCTAGAGTTGAGCGCGGTTCGTGGTTCGTGGTTCTCCAGTTCGCGGCTCGAGTGATTTTGGGGCATGTTCTAGATCGAACTAGAACTCGAGCTTTTTGCAAAAGCTCGATAGTTCTAGATACGTTCGAGAACGGTTCTAGCAGCAAAAAGCAGGGCTTTTTACAGCTACAGTGTGCAGGAGCCATCGCTGGCAGCCTGCCACAAGCTGGTAACCAAGATAAACATCGGGTATCCAAGCAAAGCGCTTTGGTTAGTAACCCGATGTTTATCTTAGTTACGTGCAGGAAGCCCACACTTTCCCGCTCAGCTCGCTCCGCCCCCTCCTGCCCGCGGCATGTACACATACATACACAAACACACACACACACACACATCCCCCCCCCCATCCCCCCCCCATCCCCCCCATCCCCCCCCGCCCGCCCGCTCGCTCGCTCGCTCGCTCGCTCGGCTTACCTGCGGTGATGAAGTCCCGCCATCCCGACCTCAGCGCTGTCACTGTCCTCCATGGCCGCCGCTTGTCACATCACCTATCGCTTCCGACCCGAGACTGACTAGCGGTGACGTCACGGACCTCTCGCGATACTTGCTGTGAAGGCGCCGGTCATTGACCTCAGTGACAGGGGCTGTCAGTGTGCTGGAGATCAGCGCAGGTAATGTACCTCGCTGACAGCAGCACTTGTCACCCCCCTGCAGTGACCTGGGCTGACCCATTGATGTTAGCTCAGGTCACTGCACTGCTCTCCCAGTCAATGGGGAACATCCTGCTCTTCATTGACTGGGACAGTGTGGATCGTCATGGCAACCCCTTGGATTACACCAGACCTGGATTTGTTTTTCAATCTAATAAATTGGTTAAAGAGGGAATGTTTTGGGGAGTGTTTTTTCAAATAAAAATGTGTTTGTCGTCTATTTTTTTTTATTACTGACTGGGTTGGTGATGTCGGGTATCTGATAGACGCCTGACCTCACCAACCCCAGGGCTTGATGCCAGGTGACATTACACATCTGGTATTAACCCCAAATATTACCCCGTTTGCCACCGCACCAGGGCGCGGGATGAGCTGGGGCGAAGCACCAGGATTGGCGCATCTAATGGATGCGCCACTTCTGGGGCGGCTGCGGCCTGCTATTTTTAGGCTGGGGAGATTCCAATAACCATGGACCTCCCTAGTCTGAGAATATCAGGCCCCAGCTGTCTGCTTTACCTTGGCTGGTGATCCAATTTTGGGGGACCCCTACGTGTTTTTTTTTTTAATTATTTATTTAATTTAAAATAACAGCGTGGGGTGCCCTCAGTTTTGGATTACCAGCCAAGGTGAGGTTGCCAGCTGTGGTCTGCAGGCTGCAGCCGTCTGCTTTACCCTAGCTGGCTACAAAACTAGGGGGAACCCTATGTCATTTTTTTTTCATTTTTTTGGCTAAATACAAAGCTAAGCACCCCTTAGTGCCACATGAAAGGTACCAAAGGGTGTTCCACTTTTTCTCCATTTTTTTCTCCACTTTCTCTCCACTTTTTCTCCACTTTTTCTCCATTTTTTTCTCCACTTTTTCTCCACTTTTTCTCCACTTTTTCTCCACTTTTTCTCCACTTTTTCTCCTCTTAATCTCCACTTTTTCTCCTCTTATGCTCCACTTTTTCTCCACTTTTTCTCCACTTTTTCTCCACTTTTTTCTCCACTTTTTCTCCTCTTATGCTCCACTTTTTCTCCACTTTTTCTCCACTTTTTCTCCTCTTATGCTCCACTTTTTCTCCACTTTTTCTCCACGTTCTCTCCACTTTTTTCTCCACTTTTTCTCCTCTTATGCTCCACTTTTTCTCCACTTTTTCTCCACTTTTTCTCCACTTTTTCTCCACTTATGCTCCACTTTTTCTCCACTTTTTCTCCACTTTTTCTCCACTTTTTTCTCCACTTTTTCTCCTCTTATGCTCCACTTTTTCTCCACTTTTTCTCCACTTTTTCTCCTCTTATGCTCCACTTTTTCTCCACTTTTTCTCCACTTTTTCTCCACGTTTTCTCCACTTTTTTCTCCACTTTTTCTCCTCTTATGCTCCACTTTTTCTCCACTTTTTCTCCACTTTTTCTCCACTTTTTCTCCTCTTATGCTCCACTTTTTCTCCACTTTTTCTCCACGTTCTCTCCACTTTTTTCTCCACTTTTTCTCCTCTTATGCTCCACTTTTTCTCCACTTTTTCTCCACTTTTTCTCCACTTTTTCTCCTCTTATGCTCCACTTTTTCTCCACTTTTTCTTCACTTTTTTCTCCACTTTTTCTCCTCTTATGCTCCACTTTTTCTCCACTTTTTCTCCACTTTTTCTCCACTTTTTCTCCTCTTATGCTCCACTTTTTCTCCACTTTTTCTCCACTTTTTCTCCTCTTTTTCTCCACTTTTTCTCCTCTTATGCTCCACTTTTTCTCCACTTTTTCTTCACTTTTTTCTCCACTTTTTCTCCTCTTATGCTCCACTTTTTCTCCACTTTTTCTCCACTTTTTCTCCTCTTAATCTCCACTTTTTCTCCTCTTATGCTCCACTTTTTCTCCACTTTTTTCTCCACTTTTTCTCCACTTTTTCTCCTCTTATGCTCCACTTTTTCTCCACTTTTTTCTCCACTTTTTTCTCCACTTTTTCTCCTCTTAATCTCCACTTTTTCTCCACTTTTTCTCCACTTTTTCTCCACTTTTTCTCCACTTTTTCTCCACTTTTTTCTCCACTTTTTCTCCACTTTTTCTCCTCTTATGTTCCACTTATTCTCCACTTTTTCTCCACTTTTTCTCCACTTTTTCTCCTCTTATGCTCCACTTTTTCTCCACTTTTTCTCCACTTTTTCTCCACTTTTTCTCCTCTTATGCTCCACTTTTTCTCCACTTTTTCTTCACTTTTTTCTCCACTTTTTCTCCTCTTATGCTCCACTTTTTCTCCACTTTTTCTCCACTTTTTCTCCACTTTTTCTCCTCTTAATCTCCACTTTTTCTCCTCTTATGCTCCACTTTTTCTCCACTTTTTTCTCCACTTTTTCTCCACTTTTTCTCCTCTTATGCTCCACTTTTTCTCCACTTTTTTCTCCACTTTTTTCTCCACTTTTTCTCCTCTTAATCTCCACTTTTTCTCCACTTTTTCTCCACTTTTTCTCCACTTTTTCTCCACTTTTTTCTCCACTTTTTCTCCACTTTTTCTCCTCTTATGTTCCACTTATTCTCCACTTTTTCTCCACTTTTTCTCTACTTTTTCTATGGTCGGTCTACCCATTAGCTCTGCCATGCATAGTGTAGCTCTACACCTACTGCACATGTTACTTTATGATTGACATCTCTTTCGTACCAGAGCTGTCTAAGTCTACTCTGACCCCATATTTGTCATTACTATATTGTCCTTGTACTGTATTATGACATTTGTATCATGTGTTTCATTTCTTGCTGTGTTGCAATTTTTTTGCTGCATCCCAATTGTACCTCTACATTGTTCGAGTTTATGTTATTGTTCTCTCACTCTTATGTGATACTGATTATTGTCATTTTTCATGATTACATGCAGATAAGTCCAATCTGACGAAGGCTCAGGCCGAAACGTCATTTGTAACTTGTTTTGGACAAAAACATATATGCTTATGAAAAAAAAATTTTCTTAATACGGACCAATAAAGAGTGATTTTGCATTACTATCCATTGTGACTTACTGACTTAGTCTGGGAGATATAGAGTGCCGAGGTTACTCACTAATTTTATCTATTATTACCTCTGAGCACCTATATACCAGTGAGCAGAGCTTCCTCTACAGTAGTTCTCCTGATTAGGCATGCCCTTACCTCATGAGCAGGGCATTGCAGCTTTGGTAGCAACCATTACGACATGGACTCTGCTGCTGTGGACCCGGGGAGAGTGAGTGCAGATTCATTGCACCCACACTCCTCACATGAAGGGTCCGCACTCCTAGAAAATGGGGGATACGTTCCCTGAGTGTCTCCCCCCCATATTCTAGACGGTCCAGAGTCGTCGTGGGACCCCTTTATTTTTTTTCTTACAATAAATTGGTGAAAGAGGAAATGTTTTGGGGACTGTTTTTTCAAATAAATTTCTTTTGTCGATTTTTTGTTTTTGTTAGTACTGACAGTTTATGATGTTGGGTATCTAATAGACGCCATGACATCACAAACTGCTGGGCTTGATCTCAGGTGACTTTACAGCTAGTATCAACCCGATTTATTACCCCGTTTGCCACTGCACCAGGGCACGGGATGAGCTGGGGTGAAGCGCCAGGATTGGCGCATCTAGTGGATGCGCCACGTCTGGGGTGCCTGCGGCCTGCTATTTTTAGGCTGTGAAGGCCCAATAACTATGGACCTTCCCACCCTGAGAATACCAGACCACAGCTGTCCGCTTTACCTTGGCTGGTGATCCAATTTGGGGGGTCCCCTACTTTTATTGTGTAATTATTAATATTTATAAAATAATTATAAAAAAGAGCCTGAGGGGACCTCCACATTGGATCCCCAACCACGGTAAAGCTGCCAGCTGTGGTTTTCAGGCTACAGCCGTCTGCTTTACCCTAGCTGGCTATCAAAAATGGGGGGACCCAACGTAATTTTTTTTTTTTAACTATTTTTTAAATAGAAAAAATTAATGGGCTTCCCTGTATTTTGATTGCCAACCAAGGTAACGGCAGGCAGATGGGGGTGGCAACCCATAGCTGTCTGCTTTATCTGCGCTGAGAATCAAAAATACCGCGGAGCGCTACGTCATTTTTTTAAAGATTTATTTTTACAGCACTGTGATGTCCAGCAATCAAAATACAGGGAAGCCCATTTTATTTTTAGTTATTTAAATAAATAATTAAAAAAAATATATGTTAGCTCCCACTGCATTTTTTGTATTGCTAGCTAAGGGTAATCCAAGCAGCTACTGGCTGCTAACCCCCACTGCTTGGTGTTACCTTCACTGGCAATGGAAAATCCAGGGAAGCATTTTTTTTTTTTTTTTTTGCCAAAAAGCTACAAAAAAAGGACGTGAGCTTCGCCATATTTTTGTATGCTAGCCAGGTATAGCAGGCAGGTGCTGGAAGAGTTGGATACAGCGCCAGAAGATGGCGCTTCTATGAAAATGCCATTTTCTGAGGTGGCTGCAGACTGCAATTCGCAGCAGTGGGGCCCAGAAAGCTCAGGCCAACCGGTGGTGCGGATTCCAATCCCCAGCTGCCTAGTTGTACCTGGCTGGACACAAAAATGGGGCAAAGCCTACGTCATTTGTTTTCTAATTATTTCATGAAATTCATGAAATAATAAAAAAAGGGCTTCCCTTTATTTTTGGTTCCCAGCCGGGTACAAATAGGCAACTGGGGGTTGGGGGCAGCCGTACCTGCCTGCTGTACCTGGCTAGCATACAAAAATATGGCGAAGCCACATAATTTTTTCAGGGGGCAAAAAACTTCTGCATACAGTCCTGGATGGAGTATGCTGAGCCTTATAGTTCTGCAGCTGCTATCTGTCTGTATGGAGAAGAGCAGACAGCAGCTGCAGAACTACAAGGCTCAGCATACTCCATCCAGGACTGTATGCAGAAGTTTTTTGCCCACCAAAAAAATGACGTGGGCTTCGCCATATTTTTGTATGCTAGCCAGGTACAGCTGGCAGCCACGGGCTGCCTCCAACCCCCAGTTGCCTATTTGTACCCGGCTGGGAACCAAAAATATAGGGAAGCCCGTTTTTTTTAATTATTTCACTTATTTCATGAAATAATTAAAAAACAAATGACGTGGGCTTCGCCCTATTTTTGTGTCCAGCCGGGTACAACTAGGCAGCTGGGGATTGGAATCCGCAGCACAGGTTAGCCCGAGGTTTGTGGGCGCCTCTGCTGCGGATTTCAGTCCGCAGCCGTCCCAGAAAATGGCGCTCTCATAGAAGCGCCATCATCTGGCGCTGTATCCAACTCTTCCAACAGCCCTGGAGCCGGGTGGCTTGTTGGGTAATCATGAGTTAATACTGGCTTTGTTTTACCAGCCAGTATTAAGCCAGAGATTCTTAATGTCAGGCACGTTTGACCCGGCCATTAAGAATCTCCAATAAAGGGTTAAAAAAAGACACCACACAGAGAAAAAATACTTTAATAGAAATAAATACACAGACACATTAGAGACTCCATCTTTATTACCCCTGTCAGCCCTCCACGATCCTGCTCTTCTGTCTTCTTTCTTTCTAGTGTAGTAGTAGTGACGATTGTAGTGAGGAAGGATGAGATTCACCAGCTCATCACTTGGGGCTGGGGAACCTCCATCCTAACTACAATGCTCACTACAATCGGGAAGCAGCGTGCAGCCTTCACTCCGTGAGTGATCACTGCTGGCTGCTAGCGGTAACGCTGACAGACGCGTTACCATAGCAACGGTGCTCTCGGAGCCGCGGTTAGCGGTGACGTCACCGCTAACTGCGTTGCTATGGCAACGGTGATCTCCGTTAATGACCGGCTGTGTCAGCCGGTCCCTAACGGAACGGGGAGTCGACCGTGTGCTAGAGCATGTCGTCGGTACACGGCGATACACATATGTGCACCGTGTACCGGAGAGATGCACTCGCAGGTCCTACATGACGTGTCATAGTCATGTGACCAGTCTGTAGCCAATGAGATAATAGCCACGTGACTGGTCACATGGCTATTTTGACGTCACGATAGGTCCTGCTTCTCTGCTGGCAGTGCAGGTCACCGGGAGGATTCAGCGATCATCGGATGGAATAGCGGCAGGAGACAGAGTGCAGAAGGGATCGCGAGGACCGGTAAGTGTTATGGCAATGTTTATTAACTGTTTGTGTACATTTATAATGCATTTTTATATGTTTGTGATTGCCTCCCATTATAGCCTATACGTTCGAGTTCGGTTCGTCGAACGTTCGACGAACCGAACTCGAACGGGAGCTCCGTTCGGCGAACCGACCTCGAGCCGAACCGCGACCGGTTCGCTCATCTCTAATCTTATCCTTGTCCCCATCCTATAGTAATGTGCCCCATCCTTGTCCCCATCTTATCGTAATGTGTCCATCCTGTAGTAATGTGTCCATCCTTGTCCCCATCTTATAGTAATGTTTTCCCATCCTTTTTCCCCTTGTAGCAATCTCCCTATCCTGTAGTACTGTCCCCATCATATAGTTGTTCCATTCTGTAGTAATGTCCCTATCCTATAGCAATGTCCCCATCCTATAGTAATGTGCCAACCTTGTCCCCATTCTATAGTAATGTCCCTATCCTATAGTAATGTCCCCATCCTATAGTAATGTGCCAACCTTGTCCCCATCCTATAGTAATGTGCTCATCCTATAGTAATGTCCCCAGCCTTGTCCCCATCCTATAGTAATGTCCCCAGCCTTGTACCCATCCTATAGTAATGTCCCTATCCTATAGTAATGTCCCCATCCTATAGTAATGTGCCAACCTTGCCCCCATCCTATAGTAATGTGCTCATCCTATAGTAATGTCCCCATCCTTTAGTAATGTCCCCAGCCTTATCCCTATCCTATAGTAATGTTCCCCATCCTTGTCCCCTTGTAGTAATGTCCCTATCCTGTAGTACTGTGTCCATCCTAGTCCCCATCCTATAGTAATGTCCCAAGCCTTGTCCCTATTCTATAGTAATGTGTCCATCCTGTAGTAATGGGTCGGGGGGGGGGGCAGTGGCGGCGGCTGAAAGTGGGCAGTGGCTATAACTTACCGATCGCTCTCCAGTCCTTTGCTTCCACAGACGCCGCAGTGAAGGTGAGGGGAGCGGTTTCAGGCCCCAGATCCACGGTGATTGGAGAGATCGGTCACAAGGCCGGTCTCTCCAATAGAGTTGAGCGCGGTTCGTGGTTCGTGGTTCTCCAGTTCTAGGCTCGAGTGATTTTGGGGCATGTTCTAGATCGAACTAGAACTCGAGCTTTTTGCAAAAGCTCGATAGTTCTAGAAACGTTCGAGAACGGTTCTAGCAGCCAAAAAACAGCTAAATCATAGCTTGGTTTCTGCTGTAATAGTGTAAGTCACTCTGTGAATCAAACTATTATCACATTTCAGTGTATAGTGTGCGTGAACAGCGCCTTCAGATCACTGCTGTTTCTATAATGGCGATCGCCATTTTTTTTTTTTTTTTCTTGTCTTCCTTCCCTAAGCGCGCGCGTCTTGTGGGGCGGGCCAGCATGTCAGCCAATCACAGACACACACACAGCTAAGTGGACTTTGAGCCAGAGAAGCAACGGCATGTGTGATAGGATCTGCATGTCACATGTCCCTGCATTATAAAACCGGACATTTTCTTCACGGACGCCATTATCTGCCTTCTGCGTCTTTGGTGTCAGACATCACTGTCGCAGCTCCGTCTTGAGTCCTATCGCTGATACAGCTGTATGCGCTGCATACACAGCGTTAGACAGCATAGGGAGAGCACTTTATAGCAGTCCTTTTAAGGGCTCAAACCTGCAGGGTCAGAGTTAAGGTGACAGGTCCTGAAAACAGCGCCAGCGTCTGTGCAGCCAAGGTCAGGGATTTCCTCCCTGCATTTCACCATTAGGAGGGAATAGAAAGGCAGGCTTCCATTCCTCTACCCAGAGCACCACAATCCTGCCACTGTACCCTCTTGTCCTCTGCACACTCCAACTCATTATAACTAAGCCATTATACTAGCAAACACTCAGTGTACCTAGTGGCATCCTATCTGTGGCTATTGGACTTTGCTATAGTCCCACTAGTGCAAAGACATTTGCAGAGCACGTCTGCCTGCATTGCACACTACAACTAATTATAACTAAGCCATTATACTAGCAAACACTCAGTGTACCTAGTGGCATCCTATACGTGGCTATTGGACTTTGCTATAGTCCCACTAGTGCCAAGACATTTGCAGAGCGCATCTTCAACTAATTATAACTAAGCCATTATACTAGCAAACACTCAGTGTACCTAGTGGCATCCTATACGTGGCTATTGGACTTTGCTATAGTCCCACTAGTGCCAAGACATTTGCAGAGCGCATCTGCCTGCGTTGCACACTCCAACTAATTATAACTAAGCCATTATACTAGCAAACACTCAGTGTACCTAGTGGCATCCTATACGTGGCTATTGGACTTTGCTATAGTCCCACTAGTGCCAAGACATTTGCAGAGCGCATCTGCCTGCGTTGCACACTCCAACTAATTATAACTAAGCCATTATACTAGCAAACACTTAGTGTACCTAGTGGCATCCTATACGTGGCTATTGGACTTTGCTATAGTCCCACTAGTGCCAAGACATTTGCAGAGCGCATCTGCCTGCGTTGCACACTCCAACTAATTATAACTAAGCCATTATACTAGCAAACACTCAGTGTACCTAGTGGCATCCTATACGTGGCTATTGGACTTTGCTATAGTCCCACTAGTGCCAAGACATTTGCAGAGCGCATCTGCCTGCGTTGCACACTCCAACTAATTATAACTAAGCCATTATACTAGCAAACACTTAGTGTACCTAGTGGCATCCTATACGTGGCTATTGGACTTTGCTTTAGTCCCACTAGTGCCAAGACATTTGCAGAACGCATCTGCCTGCGTTGCACACTCCAACTAATTATAACTAAGCCATTATACTAGCACACACTCAGTGTACCTAGTGGCATCCTATACGTGGCTATTGGACTTTGCTATAGTCCCACTAGTGCCAAGACATTTGCAGAGCGCATCTGCCTGCGTTGCACACTCCAACTAATTATAACTAAGCCATTATACTAGCAAACACTTAGTGTACCTAGTGGCATCCTATACGTGGCTATTGGACTTTGCTTTAGTCCCACTAGTGCCAAGACATTTGCAGAACGCATCTGCCTGCGTTGCACACTCCAACTAATTATAACTAAGCCATTATACTAGCACACACTCAGTGTACCTAGTGGCATCCTATACGTGGCTATTGGACTTTGCTATAGTCCCACTAGTGCCAAGACATTTGCAGAGCGCATCTGCCTGCGTTGCACACTCCAACTAATTATAACTAAGCCATTATACTAGCACACACTCAGTGTACCTAGTGGCATCCTATACGTGGCTATTGGACTTTGCTATAGTCCCACTAGTGCCAAGACATTTGCAGAGCGCATCTGCCTGCGTTGCACACTCCAACTAATTATAACTAAGCCATTATACTAGCAAACACTTAGTGTACCTAGTGGCATCCTATACGTGGCTATTGGACTTTGCTATAGTCCCACTAGTGCCAAGACATTTGCAGAGCGCATCTGCCTGCGTTGCACACTCCAACTAATTATAACTAAGCCATTATACTAGCAAACACTCAGTGTACCTAGTGGCATCCTATACGTGGCTATTGGACTTTGCTATAGTCCCACTAGTGCCAAGACATTTGCAGAGCGCATCTGTCTGCGTTGCACACTCCAACTAATTATAACTAAGCCATTATACTAGCAAACTCTTAGTGTACCTAGTGGCATCCTATACGTGGCTATTGGACTTTGCTTTTGTCCCACTAGTGCCAAGACATTTGCAGAACGCATCTGCCTGCGTTGCACACTCCAACTAATTATAACTAAGCCATTATACTAGCACACACTCAGTGTACCTAGTGGCATCCTATACGTGGCTATTGGACTTTGCTATAGTCCCACTAGTGCCAAGACATTTGCAGAGCGCATCTGCCTGCGTTGCACACTCCAACTAATTATAACTAAGCCATTATACTAGCAAACACTTAGTGTACCTAGTGGCATCCTATACGTGGCTATTGGACTTTGCTTTAGTCCCACTAGTGCCAAGACATTTGCAGAACGCATCTGCCTGCGTTGCACACTCCAACTAATTATAACTAAGCCATTATACTAGCACACACTCAGTGTACCTAGTGGCATCCTATACGTGGCTATTGGACTTTGCTATAGTCCCACTAGTGCCAAGACATTTGCAGAGCGCATCTGCCTGCGTTGCACACTCCAACTAATTATAACTAAGCCATTATACTAGCAAACACTCAGTGTACCTAGTGGCATCCTATACGTGGCTATTGGACTTTGCTATAGTCCCACTAGTGCCAAGACATTTGCAGAGCGCATCTGCCTGCGTTGCACACTCCAACTAATTATAACTAAGCCATTATACTAGCAAACACTCAGTGTACCTAGTGGCATCCTATACGTGGCTATTGGACTTTGCTATAGTCCCACTAGTGCCAAGACATTTGCAGAGCGCATCTGCCTGCGTTGCACACTCCAACTAATTATAACTAAGCCATTATACTAGCAAACACTCAGTGTACCTAGTGGCATCCTATACGTGGCTATTGGACTTTGCTATAGTCCCACTAGTGCCAAGACATTTGCAGAGCGCATCTGCCTGCGTTGCACACTCCAACTAATTATAACTAAGCCATTATACTAGCAAACACTTAGTGTACCTAGTGGCATCCTATACGTGGCTATTGGACTTTGCTTTAGTCCCACTAGTGCCAAGACATTTGCAGAACGCATCTGCCTGCGTTGCACACTCCAACTAATTATAACTAAGCCATTATACTAGCACACACTCAGTGTACCTAGTGGCATCCTATACGTGGCTATTGGACTTTGCTATAGTCCCACTAGTGCCAAGACATTTGCAGAGCGCATCTGCCTGCGTTGCACACTCCAACTAATTATAACTAAGCCATTATACTAGCACACACTCAGTGTACCTAGTGGCATCCTATACGTGGCTATTGGACTTTGCTATAGTCCCACTAGTGCCAAGACATTTGCAGAGCGCATCTGCCTGCGTTGCACACTCCAACTAATTATAACTAAGCCATTATACTAGCACACACTCAGTGTACCTAGTGGCATCCTATACGTGGCTATTGGACTTTGCTATAGTCCCACTAGTGCCAAGACATTTGCAGAGCGCATCTGCCTGCGTTGCACACTCCAACTAATTATAACTAAGCCATTATACTAGCAAACACTTAGTGTACCTAGTGGCATCCTATACGTGGCTATTGGACTTTGCTATAGTCCCACTAGTGCCAAGACATTTGCAGAGCGCATCTGCCTGCGTTGCACACTCCAACTAATTATAACTAAGCCATTATACTAGCAAACACTCAGTGTACCTAGTGGCATCCTATACGTGGCTATTGGACTTTGCTTTAGTCCCACTAGTGCCAAGACATTTGCAGCACGTCTGCCTGCGTTGCACACTCCAACTAATTATAACTAAGTTACATTGTCAGGGATATTTATTCTTTATTATTCTGCTGTTAATAAAGCTAGACCACCACTGCAATCTTCACCACCTCTCAATTTTTACTACCACATTTTCAGTCCACAATCTTGTCGCAATCAACATGAGTGGCAAAATGACAGATGCTGGTGGAAAGGGGAAGAGGCGTGGTGGAAAAGGCAAAAAAGGTTTTGTCAGTGGGGAAGGTGGCAAAGCTCCATTATCATCTGCTGCAGATAGACCATCTACTAGCAAAAGTAAGATGTCTACTACTTATTGTGGACAATCCGATGTGCTCCCTTTTTTACGGACACGAACAAGAGGAACAAAGGTAGATGATGGGCAAAAAAGGAAAATGCTTGAATGGATCTCAAGTGGTCCAACAAGTGCCCTCTCAGCCACTTCAAGTACCGCATCCAAAAAACACCAGTCCTCTGAGTTGTCATCCCAATCACACTTGATTTCTCCCAGCTCTGAAGTCTCCATCAGCCCTGCACAGTATGGTGGAACTGAGATGGCTGAGTCTGCAGAGCTGTTCAGTCACACTATAGCCTGGGAATCAGAGGTCTGCTCCCAAGCTACAGTGAGTACAGAACAGGAAATGGTCTGCAGTGATGCCCAGAACCTTTGTGACTCTGATTCAGGCCGTGAGGACCAAGTTTCTGAGCATAATGTTGACCCTTTGTCACAAACTGTAACACCTGTGATTATAGACAATGAGGAACATACTGATGAAGATGAGACGCAGATACCCGATTGGGATGACAACTTAAATATTCGGTCAGGGCAAGAAGAGGCTCGGTCTGAGGGGGAGGGGAGTGCAAACACAACAATTGATGATGACGTTCTAGATCCCACCTACTGTCAACCCCCAGTCAGGCACTCGAGGAGGTCAACAGAGGCGGTGGAGGAGGATGCAACCGACGACGAAGTTACCTTGCGCCTTCCTGGACAGAGTCGGAGCACTGGTAGCATGTCTACAACTGCATCCTCAGCCACCACTCTGCCTATGAGCATTATTCGGGGTGGATCAACAGGTCGCATGGCCTCTAAGCCTTGCCTAGCCTGGTCCTTTTTTCACATCGAAAAAGATCGCCCAACTCATGTGATATGTAACATTTGTCATGATTCTGTTAGTAGAGGTCAAAACCTCAGCAGTTTGACAACTTCTTCCATGAATCGTCACATGACTAAATATCATAAGTCCCGGTGGGAAGCTCACCGTGCTGCAATGCGGCCTAGCGGAGCGAACCATCCGCCGCCCGCCCCTTCCAGTGCATCTGCGCGCTCTTCATCTTCTAGGACTGTGGGGACAGCTGTCACACCTGTTTTTCCACGCAAAACTTCCACCACTGTAACCGCAACAGGCAGTTTGCTTGTAAGGTCGTCAGTTGGTTTGGAAGGGGAAACAAGTGAGTGTGTACAGCTCTCTCAGACATCGATAGCACCAACGTTGGATGAAGGCAACATCATGTCTCCGCCTGCACTTTCCTCACAAACCTGCATTTTTCCAGGGACACCCTACTCAACACCGTCTACACACAGCAGCCAGATCTCTGTCCCTCAGATGTGGTCAAATAAAAGGCCACTTCCTCCGACCCATGACAAAGCTAAGAGGTTGACTCTATCCCTCTGTAAGCTGTTGGCTACCGAAATGCTGCCTTTCCGCCTAGTGGACACACAGGATTTTAGAGACCTTATGTCTGTCGCTGTGCCCCAGTACCAGATGCCTAGTCGCCACTACTTCTCTAAGAAAGGTGTGCCCGCGCTACACCAGCATGTCGCACACAACATCACCGCTTCCTTGAGAAACTCTGTGTGTGAACGGGTGCATTTCACCACCGATACTTGGACCAGTAAGCATGGACAGGGACGTTACATGTCGCTGACTGGGCACTGGGTAACTATGGTGATATATGGTGAAGGGTCTGCTGCACAAGTCTTGCCGTCCCCACGACTTGTGTGTCAATCCTCTGTCTGTCCAAGTTCCGCCACTGCTTCTGCATCCTCCACCTCATCTGGGTCCTCCACCTCCGCCCCAAGCCTGCCTGGTCAGGCCACCAGCGTTCTCACTGCGCAGAAGGAATCACGCACCCCTCATTACTATGCTGGCAGCAGTACGCAACAGCATCAGGCGGTCTTTAGCTTGACATGTCTTGGTAATAAGAGTCACACAGCTGAGGAGTTGTGGTCAGCTCTGCGGTCCGAGTTTAATAAATGGTTGTCTCCACTCAACCTGCAGCCTGGTAAGGCCGTGTGCGACAATGCTGCAAACCTGGGTGCGGCCCTTCGCCTGGGCAAGGTGACACACGTACCTTGTATGGCTCACGTGTTGAACCTTGTCGTGCAGCAATTTTTAACACACTATCCCGGCCTAGATGGCCTTCTGAACAGGGCACGAAAACTGTCTGCTCACTTCCGCCGTTCAAGCGCCGCAGCTGAGCGACTTGCATCGCTCCAGAAGTCTTTCGGCCTGCCGGTTCATCGCCTGAAATGCGATGTGGCGACACGCTGGAATTCAACTCTCCACATGTTACAGCGACTGTGGCAGCACCGCAGAGCCCTGGTGCAATACGTCATGACGTATAGCCTGGGCCAACGAGATGCAGAGGTGGGGCAGATCACCCTGATGGAGTGGTCTCAGATCAAGGACCTATGCACCCTTCTGCACAGTTTCGACATGGCGACGAATATGTTTAGCGCTGACAATGCCATTATCAGCATGACGATTCCAGTCATTTACATGCTGGAGCACACGCTAAACACTATTCGGAGTCAGGGGGTGGGACAACATGAAGGGGAGGAACTACAGGAGGATTCATATGCGCAAGGGACAACAACATCACCAAGGTCCAGACGTTCATCATCACCAACGCAGCAGGCATGGGACCAAGGGGGACAGGGATCGACAAGGGCGCATAGTAGCAGGCGAAATGTTGAGCAAGGTGCAGGAGAACATGAAGAAATGGAGGACGAACTGTCCATGGACATGGAAGACTCAGCGGATGAGGGAGACCTTGGTCAAATTTCAGTTGAAAGAGGTTGGGGTCAGATGTCAGAGGAAGAAAGAACGGGTAGCACCTCTATGCCACAAACACAGCGTGGACTTGGTCCGCATGGCTGCGCAAGACACATGAGTGCCTTTTTGTTGCACTACCTCCAACATGACAGTCGTATTGTCAAAATTAGAAGTGATGATGACTACTGGATTGCCACACTATTAGATCCCCGGTACAAGTCCAAATTTTGTGACATAATTCCAGCCATAGAAAGGGACGCACGTATGCAGGAGTATCAGCAGAAGCTGTTACTAGATCTTAGCTCGGCTTTTCCACCAAACAAACGTGCAGGTGCAGGGAGTGAATCTCCCAGTTGTAACTTGACAAACATGGGACGGTCTCGTCATCTTCAACAGTCTACCCGTACCAGTAGGACCGTATCTGGTGCCGGTAACAGCAATTTTATGGAATCTTTTCATAATTTTTTTAGACCCTCTTTTGCAAGGCCACCAGAGACAACAAGTCTGACACATAGTCAACGGCTGGAGAGGATGATACAGGAGTATCTCCAAATGAACATCGATGCCATGACTGTGCAACTGGAGCCTTGCTCCTTTTGGGCTTCAAACCTAGAAAAATGGCCAGAGCTCGCAACTTACGCCTTGGAGATTTTGTCGTGTCCAGCTGCCAGCGTTGTCTCTGAACGTGTATTCAGTGCTGCTGGGTGTGTGCTGACAGATAAGCGCACGCGTCTGTCCAGTGACAATGTGGACAGACTGACGTTCATCAAAATGAACAAGTCATGGATCCAGAAGGAATTTACTACCCCTGTGTCATCCTGGGGAGAGTAAATGCTTGTTGATTTGGAATGTGCTTGATGCAAATCAAAACATCCTGTTTGCAACTAGGGCACAAGTGCTGCCACTGAATGGGTGGGTGTGTGGGGCCCAATTTTTGGAAAAAAAGGGAGACTCCGCTTGGAGTAACCCTTGCTTACATTGTTTTTAAAAGAAGCCAAGATGAACAGAGCTGGGATCAGGAAAGACTTTGCTACCTACCCTGGTGTCATCCTGGGGACGGTTAATTATGGCGTATTTTTGAATGTGCTTGATGCAAATGTAGCTGTGAAGTGTACAACTAGGGCACAACTGCTGCCACTGAAGGGGTGGGTGTGTGTGGGGCCCAATTTTTGGAAAAAAGGGAGACTCCGCTTGGAGTAACCCTTGCTTACATTGTTTTTAAAAGAAGCCAAGATGAACAAGTCATGGGTCAGCAAAGACTTTGCTACCTACCCCGGTGTCATCCTGGGGATGGATAAGAATGGCGTATTTTTGAATGTGCTTGATGCAAATGTAGCTGTGAAGTGTACAACTAGGGCACAACTGCTGCCACTGAAGGGGTGGGTGTGTGTGGGGCCCAATTTTTGGAAAAAAGGGAGACTCCGCTTGGAGTAACCCTTGCTTGCTGTGTTTTTAAAAGAAGCCAAGATGAACAGAGCTGGGATCAGGAAAGACTTTGCTACCTACCCCGGTGTCATCCTGGGGACGGATAAGAATGACGTATTTTTGAATGTGCTTGATGCAAATCTAGCTGTGAAGTGTACAACTGGGGCACAACTGCTGCCACTGAATGGGTGGGTGTGTGGGGCCCAATTTTTGGAAAAAAAGGGAGACTCCGCTTGGAGTAACCCTTGCTTGATGTGTTTTTAAAAGAAGCCAAGATGAACAGAGCTGGGATCAGGAAAGACTTTGCTACCTACCCCGGTGTCATCCTGGGGACGGATAAGAATGGCGTATTTTTGAATGTGCTTGATGCAAATGTAGCTGTGAAGTGTACAACTAGGGCACAACTGCTGCCACTGAAGGGGTGGGTGTGTGTGGGGCCCAATTTTTGGAAAAAAGGGAGACTCCGCTTGGAGTAACCCTTGCTTACATTGTTTTTAAAAGAAGCCAAGATGAACAAGTCATGGGTCAGCAAAGACTTTGCTACCTACCCCGGTGTCATCCTGGGGATGGATAAGAATGGCGTATTTTTGAATGTGCTTGATGCAAATGTAGCTGTGAAGTGTACAACTAGGGCACAACTGCTGCCACTGAAGGGGTGGGTGTGTGTGGGGCCCAATTTTTGGAAAAAAGGGAGACTCCGCTTGGAGTAACCCTTGCTTGATGTGTTTTTAAAAGAAGCCAAGATGAACAGAGCTGGGATCAGGAAAGACTTTGCTACCTACCCCGGTGTCATCCTGGGGACGGATAAGAATGACGTATTTTTGAATGTGCTTGATGCAAATCTAGCTGTGAAGTGTACAACTGGGGCACAACTGCTGCCACTGAATGGGTGGGTGTGTGGGGCCCAATTTTTGGAAAAAAAGGGAGACTCCGCTTGGAGTAACCCTTGCTTGATGTGTTTTTAAAAGAAGCCAAGATGAACAGAGCTGGGATCAGGAAAGACTTTGCTACCTACCCCGGTGTCATCCTGGGGACGGATAAGAATGGCGTATTTTTGAATGTGCTTGATGCAAATGTAGCTGTGAAGTGTACAACTAGGGCACAACTGCTGCCACTTAATGGGTGGGTGTGTGGGGCCCAATTTTTGGAAAAAAAGGGAGACTCCGCTTGGAGTAACCCTTGCTTGCTGTGTTTTTAAAAGAAGCCAAGATGAACAGAGCTGGGATCAGGAAAGACTTTGCTACCTACCCCGGTGTCATCCTGGGGACGGATAAGAATGACGTATTTTTGAATGTGCTTGATGCAAATCTAGCTGTGAAGTGTACAACTGGGGCACAACTGCTGCCACTGAATGGGTGGGTGTGTGGGGCCCAATTTTTGGAAAAAAAGGGAGACTCCGCTTGGAGTAACCCTTGCTTGCTGTGTTTTTAAAAGAAGCCAAGATGAACAGAGCTGGGATCAGGAAAGACTTTGCTACCTACCCCGGTGTCATCCTGGGGACGGATAAGAATGACGTATTTTTGAATGTGCTTGATGCAAATCTAGCTGTGAAGTGTACAACTAGGGCACAACTGCTGCCACTGAAGGGGTGGGTGTGTGTGGGGCCCAATTTTTGGAAAAAAGGGAGACTCCGCTTGGAGTAACCCTTGCTTACATTGTTTTTAAAAGAAGCCAAGATGAACAGAGCTGGGATCAGGAAAGACTTTGCTACCTACCCCGGTGTCATCCTGGGGACGGATAAGAATGGCGTATTTTTGAATGTGCTTGATGCAAATGTAGCTGTGAAGTGTACAACTAGGGCACAACTGCTACCACTGAAGGGGTGGGTGTGTGTGTGGCCCAATTTTTGGAAAAAAGGGAGACTCCGCTTGGAGTCACCTTGCGGTGTTTTACATGATTTTAGAAGGGCGTGCCATGCCTATATCTGTGTGTCCTCCTCTTTTTCCTTGTCCAGCTGTTTTGTTTTCGCATGAGTATATGTCCTTGTCACTTTCCAATGTGTTTGAGTTGTTTGTCACCTTTAGGACACCTTTGAGGGTGTTTTCTAGGTGTTTTTCTGTGTTTGTGATTGCCTGCCAGTGTTTCCTATGCAGTTCGAGTTCGGTTCGTCGAACGTTCGACGAACCGAACTCGAACGGGAGGTCCGTTCGGCGAACCAACCTCGAGCCGAACCGCGACCGGTTCGCTCATCTCTACTCTCCAATCAGAGCTGGAGGCGGGTGAAACAGAGGTCACCCAGCTCCAGCCAATGATCGGGCTATAGCTGCACTGATCATGGCTGGATTTCAATGTTTCAGCCATTTTCAATGTCTAAAACATTACAGTGGCTGTGATTGGCTGAGTGGCGATCGTCAGCCAATCACAGCCTCCGTAGGTTTGGGGAGGAGACACCACACCTCCTGAGGTCAGGCAGAGGTCCCCTCCTCCCCGAATCTAAGATATTTGCAGCCACCGGGGCTCCGGGGCTGCAATTTCGCCATGACGTACTGGGTACGTCATGGGTCCTTAAGTACCAGGGAGCCATGACGTACCCAGTACGTCATAGGTCGCTAAGGGGTTAATGTGCCGTCCTTCACATACACACACAAAAAAAAACAAAAAAACCACACCATTCTTCTCACCTGTCCCGTGTTCCCTCGGCTGCCTCATCTCTGCTTCTTGATGTCTGCAGGCCCGTGCCACTGTTCACTATCGCGGCTGGTGCAGGGGACGCAGACTCTGTCAGTGATTTATGTTATGGACATTCATCTGACATAAAGCGCAGACAGTGGCTGCGGCCCCTGCACCGGCTGCTATAGTGAACAGTGGCTTGGGCCTGCGGGCCGCACGAAGCAGCCTGAGGGGCCGCATGCGGCCCGCGTGTTTGAGACTTCTGTTCTAGTCTGTAGATGGAGCAGTTGGGTGTAGGTGCAGCGTCTCCCTGCATTAGGTCTTCTCTTTTTCTGTTACCCGTGTGTGAGAGTGTTTACATTCATAACAGTCAGCACATGACCAAAATGTATACATGCCGTCACGTGAACGCCCGCTTGCTCTGGGAATTCAGACAATGAGAACACCACACGCTGTCATAGTTCAGAAGTCTGCAGTCACATACAGTCACTGCAGACTTTAGTGACAAGCCTGGAGAACCACTTTAATGCCCCATTGTTTTTCCAAAATGCTTTAGTATTTTTTAAAAAAGGAGAGCAAAACAGCAATGTAGGCTGGAATGGAGGTGCAAGTGTAGTCAGTCTGGTACAAAATTCCTCAGACAACCATCAGAGGGAATCTGTCAGCAGGTTTTTGCTACCTCATCTGAGAGCAGCTAAGTGGTGGAGCTCAGGAAGCTGCCCCCGCCCACACCAGGCTCTGTATGTGCATTCCTATAAACAGTGAGGTGCTAATCACAGCAGGGAATGTTGTGGTCTAGTCTGCAATGATAATTTTCTGAAGCTAAAACAAACAATGCAGGTAAACAACTGCACACAGTGTGAAAAAAGACACATTGTTGAAATCTCTGTGTTAACACATGTAGCATGCTTTCTTCAGGTTATATAGCAAAACCTGCTGACAGATTTCCTTTAATAACCTCATTGAGTAGCCAAGGCATTTTAAGTGTGTGTATTTCTGCATGTGCTGATCATACTCAAAACCAAATAAATTGAGATGTTTTGAAAATATAGTTTTATTTTTTTTCACCATTTTCATATCATTATTATGTCTATCAATACTGTGATTTCCATGATTCTACAACTATATACAGCGGGTGAAATAAGTATTGAACTCATCACCAATTTTTTCAGTGAATATATTTGTAAAGGTGCTATTTATATTTGAAACTAGAAGTTTACATACATTATCTAAAAAAGACACATCTGCAGGTTTTTCTCACTATCTGACATGAAATGAGAATAAACCTTTCCTATTTTAGGTAAATTAGGAACCAAAATTATTTATATTTGCCAGAATAATGAGAGAGAGAATGTTTTAAGGCATTTTTATTACTTTCTGCAAAGTCAAAAGTTTACATATTCAAAGTCAAAATCAAAAGTTTAAATGACTCTGCCTTTAAACAATATGGAAAAGCCTATATAATGAGGTCATGTCCTTGGCAGGTTCTGCTAGGTTTATTGGCAACATTAGTTAATTAGAGACAACCCTCTTTATGTATTTTAATACATACCTAAAACACACTGCTTGTTGTGTAGCATCATGGGAAAAAAAAAAAAATCAGCCAAGATCTCAGGAAGAGAATTGTGGACTTGCACAAGTCTGGTTCATCCTTAGCTGCAATTTCCAGATACTTGAAGGTGCCTCATTCATCTGCACAAACAATTATACGCAAGTACAAACAAGCTGGGAATGTCCAGCCATCATACAGCTCAAGAAGAAGATGGGTTCTGTGTACCAGAGATTAATTTGCTTTGGTCAGACATGTGCATATCAGCCCAAGAACAAAAGCAAAAGACCTTGTGAAGATGCTGGTGGAAGCTGGTAAGATTGTGTCATTATCCACAGTGAAATGAGTACTGTATCAACATAGGCTGAAAGCCCACTCTGCCAGGAAGAAGCCATTACTCCAAAAGAAACATAAAAAAACAAGATTAATGTTTGCAAATGCACAACGGAACACAGAGCTTAATTTCTGGAGACGTCCTGGGGTCTGATGAAACTAAAATTGAACTATTTGGCCATAATGACCATTGTTACATTTGAAGGAAAAAAGGAAAAGTTTTGAAGAATAAGAACACCAACCCAACTGTGAAACATGGGGCATCATGTTGTGGAGTTGTTTTGCTGCAGGAGGGACTGGTGCCCTTCACAAAATAGATGGCATCATGACAAAAGAAGATTATGTGGCAATGCTGAAGCAACATGTCAAGGCTAGGAACTTACATCTTGGGTGGAAATGGGTCTTCCAAATGGACAATAACCCGAAGCATACTGCCAAACAGAGTGGCTTAAGGATAACAATGTCAATGTTTTGGAGTGGCCATCATAAAACCCAGATCTCAATCCTATTGAAAATTTATGGACAAAGCTGAAAAGGCCGGTGCGAGCAAGGCGACCTACAAAAATGACTCATTTACACCAGTTCTGTCAGGAGGAATGGGCACAAATTCCTACCAACTAGTGTGAGAAGCTTGTGGAAGGATATCCAAAACGTTTAACCCAAGTCATGCAATTTAAGAGCAATGGTACCAAATACTAATGAAATGTATGGAAATGTTTGACTTTGCATAAGGTAAATGCTTTAAAACATTCTCACTCTCATTATTTTGGCATTTGGCAAATGTAAATCATTTTGTTTCCTAATTGACCTAAAACGGGAACGGTTTATTCTGCTTTCATGTCAGATAGTGAGAAAAACATGCAGATGTGTCTTTATAGGTAGTGTATGTAAACTTCTGGATCTAACTGTACATTTCTCACCAGATGTCGGTAACAACCCATCCTATCCACACAGGCGAAAAAATTAATCCATAGATGTCCATAAATTTAGGGATGTTTAATAATGTATATACTAACTTTATAAAGGCTCATTGCCACAGCTGAAACATTGCTTACAAGGGGTTTGTATTAAATATAATTTTTCACTTTTTAAAATAAATATATAATTACTATATGGTGGCCCAATTCCAGCGCATCGGGTATTCTAGAATATGTATGATGTTTATTTATGAAGATTTAAGAATAATGCAATGAATATACAGGGTAAAATATATACATTATCATTAAATGTTATTGTTCATAGAACTTAATACAACTGAACGAAATTATTAAACAGATCATCAAAATATATAAACTATTACATGAATATCTAACTGTATTGAAATAAATCATTGGAAGAAGTACATCAACACTATAATATAGCTAACAATATCAATCTAAAATATTTTTGTACACCACATTTCTTGTGAATACCTTTTGAATATCTATAAGCAACTTTCCTTGTAAAGGGGTATCAAAAACTTGAACCTTGATGTTGGATCTCATTTTAACTCTTGAAAATGTAACGTAGAGTCGTCCATGACCAAAAACAGGCTCTGATAGATATATGCCAACACGGTGTAGAGTTTGACCTTGTGACTTGTTTATTGTCATAGCAAATGCTGGTTTTACTGGAAACTGTGGACGCCGAAGCCTAAATGGAAGACGGGTGTCCAAATGACTTAAATCAATACGTGATATGAACACTTTGTCTCTTTGTGCAGATCCAGTGATCACTCTTACTTGAATTACGTGGGAATGGAGTCCAGTCACAATAAGGCGAGTTCCATTACATAGACCATTCTTGTATTTAGATTCCGCAGCAACATTCTAATTGTTCCAACTTTAAGTTGTAGTCTGTGGGATGGCATTCCTGATGGCATAAAACTATTTAAAAATTCAACTGGATAATGCTCTCGTTCATCTTCATTGTCTACATCCACCGAATCATCACTTTTGTACAGTTATACTCTCCAGGCATTCTATCCATCACATGGGAATTAGTAAACGTGACTGAATTACATCATGTTTTGTAAACATGAGTGAACTACGCAGTGCCGGCGTCAGCACCCACCGCCGCCCACACACATAGTGCCATCACGCCGCAATCATTATTTTCCCCTGCATTTGCTAATTTTCCCCTCTCCCCTGTGACCGTCTGTGTCACGTTGCTAAGGCCACAGTCAGGCATCTAAGGGGCCTGCCCGCACCACTCCCTCAGCATCACCCACATCCAATCTGGAGGCAACTGAGCAGAGAGGTGGGCGGGACATGCCGGGGAGGAAATAGGAAGCAGCCGCATCTCCCAGCCTGCAGGGCCAGTGAGGGGAGGGAGAAAGTACTACAGAGTATGAAAAGAGAACAAAGTGCAAGGTGAGTAATCTTTTTTTTCTTACTGTGTACTGGAGGCTGCTGCTGAGGTGTATATAGAGGCTTTGGCTTGTGGGGTGTAAATAAAGACTGCTGGGGTGTATGTAAAGGCTGCTGGGGTGTGTATAGAGGCTGCTGGAGTGTATATAGAGGCTTATGTGTGCAGCGGTGTCTGAGTGTGGCGGTGTCTGTGTGCAACGAATCAGTGAAGCGTGGTTCAAATCCCGCGCCGGACTGCGCCTGTCATGACTACCAAATATTATTAGACCAATAACACTGGTCAACACAAAAAAATCACCAGCAAAGGTAATATGTCTGTTTTATGGAGTGTGATGTGCTGATTCAAAAAAATATGCCTAGTTTTGCTCTATCACATAAAGTTTCTGAGATAGAAGTATTTTTGTTATTATGTTATTTCTGCATTTTCAATGTATGTGGTTTTTCCTATTTTATTCCCATTTCTTTGCTTGTCTTACTTACTTGTGAAGTTTCTTATAGGTACAACATTAATAAAGGATTTAGTGAGTTTTATGGCAAGGAGTACTGACACTGCAGTCAACCAATGACTTCTTCTTGGATAGTCACATGTTATGGGGAGGAGCTAACTGTTATGAGGCGGTAAGATTTGAGTCAGTCAGAAAAGGATGGTGATTGCAGCAAGGGCTGGTATGTGATACTCTGACAGGAGACAGGCCTCTCCAGGGATCTGAGCCCTGCCACAGGGAGATAGAAGGGACGTGTAATACTTATTATATGTTCTGAGGATTTCGATAGCGTAGGGCAATGATCAGCAGAGACGAGTTATTGATACAAGATGTTTTATAATCTGTAACCACGGTAGATAACAACGGAACAAACACAGCAATACAAATACACACAATACCTTCCCAAAACGGAGCGGAGGGAATTCCCGGGGCCACGCACCGGACTCCCCCAGGGAGACCACCAGAGCGAACCCCTATACAGGGACTGTCCGGCAATCACCCCGGAAGGCCTAAATGCGCAGCAGCCGGGACACAAGGGGCAAGCGGTAAAAGTCCAGGAGTGTCCGTACGGGATGATTGTCCAGAGTGGTTACGACCAGAGAGAACCGGGCAGAGTGCTGACCGAAGATGGCAGACGGAATCCGGGCACAGCTTGAGAAACCGGGTAAGGTCCAGAGTCGGTCGGTCGGTAGTCTTTAGGAGGATCCAAAAGCAATCAGGATTAGCAGCAGCAAAGCAGGAGCACACAGCAAGCAGTATACTCAGGCACTGGACTGGGCTGAGAGGCGGCCTTTTAAGCAGCTGGACAGGAAGTAGGGCAACAGAACCTTAAAACTCCATGTTAACTGAGGGCAAGCTCATTCAAAAGAGAACTGGAAAACCTGGAAACCTGACATTACTCCCCCCCCCAGAGACGGCCTCAGGACGGATCAGGGCCCGGCTTGTCCGGGAACCGTCGATGAAACTGAGCGATCTTCCGGGGTGCCCGAATGTTACCCACCGGTTCCCAGGAATCGTCCTCGGGGGCGTACCCCTGCCAACGTACCAGATATTGAAGCCGACGACGATGGAGCCGGGAGTCAATAATGTCCTCAACCACGAACTGCTCCTCGCCGTCGACCATCACAGGCGGAGGAGGAGGCACAACACGACCACGAAACGTATTAGGGGAGACAGGTTTGAGGAGAGACACATGAAAGACCGGGTGTACCTTTAGATGGTGCGGCAACCGTAGCCGACAGGCCACAGGGCTCACGATCCCGGTGATCTTAAATGGACCGATGAATTTTTGTCCCAGCTTCTGCGAAGGAACACCCAATCTCAGGTTTTTGGTGGACAACCATACAGAGTCCCCTACCTTGTACATGGGTGGCGGTTTCCGGTGAGTGTCGGCCGACCTCTTGTAACGCTCCTGGGCCGTAGCCACAGTGTCCTTCAGAACCTCCAGATTTTGTCGTAGCTCTGTCAATCTGTCCTCCACCGCTGGCACCGAAACCGCAACCGGTGACCTAGGCAAAACATTCGGATGGTAACCTAAGTTAGCGAAAAAGGGCGTTACCTTAGTGGAGCTGCTCTGAGTGTTGTTATATGAGAACTCCGCCAACGGAAGCATCTTCAACCAATCGTCTTGGAGATGGCTGACATAACATCGAAGGTATTGTTCCAGGGTTTGATTCGTCCGTTCGGTTTGCCCATTTGTCTGAGGATGGTATGCAGAAGACAAACAGACATCAATCTGGAGTGCCGTACAAAACCCCTTCCAGAATCTAGACGTGAACTGCACGCCCCGGTCAGAGATGATCTCGTCTGGTACCCCATGCAATCGGAATACATTCTGGATAACCAAATCCACTGTTTCTGCGGCTGAGGGAAGACCGGTACACGGAATGAAGTGAGCAGCTTTAGTCAATCGATCTACCACCACTAAAATGGTATTGTGTCCGCATGAGACTGGCAACTCCACAATAAAATCCATGGAGATAGACCCCCAAGGGCGAGATGGCACGGGTAACGGTTGGAGGAGTCCCGTAGGAGCCACACGAGGGACCTTGCACCGGGCACAAACCACACATGAGTGGACATAGTCCTTCACATCCTTTAAGCAAGTAGGCCACCAGAAAAAACGGCTCAGAAATTCTTGCGTCTTCTGTACCCCCCTATGACCAGCCAACACGGAGTCATGGACCAACTTGAGAACCCGAAGTCTTACGGCCTCCGAGACATAAATGCGTCGCTCTCTCAACCACACACCATTCCGAAGAACAAGCGTTACATCATTCGGGGGGGCAGCAAGAAATACGTCACCATCATAGGCCAGCTTGATGTCCTTCCACAAGTCCTGGTCCTGGAGTACTCCAACGAAATTGGCATCCGATAACACGGTCTGAGACGGGGTTCCAGGCACGGAGTCCACGGCGTGGATTCGGGACAAGGCATCGGCTTTCCCATTACGTGAACCTGGACGGTATGTAACGACAAAATTGAATTGGTTAAGAAATAGGCTCCAACGGGCTTGCCGTGGAGACAGGCACCTGGCAGACTTAAGAAATTCCAGATTACGATGATCCGTGAGTACTATCACTTGCTGCGCGGCTCCCTGTAAGTGGTGTCTCCATTCCTTGAAAGCGGAAATAATCGCCAATAATTCCTTGTCCGCAATGTCGTAGTTCCTTTCTGCAGGGGACAACCGGCGGGAAAAGAAGGCACACGGATGCAAGAGACTCTTGTCCCCGGTCCTTTGAGAAAGAATGGCCCCTAATGCATAGTCGGAAGCGTCGACCTCCACGATAAAGGGAAGTGCGGGATTCGGATGGACTAATATTGGCGCTGAGGTAAAACATACCTTGAGACGATGGAATGCTTCCTGGGCCTGGGCGGACCACACAAACTTCTGTCCTTTCTTGGTTAACAGAGTGATGGGACGGACAATCTCTGAAAAGTTACGGAAAAAGCGTCGGTAAAAGTTGGCAAAACCGACAAAACGTTGTACCTCCTTGATGTTTCCCGGTTCCGGCCAGTCCAGAATGGCTTGTATCTTGCTAGATTCCATGTTTAGTCCCTGAGGAGAGATGACATAACCTAAGAATTGTATTTGTGAGCAGTGGAACTCGCATTTCTCCAGCTTAATGTACAGGTGGTTTTCTCTCAGACGGGTAAGTACGGTCTTGACGTGCTCCTGGTGTTCCTGTAGAGAATCAGAAAAGATTAGGATATCGTCCAGATAGATCACCATGAATTGGTCCATGATATCCCTAAAAATATCGTTAACTAGATGTTGAAATGCCGCGGGGGCGTTACAAAGTCCAAAAGGCATCACTAGGTACTCAAAATGTCCGTACCGACATCGGAACGCGGTCTTCCACTCGTCTCCGGGACGTATACGAAGCAGATTATATGCCCCACGGAGGTCCAATTTGGTGAATATTTTTGCCTGTTGGACCCTCTCCAATAGCTCAGGAATCAACGGTAACGGATACCGGTTCCGGATGGTTATTTTATTCAGTTCCCGGTAGTCAATACAGGGTTTCTGAGTCCCCTCCTTCTTTTTCACGAAAAAGATGGGTGCCCCTGCGGGGGAGGTAGACGGACGAATAAATCCCTTGGCTAGGCTTTCATCAATATACTCTTTTAGTGCTGCTAGCTCAGGTGCCGCCAACGGGTAGACATGACCAAACGGAATCTCCGCCCCTGGGAGTAAGTCTATGGGGCAATCATACGGTCTATGCGGGGGAAGTCGGTCGGCTTTTCTTTTGTCGCATATATCAGCGAAGTCACGGTAAACCGGGGGTAAAACAGGTACCTGTACAGTGCTCTCCGTATTTGGTGGTACTGGAACCGGAACAGCTGGACTAATGGTCGGAATATTCTGCGGTGGGAAGGATATTTCCTTAGTTTCCCAATCGATGACCGGATTTGTAGACCGTAGCCACGGAATACCTAAAATAATCGGAAAATGAGGAGATGAAATTAGCATGAAAACAAGGGTCTCCTGCTGACCTGGCTTCATGACGCATTCTAGCGGTACGGTTTCTCGATCGACTGGTCCAGAGATTAACGGAGATCCGTCTACCGTCTCCATGGTAACCGGTGAGGATCTTTGCTGAGTCCGGATACCGTGTTTCCTGGCAAAAGAAGAGTCCATGAAATTTCCCCCTGCCCCAGAGTCTATCATTGCAGAGGTAGGTATTAGCTGTCCCTCCCACCGGATCTGAATGGGGAGCGAGCAATGGGTATATTTCCCTTCCGAGTCCTTCGGTGAGGTTGACATTACAGTCAAGGGAAATACCGCATCCAAGTGTCCACTTGCCTCAGAGATATCGGACTCTGCGTCCGTGTTGTCACACTCTGCCAGGGCTGCCAATACCTTATTTGGGCGATTCGGACGTTTCGGGCAGTCGATCAAGAAATGGTCCGATTGACCGCAATAAAAACACAAACGCTCACGGAGCCGGTGTTCGCGACGTTCATTGGTCTCTCGCTTTTGCAGAGAGTCTACTTGCATGGGAACGTCCTCGGCCTCCCGTGGCGTCCTGAGAGCGGGTTCTCTGGAAGGAAATGTAAAGTTGTTTACACGGTTTACAGCCGCCCATTTTTCCTGTCTACGTTCCGTCAAGCGGGTATCAATACGCACACAGTGCTGGAGAAACAGTTCAAAATCCCCTGGAGATTCGGAACGAGCTAACTCGTCCTTGATGGTACCGGACAACCCCTTTCTGAAAACAGACAATAATGCATTGTTTCCCCAGTCGGTGTCTACCACTAACCTCTTAAATTCAGTGGCGTATTCAACGACAGAACGCTTTCCCTGACGTAAGGAAAGGAGAGCCGATTCAGCGGTAGCACGGCGATTCGGATCATCAAACATTTGCGCCATTGCGGTCAGAAAATCATCTAGGTGATTTAAACGGATGTCTCGGTTCTCTATCATAGGATTAGCCCAAGCCAGTGCTCGTGAGGTTAATAACATAATTATACATAACACTTTGGACCGGTCAGAACGGTAATAATCAGCATGTACATCAAAAAACAATATACATTGGTTCACAAATCCACGAAACTGACCACGGTCACCATTGAAACGGAATGGGGGTAACCTAGGCATACCGGCAGCTGATACGGACGTAGTGGGGCCGGCTTCCTGAGCCTCCACTCTGACTTGCAAATCCTGTATAGCCGGACCCAGTACCTGGTGATCATGACCCAGCTGTGCCTCCACATCTCTAAGTTTAGTCTGCACCACCTCCATCTCCTGCTGCAAGGAGTTAATCATAGAAAAGAGCTGATCTACTCCTCGTGTCTCAGTCATTGCCCCAGCGAAATCCTCTTTTTTGGGCCTGAGTATAATGTAATACTTATTATATGTTCTGAGGATTTCGATAGCGTAGGGCAATGATCAGCAGAGACGAGTTATTGATACAAGATGTTTTATAATCTGTAACCACGGTAGATAACAACGGAACAAACACAGCAATACAAATATACACAATACCTTCCCAAAACGGAGCGGAGGGAATTCCCGGGGCCACGCACCGGACTCCCCCAGGGAGACCACCAGAGCGAACCCCTATACAGGGACTGTCCGGCAATCACCCCGGAAGGCCTAAATGCGCAGCAGCCGGGACACAAGGGGCAAGCGGTAAAAGTCCAGGAGTGTCCGTACGGGATGATTGTCCAGAGTGGTTACGACCAGAGAGAACCGGGCAGAGTGCTGACCGAAGATGGCAGACGGAATCCGGGCACAGCTTGAGAAACCGGGTAAGGTCCAGAGTCGGTCGGTCGGTAGTCTTTAGGAGGATCCAAAAGCAATCAGGATTAGCAGCAGCAAAGCAGGAGCACACAGCAAGCAGTATACTCAGGCACTGGACTGGGCTGAGAGGCGGCCTTTTAAGCAGCTGGACAGGAAGTAGGGCAACAGAACCTTAAAACTCCATGTTAACTGAGGGCAAGCTCATTCAAAAGAGAACTGGAAAACCTGGAAACCTGACAGGACGGCAACTGTCATCTCTGGGGAAATATCTACATATAGTCGGTCGGCTCATCGCATTTTTTTTTGTTTGTCACCACCATTGAACTGAACTTACTCTACTGTTTGATCTGATTTAAAGGAGAAAAATGGCCGACAGTGTATCAGTCATCTGAACAGATTCTAGTATGTGTGTGGTTCTTTTACACCAAAAGGCCAAGTATGGTCAATCACTCATGATTTTAAAAAAGATGGACCAGATCTACTTTAAGTGTCCACTTGGTGATCAAGACAAAAGCTGGGCCCCTCATGTGATATGCTCAAGTTGCTCAAATGGTCTTCATGACTGGTTGAGTATGGGGAAAGTGGCTATGTCATTTGTTGTTCCCATGATTTGGAGAGAACCCAAAAATCATAGTGCTGACTGCTACTTTTGTATTGTCAAACTGAAGGACTTTTCTACAAAGAACAAACATAAGATTAATTACCTTGAACTTGAATCTGCGATTAGGCCAGTTCCACATGATGGTACCTTGCCAGTTCCTGTATGACCGTTTTTTGCATTAGATGAAAATGAAGTAGAATATGAAGACTATGCAGCTGAAGCTACTGGCGAAGACATGGAGACCTCAAGTCAAGATGAGTATGTACCTGATGGAGCAGCCGAGCAGCCAGAATGCTTTACTCAACATGAATTAAATGATCTCATCAGAGACCTTTCATCGTCAAAAGATAAAGCTGAATTTCTTGCATCTAGGTTGAAACAGAAGAATCTTCTTCATGATGATTTCAGTCAAAGTGTGTTATTACCGAAACAGAAGTAACACTTTTTCAATTTTTCACAGTTTATGGACCAATGGTGTACTGTAACAACATAAATGGCCTTTTTGAAGAACTGAATCAGGAGTATTTTGATGCAGATTAGTAATTGTTTATTGATTCATCCCAGAGAGGTTTGAAAGCAGTGTTGCTTCACAATGGACATATGAAACCATCAATCCCTATTGCTCATTCATGTCATCTAAAGGAAAGTTTAAAAAATCTGTCAGTTGTTTTGGATGCTATACAATATAGGCATCATCGATGGAATATCTGCGGAGATTTGAAAGTGATTGCTCTGCTATTGGGAATGCAAGGAGGTTTCACAGAATATTGTTGCTTCTTGTGTTCATTGCACAGTAGAAATACAGTAGAGCATTATGTTCGTCGTGATTTGGGGCAGAGAAACATCTATGCTCCAGGTATAGACAATGTTCAGCATAATCCTTTAGTACTCCAACAAAAATCTTTCTTCCTCCACTACATCTAAAGTTTGGATTGATTAAAAACTTTCTGAAAACTAAAGACAAATTCACAAGGGTTCCACTACATTTCACAAAAATTCTCCAGCATTTCACCAGCAAAACTCAAGGAAGGGGTATTGTTGGATCCCCAGATCAGAGTGATTATGAGAAATGATGTATTTGAAGGAATGATAAGGAACTGAGATCTCGGAAAAGCTTCAAGTGGATCTGTGAAAACTTCTTAGTAAAAAATAAATCTCTGGAACATGTTGAAGGTATTGAGGAACTGCTAAATTCATACCAGTGTCTTGGATGTCGCATGTCTCTGAAAATACACTTTGCAATCACATTTTGATTTTTTCCCTCAAAATCTTGGGGATGTAAGCGATGAACAAGGCGAGTGGTTTCACCAGGACATTAAAGTAATGGAACACCGCTACTAGGGTTTTTGGAATGACTAAATGATGACAGATTACTGTTGGATATTATATAGGGACAACCCTGAAAAATAGTATCAATGACAGTCTAATGTCAAGCACTTTTAATATTTGCTCAAATATGATTTTTATTTTGCATGTGAACTTATTTTGGTTCAATAAAAACTGTTTTGTAAGGTGAAGAATTATTTTTCTGATATGTAGATTACAGTTTTCTTAATGTCACCAGTATATTTCCTATACCTTATACCGTATTTTTCGGACTATAAGACGCACCGGACTATAAGACGCACCCTGGTTTTAGAGGAGGAAAATGGGAAAATAAAACTTTAAGCAAAAAATGTGGTCATGACACACTGTTATAGGGCGAGGATCTGCTGCTGACACTGTTATGGGGGTAATGTCCCCAAATTCTCTACTAAGGTACCCCATCCTGGTAATGATCCTCCTGCCTTGTATATGATCCTGCTATAAACCCCCATCCATCCTGTTCACATGCCCCCCCATCCAGCCTGTTCACATGCCCCCCCCATCCAGCCTGTTCACATGCCCCCCCATCCAGCCTGTTCACATGCCCCCCCCCATCCAGCCTGTTCACATGCCCCCCCATCCACCCTGTTCACATGCCCCCCCATCCAGCCTGTTCACATGCCCCCCCATCCAGCCTGTTCACATGCCCCCCCATCCAGCCTGTTCACATGCCCCCCCCATCCAGCCTGTTCACATGCCCCCCCCATCCAGCCTGTTCACATGCCCCCCCCATCCAGTTCACATGCCCCCCCATCCAGCCTGTTCACATGCCCCCCCCCATCCAGCCTGTTCACATGCCCCCCCCCCATCCAGCCTGTTCACATGCCCCCCCCATCCAGCCTGTTCACATGCCCCCCCCATCCAGCCTGTTCACATGCCCCCCCCATCCAGTTCACATGCCCCCCCATCCAGCCTGTTCACATGCCCCCCCCATCCAGCCTGTTCACATGCCCCCCCCCCCATCCAGCCTGTTCACATGCCCCCCCCATCCAGCCTGTTCACATGCCCCCCCCATCCAGCCTGTTCACATGCCCCCCCATCCAGCCTGTTCACATGCCCCCCATCCAGCCTGTTTACATGCCCCCCCATCCAGCCTGTTTACATGCCCCCCCATCCAGCCTGTTTAAATGCCCCCCCATCCTGCCTGCTCATATACTCCCATCGTGCTCATATACCATCCTGGTATATGGCCTGTATCCTATAGCACAGAGAAAAAAATAAACGTTTATACTCACCTTTTCCTCACTCCCTGCAGCACTGATCACATCTTCCTCTCTGGCACGCTGATCTGTGTGTGTGGAGCCGTTCCCCTGCAACATCGCGATGTCTTCCTGTCTGTGCCGATCAGCTGACCAGCTCAGCACAGATCAGCTGACCGGCACAGATCAGCTGACCGGCACAGACAGGAAGTCATCGCGTGCAGCAGGGGGGCGGCTCCACACACGGGGACGGGTGAGTGTACTGATTCACTGCACCCCGCGCTGGTAATGACGCGCGGAGAGCAGTGAATACAGCCGCACATGATCACTCCAGGCTGTAATTGCCAGGGGTGATCATGCTGGCTCTTTACTATGCGCGCGTCCCCGCTCATCCTTCCGCCCACCTGTCAGTGCCGGCTTCAGCGCTGAGAGATGGGCGGGAGGATGGGCGTGCATATGTAATGAGCGGGCCCACGTGGTCACGAGCAGGCGCTGCTGCTGCCTGCTCGTGCCCCCGATGACCCGCAGCACCCTCATTCCCAGCCGCAGCCCTATAGTCAGACCATAAGACGCACCCCCAACTTTCCCCCAACATTTGGGGGGAAAAAAGTGCGTCTTATGGTCCGAAAAATACGGTAATAATGATGCCGCTCCATGGAACCTATAAGTGCTACAGGAAAACTATATACATTTTTGAAATCAGGACAAAAAGACGATTCAGAAAAGTACAAAGTCACCGGCGATGATTAATATAATCATTGTAATGACAAAATTAAAAGTTCACCAAGTTTTTGTAAATGTGGCTATGAGACATACAAGGTCGCCCTGTGTATTCACTGACCCCGCATAGTCACTGATAACACATGCCTATATAAACAGTTGTAGCTACCGTGAAGTTTGCAGAATCCAGGACGGATATACCATACTTCACCATGCGGGATACATTCATCCTCCTCTTGCTCCTACCATGTGTGATCCACGGAGCTAGCCTACCAGAACCAAGTAAAAAGATTTTATTTTTTCTTAATTAAGATAAAACATTATCAGTTATTTCTTCCAACACAGACTAAAAGAAAATTATAGTATTAAACGATAATTCTATGTGATTCATATATAATCTGTATTTATGTTAGAAAACGCTACCTTCTTTTTCATCACCTATTTAATATTTAAAAAGGTTAGCATTGCTTTTTTATATGGAAGCAAAGTTTAATAGTATTCTTATGCATATTTCTTTACTTTGTGTTTTAATTCCTCGCCATTTTCAATTCCTCTGTTTGCTGTCAGTAAATCGATATCATATTTTTGGATAGAATTATCAATACAATCATCAGTGAGCTAAACAATTTTGGATTTAGCACTTGTTCTGACGAGATTATTTTACATCTTTGTGTTGTCCGTATGGAAAAGGTGTAGCGTATGACACCACAATGTCCAACGCAAGCCAAGGTGGTAATTCACATGAACGTTTTTGAAATGTTGCCGCTTGCGCCACTTTGATCCATTTTTCAGATTGGACTTGCTCATTAAACTCAATGGGTCTAATAATGATACAGATGCTATTGAGACACCACCAGGATCCATTATAATCCTAAACATAGAAAACTGTATTTGTATTTTTAATAGGTTTTAAATTGTTTGCGGAATTTTGATTGTCCATTTTTGATGTGTTGATTGATAATTTTTTTCAGGATAAAAAATAGATAATGACATTTGCTCTCCAGAGCTGGCCTGGGGGTCATTCACACATCAGTTATTCCCATACAATTTCTATAAAGCTTTCCCAAATAGAACTCATACCTAAGGGTATGTGCTCATGTTGCTTTTTTGTGGGTATCTTTTCTGCACACAAAAAAGCATATTTTGACAGGAAAAAAGCAGCTGGAAAAAAACGTGCATTTTTTTATTGCATTTTTTCCTGCTTTTTTTGGTGCTTTTTTTTAATCATGGCGATAGAAGGAGTTCAGATGCTGTACCCCCGCGATTACCACCAGATGTCCAGCTCATGTAACAGCTGGGACCCAGCTCTCACTGCCAGGAGTGGTGCCCACGCCTCTCCTGGCAGCTTAACCTCCTGAACGTTGCGATCAGTGTGATGACAGCAGTCAGAAGTCAGGGAGAGGAAATGCTTACCTCTGCCTGGTGATCTGGTCCCTGTAACGCGATCACCAGGGACTCGAATGCTGCCATAGTAACCCTGGGTCATCACCATGATGACTCCGGGTTACTGAACTATGGAGAGCCTCACACACCATGCTGTATGCATAGTGTGTGAGGCAAAGTGCTGCACTATAATCCCCTGTAATGTAACACTGCAGGGAATTATAGAAATGCAGAAAAAAAAATGCAGAAACAATTGACACGCTGCTTCTTTTTTCAGCAACAAAATCTGCAAGGAAAAAGAAGCAGCATGTGCACAGCAAGTCACGATTCTCATAGACTTTTCTGGGATGCTTTTTCCTTCCTTTTTATTGATTAAAATCTGCAAGGAAAAGCGCATTAAAAAATGAAAAAAAAAAACAACACAATGTGTGCATATAGCCTAATACAGTCTATGGAGCTGTTCACAAGTCCGTGTAGTTTAGTAGACAGAGTGGTCCACATAAATTCATGGAGATATATGGTTTCAATCCAAGTTTCAAAACCAATGCAAGTCTATGGGGTCATGAAAAAAAATCAGACCGCACTCAGATGCCATCCTTGTGCTGTGTGTTTTTCACGGACTGTTTGATAGAAGAAGTTTGAATAACCTTCATTAGTTTTTTTTTCAACACGAAGAAACTGATGGAACAACAAACTGTGACGGGAAAAATTGACACTGGCAAAACACTGATGAACTCAGACTGGTTTTTGCATACAAGAAAAATCACTGCAGTCTGAATGAGCCCTTAAAGGAGCTTCCATGTTTGCCACAGACATCTGCAGTCACTCGATGTGACTACAGACTTGTGGATCCTGAGCACACACAGAGCACACTGTCAGTATTCTCCAGTTTCGGGAGTAGTTATGTAATCACAAGTATACGTCGTATATGCTCAACCACGTCCGAACATGACACATGCGGCCTCAATACAATACGATACTATCCCAACACACTGTGCACTGTGAGGATTCACAAGTTTCAATCACATACATTGACTGCCAAATCTGGACAGCTCCTTTAAGCTGATTTACTTTAGTTATATTGAGAAAACTGTAGCAAATACTCAGGATAGAAGAGAGATTTGTGAATTTAGCGCATAACGATGTGATTTGAGGAGGTCTAGCTTGTTTTTTTTTATTCAATTACAGCTAAAAATATCTTTAAAAGTGATTAAGGATAATGTATATTAGAAATTTGCATAACATTTCATTACAGAACAATTTGGTTGTATTTACATAAAACCAGAATACAAGGGCAAAATCTAATATAACAAGAACACGGTTACAAATACAAACGTTAATACTAATCATAGCAAACAAAACTTCTACTGCAGCATATTTATCAAGTAACATTGATATTCCCTTCTCTTCACACATGCCCAGGACGGGTTAAAGCTCTTCTCAGTCTAAGAATTATTTCGTAACCCTTATTTTAGACTTCTCTAACTATAAAATAAATTGAGGATTAGAATATAGAATAATAGAATATTAGTGATGGAAGGGACCTCCACGATCATCATGTCTAACCCCCTTGTCAATGCATATAAGTCTAAGGGCTGGCTCACATTTGCAAATAAATTGGACCAGTGCTATCTGATCATTTTTTGGATGGCATGGGGCCCATTTCTATATTATGGGGCAGTGCTGACCACTGCTTTTTTTTATGTCGATTGAACATAAGAAAAAAATCCCTGCATGTTGTGAGTGCATCCGATATTCAGATGACATAGCCATACAAGTCTAGGGGTGAGTGGAAATCATCAAATTTCACTTGGATGACATCTGAGTGCAGTCCTAGATACGCCGATACAGACAAGGGAGAAGATGAAGAAATTAAGTTCTCCATCTTCTCCGCACAGGTGATCTGATTCTTTCATGAATCAGATCACAGAAAATGAAGCAAGGGGCTGCTGATAAGTCTTTGGCTTTACCCAGAAAGAAATGAGATAGGATGATGAAACTTTACATTTATTCCACATACTCTCCACTGATGTCAACATACTTCTTACACCAGTATTCCAAGTTCTGTAAGCCTAGCAAAAAGAAGGATTTCGGTTGTGCCTCAAACCAGGCATTCGTGGCAGCCATGGCATCAGAAATGGTGTGAAATGTGGCACCCTTGAGGTTTTTCTTCAGGTTTGGAAACAGATAATGGTCAAAGGGAGCTAGATCTAGTGAATAAGGTGGGTGGTCAACCAGCTGGAAGCCCAGCTCTGCCAGTTTTGCCATGGTTGCTTGTGCAGTGTTGAGTGGAGGTGTTGTATTGCAGGAACAAAATTCCTTTGGACAGCTTGCCGTGCCTTTTGGCCTTCAGAGCTGCCTTCAATTTGTCCAAAAGTTCAATGTAATACCTTGCATTGATGGTGGAACCCTTTTGAAGGTAGTCCACTAGCAGCATAATCTGTTTATCCCAGAACATAGATGCCAACACCTTAGTGGCTGATTTTTGCATCCTGAACTTCTTTGCATGAGGAGAACCACTGTGCCACCACAGTTTTGATTGTTCCTTGTTTTCAGGGTCATACAAATAAATCCAGGTCTGATCCATAGTGACCAGTTGATCCAGAAAGTTCTTATCAGTTCGTAAACACTGACAAATGGACTGGGAAATTTTCACTTGCATGCTTCTCTGATTTGTTGTCAAACATTTGGGGACCCACTTTGCAGATAGCTTCCTCATGTCCAAATGTTCATGGATAATGACACAAACACGTTCATGGGAAATCCCCATGATGTCTGCTATTACTTTATCTGAGATTCGTCGATTCTCCAGTATGAGGTTGTGCACAGCATTGACGATCTCCAGAACAACAACCACTCTCGGTCGTCAAGGACGTTCCTCATCATTGGTACTGAAGTGGTCCGTTTTAAATTTGGCAACCCAGTTCTTAACTGTGGAATATGAAGGGCATTGTTCCCCCATTGTCTGCGACATATCACCATGAATATCCTTTGCGGACTTTCCTTGCAGAAACAAGAATTTTATCACTCCTCTGCTCTCAGTTGCTGTGAATATTGCATTAGTCTCCGCCATTTTGTTTTCCCGCGTGCGTAGAACACTGTTGCCGTAAGCAACAAACAAAAATTTTTGAAAACATACAGTATATTAGACACATAAGGCTTTCATGTGATATAACATTCGTAACCATGTGGCACCCTGGCCTAGCCAGGTCGTCACAGATAACATACAAACACCCCACCCCCATTAGACAGGGACAACAGCCAAACAAAAATCCGTGTTGCCTCCCTCCAGTGTCTGATGTCCACACCAGGTGGGGTGGAGCCAAGCGGTTGGCTCCACCCACCGAGGTGTTCACAGGCCTGGAAGCGGGAAAAGTGACAGAACAGTTGAGGAGTGAGGAACAAACACTTGGGTGTCTGGGTTTGTGGCCCAGGCACTGACAGCAAGGTTGGCAGACGGTGGTGGCCATCTGCAGGAGTGGTGGAGAGACGCAGAACCGTAGGACCGGGGATGGGTGACGGCCCGCCGGTACCGACCGGGGAGCAAAGTGAAGCCAGCACACACAGGCAGGGCCATCGGACCCCGACCAGGCTTGGAGCCGCCGACAATAGTCAGATCCGAATGTGACTGGAACCCCAGGGATTTCATAACAGCAAAAGTCCCGATTGAAGGTAACCGCCCACACCGTGAGGGTATACAGCTACCGCCTAAGCCTAGAGACCCAAGGGCCAGCGTCTGCGGGCAAACGGGCTCCTCCGGTACCCATACACCGGGGAGCGGACTACCGTTGGGAATCCATAGTAGTCAGAAAGAAGAACATCAAGGTGCAGGGAAAGACAGCTGCCATCACCTGTCCGGGGAGAGACACTGCAGCCGGCTGCGGGACCCGTCCATCCAGCCGTTTGGTTTACCAAGGACTTTGTACCTTTCTTGCTGAGTGAGTACACCCGTGCCATCCGGCACCGCGCCGCGCTGTCCCTGCAACCCTGCACCTCACCAACCCTGCCTCCCCGTCACAACATCATCGGGCCCCGGGACCACTGACCCCTAACCACTGAGGGGGAAAACAACATCCCAGCTGCTCCCTACCATCGCTCCCGGGATCTCCGTCACCAGCAGCAGTGGTGCCCATCATCACCACGACCCGAGGGTGGCGTCACGGACTAAATCCCCCAAACCAACCACCCCTTTCACTCACGGGCGAGGAGCGCCGCTCGAGTCCCCGGATCCGGCCCACCGCTCGAGCCACCGAGCAGCCATCGCAGCAGCGCCGGACCCAAGCTTTAGCGAGCGCAGCGGCGTCCTCCCCGCCCGCGACAACCATAGAAACAAAAAAAAGATCACAAAGCCAAAAACTTATCAGCAGCTCTTTATAGCTAAAACACTGAACAGAGTGTGAGCCGAGTGTCTTTAACATAATCACCCATTCTCTCACATGACAGAATATACGCTGTGTGAGTGAGCGCTAAAGAGGTTGTTCAGGATAAGAAAATACCATACCAATGCCATTTACAGTCTGTGATCAGGTGTGGCACTATTTCTGGGAGAAAGTAACCATGTTTTTCTAGTGTTGTGTAGCTCATTTAATTTTAGCTAAAATTTTCCAAAACTAACCAAACCCAATGTAACCCCATCTATGTTCATAACTGTTGCAGATGAGATTCATAGATTGGAGAGTGCATTTATGGTAGGAGCAATATGGGTAAATAATATTACTTCATAGAGCTTCATGTAGGAAAACCCTGCCAAACTGACCTAATCATGGCCTTTTTTTCTTCCTATAAACCAGGACAAGCGGTATTTGCGGCCACCAATGATGAAATTGCCAATCTGGCTGAACAGTTGTATTCCGCAGATGTGAACAAAGCCGCCACTAGTGATGTGACCCTTAACCTCCAGTATAAGGCCTCCAGCTCTCAGACCAGCTCCGGAACAGACTATGCCAGCCAAAAGTAAGCCGACGGTGCTGTCAGTGGTTAGGAGTCAGTTTACAAATGGAAAAATAAGTCAAATATTAACATTTCAATACTTAAAGGACTGAAAATAATCTAATTCATGATTATATTCTGTCAGGTGTGATAGTGAGAGGTCCCAGTGGTCGCACCTCCATAATTCAGGAATAACAAATTCCAATCATGGTGAGAAAATCAGAACAGGACTGAATTGTAAGGAGCTTTGTCCCATGTAGGTTGGACACGATCCGCACTGGTTTTCAGCATTAGGCAGACATTTATAAAACATCAATAAATGAAAACACAAATTATATTACATGGGTTATTCTGTAAATACACAAAATTACCCCGTGCTGCAAGTAATAGTATGTAAAATGCATGGATTCACATGGACTACTGTACATCTGCATATTTCAGCCTCCGTGTTTATTTTTGTTCTGTCTTGCACCCGTCTAGTGGTCAGTAGTGGAATTTTCTCTTTTCTTTTCTCTTCCTGATAAAATGCTCTTTCATTGACTTGTTCACTACTGGACAGCTCCTAATTAATTGAGCTAGGACAACAATTTCAAAGCAATTCTGTTCCTGACGGTCGCTACTCAAATGGCTTTTCCACCTTGTTCATGTTGACATATCAACTGGATGCAGGGTAGATGGTAGTACCACTAATCTTGAGAGTGGAGCCCCACTCCATGCCACTGTCAGTAGAGCGGTTGTCAGAAATCGGTAATTTTCAAGATTGATGGGGCCACCATCCAGCAGAATCCTGAGCACATCTCAACTGACAGTAGTATGTGGTGGGATCTCTTTGTCAAGATAGATCCTGGTCCCACTGGTGAGTCTGACATCTACATTATATATTTATGGCATATCTTGTGGATCTGCTATTAATGTACAGTACAGACCAAAAGTTTAGACACACCATTTCATTCAAAGAGTTTTCTTCCTTTTCATGACTCTAAAAATTGTAGATTCACATTGAAGGCATCAAAACTATGAATTAACACATGTGCAATGAAATACTTAACAAAAAAGTGTGAGACAACTGAAAATATGTCTTATATTCTAGGTTCTTCAAAGTAGCCACCTTTTGCATTGATTACTGCTTTGCACACTCTTGGCATTCTCTTGATGAGCTTCAAGAGGTAGTCACCGGAAATGGTTTGCCCTGTCAGGTTTAGTAAGTGGGATTTCTCGCCTTATAAATGGGGTTGGAACCATCAGTTGTGTTGTGCAGAAGTCTGGTGGATACACAGCTGATAGTCCTACTGAATGGACTGTTAGAATTTGTATTATGGCAAGAAAAAACGAATGGCCATCATTACTTTAAGAAATAAAGGTCAGTCAGTCCGAAAAATTGGGAAAACTTTGAAAGTGTCCCCAAGTGCAGTGGCAAAAAACATCAAATGCTACAAAGAAACTGGCTCACATGGGGACCGCCCCAGGAAAGGAAGACTAAGAGTCACCTCTGCTGCGGAGGATAAGTTTATCTGAGTCACCAGCCTCAGAAATCGCAGGTTAACAACAGCTCAGATTACAGACCAGGTCAATGCCACACAAGAGTTCTAGCAGCAGACACATCTCTAGAATAACTGTTAAGAGGAGACTTTGTGCAGCAGGCCTTCATGGTAAAATAGCTGCTAGGAAACCACTGCTAAGGACAGGCAACAAGCAGAAGATACTTGTTTGGACTAAAGAACACAAGGAATGGACATTTAACCAGTGAAAATCTGTGCTTTGGTCTGATGAGTCCAAATTTGAGATCTTTGGATCCAACCACCGTGTCTTTGTACGACGCAGAAAAGGTGAATGGATGGACTCTACATGCCTGGTTCCCACCGTGAAGCATGGAGGAGGAGGTGTGATGGTGTGGGGATGCTTTGCTGGTGACACTGTTGGGGATTTATTCAAAATTGAAGGCATACTGAACCAGCATGGTTACCTCAGCATCTTGCAGTGGCATGCTATTCCATCCGGTTTGTGTTTAGTTGGACCATCATTATTTTTCAACAGGACAATGACCCCAAACACACCTCCAGGCTGTGTAAGGGCTATTTGACTAAGAAGGAGACTGATGGGGTGCTACGCCAGATGACCTGGCCCCCACAGTCACCAAACCTGAACTCAATCGAGATGGTTTGGGGTGAGCTGGACCGCAGAGTGAAGGCAAAAGGGCCAACAAGTGCTAAGCATCTCTGGGAACTCCTTCAAGACTGTTGGAAGACCATTTCCGGTGACTACCTCTTGAAGCTTATCAAGAGAATGCCAAGATTGTGCACAGCAGTAATCAAAGCAAAAGGTGGCTACTTTGAAGAACCTAGAATATAAGACATTTTTAGTTGTTTCACAATTTTTTTGTTAAGTAATTCATTCCACATGCATTAATTCATACTTTTGAAGCCTTCAATGTGAATCTACAATTTTCAGAGTCATGAAAATAAAGAAAACTCTTTGAATGAGTTGTGTCCAAACTTTTGGTCTGTATTGTATATGTCAATGTCAATGTATGTATACTGTCAATGTCCTGATTTCTGCTGCTTGCAGTCACTGGTCACAGCAGTACAAGTTAGTGGCAGCAGTCACTAGTCCCTTTGTCAAGTCCTGTAGTTAAGGTCCTTGTATAGTAATAAGTAGAGATGAGCAGATCGATCCACCGAGAATATACCTTGAGGATCACAAAAAAAAGTCAGTTGCCATTTCACACACTACTCTTGTCTCTGAGATTGGGCTACTAACACCAGGCGTGGGAACACGAGATTCCCCATAATGCCTCGCAGCTATCAAATCATATGGTGTGACGCAAACACTAAAAAAGAATCGCCGTGTGTCCTAACTCATGACAAGATGGTGCAACACACATATTATGCAAAGAATGCATTAAAGTACCTGAAACATTCAAAACACAACATAAGCATAGCATCTCACATATTTACCACAATATATACAAGTGGGTACTCCCTAATGTGGATTTCGCCTTGTGGCTTCCTCAGAAAGGGTTGTTGTAGCTGTTCTGCTCTGACCCAAAGTCAGATTATGGGATCACCAGTGAGGTCCAAATAGAATTAGGCCTCTTACATAACAAGCGCTTGGAGAAAGGAAATGCACACTTGTGAGCAAAATTATTTTCTGTTTGTTTACCTGTGCAAGCAAAACGTATACCATTTATAAACCAATGTAATACTGCATAAAATGTTTCTACTGGAAGTTCACCAGTTGCCCCTCTCTTCTCAGACTGTAACATCCGCCTAGAACCATGGTCTTAGGATGGCTGTCATGGACAGTCTAGGGGCAAACTGCTCATTGAGCAGGTTCCCGAGAACACCAAAACCCTTTAACCCCTATACAGGGATTTGAAATTACTACAAGGCCCTAGATATTACTACCTGCGGAAGGCTACAGTCCAAAGAAGTAGTTGTCAGGCAGGATCAAACCAGATGATACAGAAAAGGGACAAAATCAGCAGACAAGAGCGTAGTCAGGAAATCAGGCTGAGGTCAAAATCGGAGATGGCAGCGAGGTACAAAAATGATAGGCAGGAGAGTAGTTGTAGCGCCCCTGAATACATCAGGGTGCTACAGGGAACTGCATCCTTTCCCTAGGGTGCAGAGCCTACCCCCCCCTTGTATCCAGGTTCCCAACAATCGGTGTCACTACCATCAGCACCACAAATCCCAACCACACCTCACATCATGACCTGTCAGACACAACAGTGGGTTGGTCAAGCTGCCTAGGGGTCAGGCAGACTGGTGGGAGGGAGGAAGAGAGCAGAGTAGTGAGAGCTTTCAAAGAATGAGGAGCTAGAGTGGTAGCTCCCGGGGAGCTAGACCAAGTTTAGGTCGCAGACGGTGGTCAGGGATCAGAGGAGTCAGAGACCGATTGCAGGGACGTTGGACAGGGGTGTAACGTACGTAGTCTTGGAGGACAGTCAGCACCAGAAAGCCCAATAACCGGACCGGTACCGAGCACAACGGGGTACAGGACCCTAGGTCAGGAACCGATTCAATGTCCTGATAATTAACCTGGGAGGGAGAGTATCTTCACGAACTTCCCTAAGAGGTCAGAGATTGAAGGCATCAGCACAACGCAGGGGATATGGTTTTCCAAACAAAGCAACCCACTGAAATCCCAAGTGCTAGCCCTCAAGAGCACAGCTACACTACACATAGTGAGCAGGGCTCTAACAGCTTAAAGCCAAGGGGCCACAACTGACCACAAATTCTGCACGGAGGCAGGCTCCGGATTTCCAAGTGACACCGGCGGGAGCGGATACCTAGACGGGCTCCCTGCAGTGGCAGTGGTACACAGAGGCTTTGGTTTACCTACGGTGTGTGTGTCTACTTTATAAACCTCATCCCACACCACAACTACCACAGTGAGTACTCTGATCCCTGCATCCTGCCTTCCCAAATCCACCAATTCCCCAGAGGCCAGGGCCTTCCCTACCTGCGGAGGGACTGACACCTTGCTGCGCCACACCATCTGCCCCGGTACTCCTTCCAGCAGAGGCAGTACTCCCATTACCACAACCCTCAGGTGGCGTCACAAACACTTCTCCCCTGTAAATAATCCCCTTTCAAGGATCGGAGTGTTTGCCGAGCCCGGGTCCGGACCCCTCGAGCCACGACCACCCCGGATCCGAGCACCCCGGTCTGCGCCGGGGCGGCACATTGTCAGAGAGCAGGAAGAGGTCAAAACATAGGAATCAATATATTGAGCAAGGAGAACCAGAGACAAGCAGTACTACAAAACTATATCTGGCAGAGACCAGCAGAAAAGAGGGGCAATTAGAAGGGTGTGGTGTCTTCCCATTGGCTGTAACTGAAAGGTGGTAACTTCAGCTGGAAGACATATGCCACCACAGTCAGCCAGTGGTACTGCAGGTCCCAGGAAAACCCAGCTTAGTGCATGGGCGGAGCTAGCGCCCACCAGAGTCGCTGGCTCCAACTCCACTCCTATCACCAGCACTGTCCATAGCGGGAATATGGCAGCGCCTGGTGACCGAAGCAGAAGTCGCAGGAGGGGACTCCGGTGGGGACGTGACACAGATGTGCATCAAATATGACCTAGAAGTCCAAGAGGCTCAGAGACTTGCATATGAGATAAGAAAATATTAAAACAAAAAATGAAACCTTGAATATGAAACTGAGACTGGTATATACTAAACAAAATGTACTAAATGTACTAGTACCATATTTAAAATATAGAAAACTATTAAAAAGTGATGGGCAATCCCAATCTGTAAAGTTTGGGGATCGTACCGATCACATAGTGATCATGTACACGATCCCGATCACGAGCTTTCCTGGGAAGCTTGTGTTACAGATCAAGTCCAGGGGCTGTAAGAAAAAAGGACATTATTAAAAAAAGATTATGATCATACTTACAGGTCCCGCAACGCGTCCTTCAGACTCTGTCTCACGGGCGCTTCTGCTTCTGTATCCGTCCGATCATTGCTGTGCCCCCCGGTAATCACCTCTGACTAAAAGGACCTTCTGTGACCTCATAGCCATGTGACCAGTCAGATGTGAATGTTGTATTACCTCATTACCTAGGCTACAGACTAGTCACATGACTATGACGTCATCAAAGGTCCTGGAAACTGAACTTTCATTGTCACTGTGCGAGTGTCACATCGCATCACGGCGCACAATCTCCCGACAAAAGCAGGTTAACTGCATGTATTTCCATGCAGCTGATGCGCTCCTGTCCTGAGAGCGTCAGGTGCGGGGTGATGCAATGTGAGACTGCACGAGTCATACCCTCACTGTCTGCCTGTTTCTTGCTCTGTACAGAGCGATGAAGCAGAGCTGACAGAGCTCTCTGTGCTTCTCATTTTGTATAGATGCTGTCTGTGCAGATTGGTGAAGCAGAGCTAACATTGCTGTCCCTGTGAACTATGTCGGACTAAGGATTTTTTATAATAAAGATGGAGTCTCTAAATGTTTTTTTTGTTTTATTTCCAATAAAAAATTTTTTTCTATGTGCTGTGTTTTTTTTCTTGTTTACTAGAAATTCATGGTGGCAATGTATAATTTGGTGTGACACCATGAATTTCGGGCTTAGTACCATCTGAGAATACAAAGCTGGTATTAAACCCTTTATTACCCAGCATGCCACCCGCCACACCCGACACAATCAAAATAAAGCGGGAGCCAAGATATTTTTTTTAAATTATGTTTTTAAAATAATTAAAAAAAAAATGAATGGGCTTCCCTGTATTTTGATTGCCAGTCAGGTAAAGCCAGGCTGCTGGCAGCCTGTAGCCGTCCGCTTCATTTGCGCTGAGAATTAAAAATACCGCTTAGCGCTATATCATTTTTTTTAAATTATTTATTTATATGTTGTGTACATTATATATATATATATATATATATATCGTATATACTGGCGTATAAGACGACTTTTTACCCCCTTAAAATAATGGCTACAGTGGGGGGTCGTCTTATACGCCGGATATACACCTGGGTGCTGTAGTGCGCCGCTCCACTCCGTTCCACGCTTGGATTCTGCCTCCATAGCGACGAGGGAGGAACTTCCTGTCACTGCTGCTGAATGGCAGAGCGCTGGCCAATCAGAGGCAAGCAGCTCTGCCTTGACGTCAGCGCTCTAGCAGGGAAGTTCCTGCCTCGTCGTTATGGAAACGCGATACACAGCCCGGCCCCGTACTGGTATATCATACAGCATATACAGCGGATATATAGCGGATATATAGCAGGGGGCCGCACTGTGTGAGGAGGTGTTTTTTTTTTCACTGTCCAGTATAACCAATAGGATTAGTGCAGTAACGCCAGATTCCCCTCGCATCCATGCAGGGACATTAATGAAGAGCTTACATGCTGGTGTAAGTGTGCATATTGCTACAGTACCGTAAGTGCTGCTGCCGACCCCGCCCCCTTTCTCGGCCCGGTGACTCCCCCGCCCCTGCACTAATCCTATTGGTTATACTGGACAGTAAAAAAAAACACCTCCTCACACAGTGCGGCCCCCTGCTCTTAGCATACTGAAGCATACTGAATACCGTATGTATCACAAGATATCCCAAATTCTATATTTTTAGGGCAGAAGTTGGGGGTCGTCTTATACGCCCAGTCGTCTTATACGCCGGCATATACGGTATATATATATATATATATTTTATATAATCTACAAATAATTCCATATATAATTCTCAGCACACGTAAAACAGACGGCTACGGGCTGCCACCCCATCTGCCTGGCGTTACCTTGGCATGGCTAGCAATTAAAATACAGGGTAGCCGATTTTATTTTTTTAGCTATTTAAAAAAATAATGAAAAAAAAAAATGCATGGGCGTTTTCTATTGCTAGCCAAGGGTAATCCAAGCAGCTACTAGCTGCTTCACTGGCAATTTTTTTTTAAAGTTTTTTGCCAAAAGACTAAAAAAAAAATTATGTGGGCTTCGCCATATTTTTCTATGCTAGCCAGGTACAGCAGGCAGGTACGGGCTGCCCCCAACCACCAGCTGCCTATTTGTACCCGGCTGGGATCCAAAAATATAGGGAAGCCCTTTTTTTTAATTATTTCATGAATTTCATGAAATAATTAAAAAAAAACTACGTGGGTTCCGCCCAATTTTTGTGTCCAGCCAAGTACAACTAGGCAGCTGGGGATTGCAATCCACAGCGCAGGGTGGCCGAAGAAGCGCCATCTTCTGGTGCTGTATCCAACTCTTCCAGCAGCCATGGTGCCGGGTAGCATGCTGGGTAATAAGGGGTTAATACTAGCTTTGTTTTACCAGCTGGTATTAAGCCCGAGATTCTAGATGTCAGGCCAAATTTGACCATGCCATTAAGAATCTCCAATAAAGGCTTAAAAAAAGACCACACAGAGAAAACATACTTTATTAGAAATAAGTAAACAGACACACTTAGGGACTCCATCTTTATTACTTCCTCCCACCCCTCCGCATCCTGGTCTTCTGTCACTGATCTAGCTCTGCTATATCAGAAAGCACACGGGGTAGGAATAACGCTTCTGCTCCAGAGATTGCAGGTTGGTAAGCGGTGATGTCATCGCTGCCACCGTTACCATAGTAACCTAACAAATGGGTTACTATAGCAACGGTGATCTCTGATCACCTGATTCCCGGCGCCGCTATTCACCGGCTGTGGCATTACAGTGTGTGGCAGCCAATCCCTGCATGTGTTAAGGAATAACGTTTGGAACTCCATTCTATGTCTGAACTGGGTGCAAAAAACCTAAAAAACATCACTATGGGGAGATAAGGTATGCACACCAGTGACTATGGAAGGGGAATACATGGAATAGCAGAAACTGCTGTGTGAATACTGACATGAAAAATTCAATAGCTATTTGTAAGAATGAAATGTGAAAAATGGAACCTGCATTACTGCCATGAATATATGAATAAAGAGAAATTTAGCTACTGAATTGATCAATGCAGAAGAGCCCCAACACTACGCCAAAGTATTTCTCTACGTTGGGGTCCCTAGCTTGTGTGTGTCCTCTCATGCAGTTAAAAAACTTACCGTGTATGGGACGCTGAGACCCAGGCTATATATGCGTATAATGTGGATTGGCAATAGGTGTGTATGGGGAGGGTTCACAAACGAAAAACTACTAACATTAAGGAATAACGTTTGGAACTCCATTCTATGTCTGAACTGGGTGCAAAAAACCTAAAAAACATCACTATGGGGAGATAAGGTATGCACACCAGTGACTATGGAAGGGGAATACATGGAATAGCAGAAACTGCTGTGTGAATACTGACATGAAAAATTCAATAGCTATTTGTAAGAATGAAATGTGAAAAATGGAACCTGCATTACTGCCATGAATATATGAATAAAGAGAAATTTAGCTACTGAATTGATCAATGCAGAAGAGCCCCAACACTACGCCAAAGTATTTCTCTACGTTGGGGTCCCTAGCTTGTGTGTGTCCTCTCATGCAGTTAAAAAACTTACCGTGTATGGGACGCTGAGACCCAGGCTATATATGCGTATAATGTGGATTGGCAATAGGTGTGTATGGGGAGGGTTCACAAACGAAAAACTACTAACATTAAGGAATAACGTTTGGAACTCCATTCTATGTCTGAACTGGGTGCAAAAAACCTAAAAAACATCACTATGGGGAGATAAGGTATGCACACCAGTGACTATGGAAGGGGAATACATGGAATAGCAGAAACTGCTGTGTGAATACTGACATGAAAAATTCAATAGCTATTTGTAAGAATGAAATGTGAAAAATGGAACCTGCATTACTGCCATGAATATATGAATAAAGAGAAATTTAGCTACTGAATTGATCAATGCAGAAGAGCCCCAACACTACGCCAAAGTATTTCTCTACATTGGGGTCCCTAGCTTGTGTGTGTCCTCTCATGCAGTTAAAAAACTTACCGTGTATGGGACGCTGAGACCCAGGCTATATATGCGTATAATGTGGATTGGCAATAGGTGTGTATGGGGAGGGTTCACAAACGAAAAACTACTAACATTAAGGAATAACGTTTGGAACTCCATTCTATGTCTGAACTGGGTGCAAAAAACCTAAAAAACATCACTATGGGGAGATAAGGTATGCACACCAGTGACTATGGAAGGGGAATACATGGAATAGCAGAAACTGCTGTGTGAATACTGACATGAAAAATTCAATAGCTATTTGTAAGAATGAAATGTGAAAAATGGAACCTGCATTACTGCCATGAATATATGAATAAAGAGAAATTTAGCTACTGAATTGATCAATGCAGAAGAGCCCCAACACTACGCCAAAGTATTTCTCTACGTTGGGGTCCCTAGCTTGTGTGTGTCCTCTCATGCAGTTAAAAAACTTACCGTGTATGGGACGCTGAGACCCAGGCTATATATGCGTATAATGTGGATTGGCAATAGGTGTGTATGGGGAGGGTTCACAAACGAAAAACTACTAACATTAAGGAATAACGTTTGGAACTCCATTCTATGTCTGAACTGGGTGCAAAAAACCTAAAAAACATCACTATGGGGAGATAAGGTATGCACACCAGTGACTATGGAAGGGGAATACATGGAATAGCAGAAACTGCTGTGTGAATACTGACATGAAAAATTCAATAGCTATTTGTAAGAATGAAATGTGAAAAATGGAACCTGCATTACTGCCATGAATATATGAATAAAGAGAAATTTAGCTACTGAATTGATCAATGCAGAAGAGCCCCAACACTACGCCAAAGTATTTCTCTACGTTGGGGTCCCTAGCTTGTGTGTGTCCTCTCATGCAGTTAAAAAACTTACCGTGTATGGGACGCTGAGACCCAGGCTATATATGCGTATAATGTGGATTGGCAATAGGTGTGTATGGGGAGGGTTCACAAACGAAAAACTACTAACATTAAGGAATAACGTTTGGAACTCCATTCTATGTCTGAACTGGGTGCAAAAAACCTAAAAAACATCACTATGGGGAGATAAGGTATGCACACCAGTGACTATGGAAGGGGAATACATGGAATAGCAGAAACTGCTGTGTGAATACTGACATGAAAAATTCAATAGCTATTTGTAAGAATGAAATGTGAAAAATGGAACCTGCATTACTGCCATGAATATATGAATAAAGAGAAATTTAGCTACTGAATTGATCAATGCAGAAGAGCCCCAACACTACGCCAAAGTATTTCTCTACGTTGGGGTCCCTAGCTTGTGTGTGTCCTCTCATGCAGTTAAAAAACTTACCGTGTATGGGACGCTGAGACCCAGGCTATATATGCGTATAATGTGGATTGGCAATAGGTGTGTATGGGGAGGGTTCACAAACGAAAAACTACTAACATTAAGGAATAACGTTTGGAACTCCATTCTATGTCTGAACTGGGTGCAAAAAACCTAAAAAACATCACTATGGGGAGATAAGGTATGCACACCAGTGACTATGGAAGGGGAATACATGGAATAGCAGAAACTGCTGTGTGAATACTGACATGAAAAATTCAATAGCTATTTGTAAGAATGAAATGTGAAAAATGGAACCTGCATTACTGCCATGAATATATGAATAAAGAGAAATTTAGCTACTGAATTGATCAATGCAGAAGAGCCCCAACACTACGCCAAAGTATTTCTCTACGTTGGGGTCCCTAGCTTGTGTGTGTCCTCTCATGCAGTTAAAAAACTTACCGTGTATGGGACGCTGAGACCCAGGCTATATATGCGTATAATGTGGATTGGCAATAGGTGTGTATGGGGAGGGTTCACAAACGAAAAACTACTAACATTAAGGAATAACGTTTGGAACTCCATTCTATGTCTGAACTGGGTGCAAAAAACCTAAAAAACATCACTATGGGGAGATAAGGTATGCACACCAGTGACTATGGAAGGGGAATACATGGAATAGCAGAAACTGCTGTGTGAATACTGACATGAAAAATTCAATAGCTATTTGTAAGAATGAAATGTGAAAAATGGAACCTGCATTACTGCCATGAATATATGAATAAAGAGAAATTTAGCTACTGAATTGATCAATGCAGAAGAGCCCCAACACTACGCCAAAGTATTTCTCTACATTGGGGTCCCTAGCTTGTGTGTGTCCTCTCATGCAGTTAAAAAACTTACCGTGTATGGGACGCTGAGACCCAGGCTATATATGCGTATAATGTGGATTGGCAATAGGTGTGTATGGGGAGGGTTCACAAACGAAAAACTACTAACATTAAGGAATAACGTTTGGAACTCCATTCTATGTCTGAACTGGGTGCAAAAAACCTAAAAAACATCACTATGGGGAGATAAGGTATGCACACCAGTGACTATGGAAGGGGAATACATGAAATAGCAGAAACTGCTGTGTGAATACTGACATGAAAAATTCAATAGCTATTTGTAAGAATGAAATGTGAAAAATGGAACCTGCATTACTGCCATGAATATATGAATAAAGAGAAATTTAGCTACTGAATTGATCAATGCAGAAGAGCCCCAACACTACGCCAAAGTATTTCTCTACGTTGGGGTCCCTAGCTTGTGTGTGTCCTCTCATGCAGTTAAAAAACTTACCGTGTATGGGACGCTGAGACCCAGGCTATATATGCGTATAATGTGGATTGGCAATAGGTGTGTATGGGGAGGGTTCACAAACGAAAAACTACTAACATTAAGGAATAACGTTTGGAACTCCATTCTATGTCTGAACTGGGTGCAAAAAACCTAAAAAACATCACTATGGGGAGATAAGGTATGCACACCAGTGACTATGGAAGGGGAATACATGGAATAGCAGAAACTGCTGTGTGAATACTGACATGAAAAATTCAATAGCTATTTGTAAGAATGAAATGTGAAAAATGGAACCTGCATTACTGCCATGAATATATGAATAAAGAGAAATTTAGCTACTGAATTGATCAATGCAGAAGAGCCCCAACACTACGCCAAAGTATTTCTCTACGTTGGGGTCCCTAGCTTGTGTGTGTCCTCTCATGCAGTTAAAAAACTTACCGTGTATGGGACGCTGAGACCCAGGCTATATATGCGTATAATGTGGATTGGCAATAGGTGTGTATGGGGAGGGTTCACAAACGAAAAACTACTAACATTAAGGAATAACGTTTGGAACTCCATTCTATGTCTGAACTGGGTGCAAAAAACCTAAAAAACATCACTATGGGGAGATAAGGTATGCACACCAGTGACTATGGAAGGGGAATACATGGAATAGCAGAAACTGCTGTGTGAATACTGACATGAAAAATTCAATAGCTATTTGTAAGAATGAAATGTGAAAAATGGAACCTGCATTACTGCCATGAATATATGAATAAAGAGAAATTTAGCTACTGAATTGATCAATGCAGAAGAGCCCCAACACTACGCCAAAGTATTTCTCTACGTTGGGGTCCCTAGCTTGTGTGTGTCCTCTCATGCAGTTAAAAAACTTACCGTGTATGGGACGCTGAGACCCAGGCTATATATGCGTATAATGTGGATTGGCAATAGGTGTGTATGGGGAGGGTTCACAAACGAAAAACTACTAACATTAAGGAATAACGTTTGGAACTCCATTCTATGTCTGAACTGGGTGCAAAAAACCTAAAAAACATCACTATGGGGAGATAAGGTATGCACACCAGTGACTATGGAAGGGGAATACATGGAATAGCAGAAACTGCTGTGTGAATACTGACATGAAAAATTCAATAGCTATTTGTAAGAATGATATGTGAAAAATGGAACCTGCATTACTGCCATGAATATATGAATAAAGAGAAATTTAGCTACTGAATTGATCAATGCAGAAGAGCCCCATAATCCCTGCATGTGGGCTGACTCTATAAAGTGCGCCAACATGCATGGAGGGGGAGCTGAGCATGTGCTACAGCATCTCGCTGGTACTCGGCGCTTGCCAAGTATCTCGAGTACTGAGATGCTCGAGCGAGCACCGACTATCGGTGAGGATTCTCGCCCATCCCTATCGACTGATACTACAGGACCTTGCATGACGTCATAGCTATGTGACCAGTCCGTAACCAACGAGGTAATACAAAATTCACACATGACTGGTCACATGGTTCTGATGTCATGGAAGGTGCTGTAGTCAGCGGTGGTTACCGGGAGGGCTCAGCTATGATCGGACTCGAAAGCAGTAGCGTCAGGAGACAGAGTCTGCAGGACGCGTCGCGGGACCTGTAAGTATAATGACAATGCTTATCATTAACTATAGTCTTTATTTTACAGCCCCCCCCGCCCCATCCCATAATTGTAAAGTTCAAGATTGGTGATCAGACGCAAGGTCGTGTTATCTCGATCCCGATCTTTACAAAGTGAGTCTCCCCGATCCCGACCATTGGGGGGATCGCCCATTACTAGTATTAACACTTCTATTTCAGGGTATATCAGGGTATACCCAAAGTTGAATAGAGGATCTTATATAGTGGAATGTTTCCAAATGAAGTCACTGTGGGGCATTCGCATCAAGCCACCATGCCCCTGGAAGTCTCATTAGTCCAGTGACATGATGGTATGCCCCCCAAGATGTGTCAAAGAGGGGGGTGCGCCACTGTAAGGAGGTGGAAAGGCTGTCACTTTCCCCCTGAAGACACCAATCATAGTAATATAATGTTTTATGCCTGTTATGTTGCTAGTGGTTTTAACATGTTCAATCCTCCTGTAGGCTGCAATTCCTGTGTGACGTCCTGGACTAGCCAGGTAGTCACAGATAGAGCCCCGCACTACACCTGTCCCCCAATAAGGTAACATCAGCCAAACAATAAAACCTAGTCACCTCCCTCAGAGCTTGATGAACACACCAGGGGGCAGAACCAGGCAGTTGGCCATGCCACCGAGGAGTTCAGAGGGCCTGAGGCAGGAAACACACAGTTCAGTGCAGTCAGTGGAGTGAGGAGTGAAGGAGTCTGACAGGTGCCGGGGTTGGAGCCCGGGCACCTTTGGCTAGGAGGCAAATGGAGGCCTTAGCCTACAGGAGCCGGGAAGCCGGCTCGGTGGAACTGTGGTGGACCGGGGCAGGGTAGTGGCTCGCCGGTACCGACCTAGGGAACCGACTCGGAAACCGAAGCACAGAGGGGGGTACTCAGACCCTGAAACGAGGTCCAGAATCCACTGGACTGAGTTAATTAACTGATTGCAGTCTGGACTATAGGTGTTACGTCACCACCGGAGTCCGCTCCAGCGACTTCTGCTCTGATCGCCAGGTGACACCGTGTTCCTGCCATGGATAGTGCTGGTGATGGGAGACGAGTCGATGCCAGCGGCACCGGTGGGCGCAGGCTCCGATCATCCATTGGGCTGGGTTATCTTGGGATCTGCAGTACCACTGGCTGACTGTGGGTGGCATGTGTCTTCCAGCTGAAGTTGCCAGCGTTCAGCTACAGCCAATGGGAAGACACCACACCCTTCTTAGTTCCCCTCCTGTCTGCTGACCTCTGCCAGAGATAGTTCTGATTTCCTGGCTCCTGATCCGCCCTATTCTGTTTTGTGATTCCTGTGTGCTGACTTCTGCGTGTTTTCTGACTACCCTTCTGCCTGCTGTTTTTGTACCTCATTGTCCGATCCGGATTTGACCTCTGCTACGTTTTCTGATTACGTCCTTGCCTTCCGATTCTGTCCCTGTTCTGCTATTCCTGGTTTGACCCTGCCTGACGACTACTCTCATCGGACTGCAGCCTTCCACAGGTAGTGATCTCCAGGGCCCTGTGTAATTCCAAATCCCTGTATAGGGGTTAAAGGGTTTCAGGGTTCTGGGGGTCCTGCTTGGTGAGTGGCTTCCCTCTAGCCTGTCCATTACATCCCATCTGAGTCTGTTGATCCAGGCAGGCGTTACAATAGGTCCTTTCCCTCCAAAGTCCCGACTGAAGACAACAGCCCACCGAGGGGGGATAGAAAGCCACCGCACAGGCAGAGAGATCCCACAGGCCAGCGTCTGCGGGCAAACGGGCTCTCCCGACATACACACAGCCGGGGAGTGGACTCCCGTCGCTGAAGCGCAGGCAGTCTACACATACATTACACGGTGCAGGAGAAAGGCAAAGACCACCGAACCGGGTGGGGGACCAGACGCAGCTGGCTGCGGGCACCGATCACCATCAACTTTGTTTACCAGAGACTTGTGTGTGTCAATAACAGTGAGTACAACAGTGCCATCCGGCCGCGCACCGCCCTGCACCGCCCAGCTCTCCCCAATGGGTCCCGGGGCCACCACCCCTGCCCACGGAGGGGTTAACACCTTGCTGCATCACTATCTGCCCTGGGTGCCCAGTAACCGCAGCGGTGGTGTCCACTTTCTCCACAACCCATTGGTGGCGTCACAAACTTAAACACGGCTCCGGCCATACACCTACCTACCACCCCCCCTAAGTAGCGCCAGCACCCTTTCAGAGCGAAGTGACCCCGGGTCTGGAGATGCTCGAGCCACCCACCAAGGAGCCCGGATCCGAGCGGCTCAGCTGCAGCTGAGCGCGGGGCGGTACACCTGTATATCAGGTATGACAGGGTTAACTGTAGACCCAGCCCATTGTGGGGAGGAATGATAGAGACAAGGGTGGGGAGTTCCTAGTTCAAGGGCAGTTAGGATGTAGTGTTTGAGCAATGAAGGAGTAAAAGACATGATCAGAGAAGGGATTGTAGCCTTGGGTGTGTGTGTAAGAAAAATCAGAGAGCAAGAGACATACAGGAATCTACAATGGCGGCAGTTTATCTGAAGCAGGCGAGTGGAGGATACTTTAGAGACTGAACTAGGTGTAATGCAGCAATAGTGTACTGAGTATTGAGGACAGCCTTGAATAGAAGGTGGCTTCTGTCAGATCTTTGGTACCTCTAGTAAGGTGGTAGCAGAAAGAGCTCCCTTTTGCTAGTCCTTTACACTATGGAGTCACCCCTGTTGTCGTGCTTTCCTACTGTAATCTTCCTTGCAAGAACAGTTTCATTCCCTGTAACCATTGGAAGAGTACCTGTTTAGCGCTCAGAAGGGAATAATGAGACCACTACTTGTTACTCCGTATATATAACCTTGTTTTTGAGTAAAAATAACTTTCTTTTCACAAACTGGTGTGGTTTCCTCATCCTGGGGTCCAAGGGATCCAGCGCCACGCAAATGTGACGCCCTGGGCAAGCCAGGGGTCACAGGTAATGACATCACCACACCCTACACCCCGGTTAGGTACACCTAAGCTAGACCTGAAATCCTTGTTGCCTTCCTCCAGGGGCTGATGTCCACACCAGGGGGTGGAGCCAGGCGGTTGGTCTCCGTCCACCAAGGAGTTCACAGTCCTGGAGGCAGAAAAACACAGGCAGTTAGAGTTTGGAGGAGGAAGTGAGAGGAGGTGAGAGTTCGGAGTTTGAAGTAGAAGGAGGGAAAGTAGTGAAGAGGAAAGTGACAGCTTGAGAGAGCCTGAAGTTGGTCCCTATGCCTCCACCTGCCCCACACGATAACAGGGAAGAGAGACTGATTGTTCCCTCTTCCCCGCTGCCTGTCACCACTGACACTGGACCCCGGAGGTCCACTCGCCCCAACCTAGGTAGACCCCCACTTAGGTATAGGGAAACTACTATCTAGAGGGGGGTGAACATGTGTGTTGAAAGTTTTAAAGTTGGAAGTTATGAGAAAATGATAAGTGATCAACTGAGGAAGTCATCTGATTGAACCGTGATTGGACCGGTCGTTGCCGGCACCGTTGTCCCCGTGGGGACCGTTTAAAGTTGCGTAAGGGACTCCTTACGGACAAGCCCGTGAACTTGCAGGGCAACCACAAACTTGTGGAATGTGAATAAAGAAATGTTTGTTACAGCTTACCGTTACCGCCTCCGGAGAGGCAGATTGGAGGGAGGGCCCGCAGTGGAGCAGGCTGGGGCCCAGCCAGCGGTGGCTACCCTCTGGGGGTTCCAGGGGCTCCCCATGGACGTGGGTCCCCTGGGAAGGACAGATCCCGCTCGGGTGGCTTGGTGCAGGACTGGGGTCAAGGGGTGCTGCCTGTTTCTTAGGGGCAGCATCAGGGCCAGGTTACTTGGGTGGGTGAGAGCGGAAGCCGTAACCGTTAACCGTTTGCAACGTTTAAGAAAAGTGCCTCCCGTTGTGGGATGATGTTATTTTACTTGTATTGTGTTTCTTATCTTTTTTCAGAAAAATAAAACCGGTGTTGGACGGGCAGCCCGCGGACGGTCTGCATTTTGCTAAGGGGAATGTGACGCCCTGGGCAAGCCAGGGGTCACAGGTAATGACATCACCACACCATACACCCCGGTTAGGTACACCTAAGCTAGACCTGAAATCCTTGTTGCCTTCCTCCAGGGGCTGATGTCCACACCAGGGGGTGGAGCCAGGCGGTTGGTCTCCGCCCACCAAGGAGTTCACAGTCCTGGAGGCAGGAAAACACAGGCAGTTAGAGTTTGGAGGAGGAAGTGAGAGGAGGTGAGAGTTCGGAGTTTGAAGTAGAAGGAGGGAAAGTAGTGAAGAGGAAAGTGACAGCTTGAGAGAGCCTGAAGTTGGTCCGGGTGTGTGCCCCGGACTGAGACAGCAAGGTTAGCAGACGGCGGTGACCGTCTGCAGTGGAGGCTGATCGGAGTTGCCGTGAGGACCGTGGACGGGTGGTGGCCCGGCGGTACCGGACCGATACACAAGGAGAAGCCAGCACCATTGGCAGGGGCCTTTCGGATCCCGGCAAGGCTAGGAGTCGCCGTGAATGTGCCAAATCCGTCAGTGAAGGGGACCTCCGGGTCTCCAAACAACTAAGTCCAGATTGAAGGCAACAGTCCAACCGTATGAGAGAGACACCACCACCGCCAAGGCACCAGTTTCTCAGGGCCAGCGCCTGCGGGCAAAGAGGGGCTCCTCCGGCCCATATCCAAGTCGGGGAGCAGGTAACCGGTGGGAATCCATCGCTACCAACATTACACAAGGTGCAGGGAAAGAGACAGTCACCGTTAACTACCGGGGAAAAGCAACAGCAGCTGTCCTTCCAGCCGAGTGTTTTACCGAGAACTGTGTCACCATCTCAGGCTGAGTGAGTACCACCGTGCCGTGAGGCACAGCGCTGCCCTCGCGACCCTGCACCTCACCAGGCCCCGCACCCGGCCTGCTATCCACCCCTACCCCATCACTGGGCCCCGGGACAACCAACCCCCTACCCACGGAGGGGAGAAATAACAACAAAGCTGCTCCCTGTCACCGCTCCCGGGATCCCCATACAGAGCAGCGGTGGTGTCCACACAATCACCACAACCATGGGTGGCGTCACTGCCAATAAATCCCCAAAACCAAACCCCTTTTCACTCACGGGCGAGGAGCGCCACTCGAGTCCCCGGGATCCGGCCCATCGCTCGAGCCACCGAGCAGCAGCGGCCGCAGCAGCAGCGGCAGCCGGACCCGAGCAGTGGGAGAGCGCAGCGTCCCCTCCTCCGCCCGCGACACAAAGTGTCGCTGAACTGAATATGGATGTCTCCTCAACAGCAACACCCATACACACACACACCCAGGATCCTCAGAACCCCTTTTTTCTGTAGCGTATCAGAAGGAAAGCGAGTACCTCTCCAACAGCTATTGCTTTGAGCCACATTATATTTGGCATAGTCGGAAGGATGTGATTTCCTTGCAAGGAGAGACCCGTGACGCAAGTGGAATAGCGCCTGAATGAAGTGCAGCCCATCCCATGAGGATCAACAAATGCAGGAGGCATGGCCACAGATGGAGGTGGGGAGTGACTTATAATGCATTAGTAGACCAACCCCAGAAGAGGCGGGGCCGAATGGGCATGAAGTATGCAGTGATTTCGAAGCTGGTGCCATTATCCTGTGTCATATTAAAGACTTTGTATATGATAGTTAAAATATCAAGACATAATGCATATATTTAGAGAATATATTTAAAGCTAGTTGTCACATCGAAACATGCGTCAGGGGGTCCCTGCTGGTATATATTTTGGTAAATATGTGAGATTCTATGCTTAAGTTGTATTTCGTAAATTTCTGCACCTTAATACATTCTTTGCACAATATGTATAGTAATAGGGTGGCTGGTATATATAACAAAAGTGGTGTAAGCCTGGATGTCCGTTCTGGTACTTGTAGCGGCCCGTATCTTGTTGGGGTATATCAGGGCCAGATTGTACGGATAGCTGGAGAGATGGGAGAGTCTGGCTCTTCACATACCCCCGACCATAGTTGTGTCTCACCTGTTATGACTGTTTGATTGGCATATGTTCAGTTTGTGAGGCCTGCTATGCCTTCAAGAAAGAACCTCATGCCGAGGTGTGGCGTGCTGACCAGAGTTAGCCAGTGGGAGTCAAGGTGAGGGTACTACGACGTCTACAGGAAGGAGTCCTCGGCAAGAAGGGAGGATTTGCCCATCCTGACCAGGACCGTGAATAGAGGTTTGAAGCCAGTTTAAAAGGTACTTCTGGAAAGGGGTGTGTTTACTGACTGGAGTCAGTAGTGGGTCAATGATATGGACTGGAAATCCGTCGGTGTGGTATATTACTGGATAAGTGTATCTGAACCTGTGCAGGTAAACCGCGAATGTTATGGAAATCCGTCTGTTGTGTAGCGTGATTTATGTTTTTCTCAATAAACCGTTAGGACTTTTACATGAAGTGTTCCTGTGTTTACTGCTGATGTAAGCCAAATGAGTAATCTCCATCACATTATGTGAGAGAAATGTCGCAGTATGTTGCACCATATTGTTTCATGTTGTCATGAATCAGAACGCATGGCCATTCATATTTAGTGCCTCTCCATATGTTACTAGACACAGTTTTTTTGTCTTAATACTGCCCACCTGAGGATGTAAGGTGACTAGCACATAATACTTGGTCAGAAAATTGGTTAAGGATTTGAGGTCTATCCATTTTTCTGTAACTTGTGCTGCTGTGTTTGTACGATTACAGCTATGGTACTCTATAGAAATATGGCAATATTTTTTGTGAGATATTTTATTGATTTTAATATATATATTTCATTAGCTATATGGTTGTCAGTACTCTGCTAGGTTTTTTTGATCATCATGATTGCACCTCGTCATCATATATAAGTTTTTGTGTATGTGTATCAATGAAATATGTATTATTGTTGAATTCGTTATCATCACGGGTGTCCGTTTTTTCGTTCTTGGACATGTAGAGACCAGTGGGAACCTAGTGAGCATTTGTTTATTCTTTTAACCCATTCTAAGCCCCTTTAAATAAATAACTATATTCCCTGGACAACATCTTTAATGTATTCCATTCTGCAATGTGGATTTTTCTAATACTTTTTTCTCCTTTAGATTTTAATACATGCTGTTCTAATCTCATTCAATGTTATAGCTTCTTATAATAAGTTTATCCATGTTCCGCAAAAGAATCTCCAGAAAAGTATTGCTAATATGGGCATTATTGTCTCTATCGCGCTTTATTATTTTCGCAGACTTTACAGCTACGTGAATGAAGCCAAACTGTTTGCCCGTCCAACCTTTTCTCGCTTTATTGCCCTGCTTGACAATTATATAAAGACCACAGGGACAGCCGAGATAGTGACCAGCGCTGAGATCAATGAGCAAAACGCTTTTGTAGATGAGATATTCAAGACCACAGTCTTCAGCAGACTGTCCAACTTCTTCATTTCCAAAGGTAAAAGACACGCACCTATACCATAATACATGAAAAATAATACAGACATAATTTATTAGAACAAAAAGTTGCAAATAAATCAGTGGGTATAATAAACGTTTGGGCCTCATATAAAATCTATAAACCTATAATATGGCACTTTTTACTGTTCATGGAAACAGAAAACCTCATGACCTTATTCTTTTCATTTGTTTTTTTTTTCTCTTTACGACTTTTTCCTTATGGATTAATTAATGTTATATTTTTGTTGATTGGACTTTTACCAACTCAACAATGATTACATATGTAATTTTTTTTTTTTTTTCAAAAACTTTTTATTGATTTTCCAATTTTTTATAAACATAACAAGATATTCAAGGTTACACAAGGAAAAAACATTTGTCTGACAATATGTGACATAATAGGGTGCAATGCCCCAACTTGATATTTTAAACTGTTTATCTGATTGATATGGTCTCTATTAAACCAAGGCAAAAGTACTAAGAAATAACAGACGCGATACAAGTCAATTAGAATCATTAAGCCCCTAAGCCAACCCCGAATGCTTCCAAATTTTCTGGCACGTCTTGTTGCTACCTTAGCGTCTCGTCTCCCTTTCCTCCGGAACCCACACCTCCGTGATTTTCAATTTACCCAGTTTGTCCTGGCTATCATTCAGAAGGTACCATTCCGATTGTATAAAAGGTGTCATCAGATTATTTATTTCTCCCTGAGTAAATTGACTTTCAATGAAATTTCTCCATTTCCCAAAGAACTTGGGTGTCAACCTGTCTTTGTCCTTTTCCGCTTCCACTTTCTCCAGCCTCAATAAATTATGTAATTCCCCGATGACCTCTTTTATGGATGGTCCCTCCCTTTGTATCCAATGCTTTAATATGGACCGTTTGGCTATCATGGCTATGTCATGTACTATTGTATATTTCTTCTTTCCCGGCATGTCCGATCCCCCTCTTACTCCTCCCTCAAAGGAATGGAAAATCCACACCATTAGCTCTAGATTTCCAGAAATTCCCCATGTTGCCTGGACAAATAATCTAACTTGATTCCAGAACCTGTGAATTTCCTTACACTCCCATAGTCCATGTAGCATATCTGTTTTTTCTCTCTGACATTTAGGACACCGCATATCTCTTCCCGGAATGTTGAAGCCCATAATAGCCCTGTGTAAAATTCTAAATTGGGTGTCTCTCCATCTCTCATTGGTAACATGTTTCCGCATCTGTGCCCATCCCTTCAATATATCCCCTACAACTTCCTGCCCTTTCAATTGTTTCCCCCACGCTGTTAGAGTACGGCTATCCTCCCCAGATATAAGCATTCCCCGAAATGTTCGGTAAATTTTGGAAACATTTACACTTGCTACATCACTTTCCATAAGCTCATTAATCAAACTCTTATTCAATTCCTTTCCAAGCTCCCCCAAATCTACAAATACTCCATGCTTCAGTTGTTCATACTGGATGATATGTGAGCTATTAAGTTCATACTTGTCAAGCACTTCCCGTCCTGTCAGCCACCTTCTCTCCTCCACATTCATGACATCCTTCATTCTCTCGACGCCCTTCTCTTTCCATCTAGTAAATAGCTTATTTTCCCGTCCCATGGGAAAGTTCGGAGATGCCCAGGGATTTAAGTACTTAGATACTTTCCATGACAGTCCCAATTTCTTTCTTACCAGTTTCCATGTTAGCATAGTGTCTCGGAATAAGATTGAGTTCCTTATATGCCCATCCGCCCTGGACAATGGGGAGTGTAAAATGGACGCCAAATCCCACGGTGATGCATACTTGGCTTCCATGCCATAGTCTGAGTGCCTGCTCGTTCCTCTCAACCAATCAAACACATGTCTCATTATACACACCAGGTTATAACCCCGAACATCCGGGAAACTAAGACCTCCTTCCTCCGTTGACTTCATCAATGTTCGTAACTTTATTCTAGGTTTCCTTCCCCGCCATATAAAATCCGCATACGCTGAGTTGAGCCTACTTACGTCCCTCAGTTTTAGCAATATCGGGATCATCTGGAATGGGTACAACAGTCTAGGAAAGCTCATCATTTTTATCAGGTGGCACCTTGCCAGTAGTGGTAGAGGCAGACCCTTCCAACCCTTTAGTTGTGCTATAATTTTCCTAATTAGTGGGCCATAATTCATCTCGTAAATTGATTCCACCGTTCTTCCTATATGAATTCCCAGATATTTAAGTGATGTCTGTGCTATAGGAATGCCACATATACAACCATCCCTTACATTCCCCCCTTTTAGGAACAGGATCTCACACTTTTTTTTATTCAATTTGAATCCTGAGACTAATCCAAATTTTTCAATTAGGGCTAGAGTCTGTGGCAAATCCACGTTAGGGTCCCCCATATATAGTATGACATCATCGGCAAAAAGTGCTGTCTTTATTTCAGTTCCCCTTACCTTAATCCCTTTAAAACTATTTGGGCCCTGCAGTATTCTTGACAATGGTTCAATGGCCAAGTCGAATAAAAGGGGAGATAGCGGGCAGCCTTGTCTTGTTCCCTTCATCAAAGGGAACACGTCTGATAAAAAACCTGGAGTGTGTACCCTAGCTCCCGAGTTAGCGTAAAGATTCCTAATGTAAAGCCTCTGTCTATGTTGTAAGAGCATCTATCATGGTAGAACCACATTCTGTTCATCTAATGGTAATGAATCTTTCAAGATCAGAAAACACCTAACATGCCAGTCTGATTTTGTTGTCTATTTGGTTGACTGTATTTGCGGCAAGCAATATGTGGGCAGAACAAGCCAGGCTCTCCATAATAGGCTGAATTCGCATCGCCATAACATTAAAACTGGTTTTCTCCTGCATGGGCTCTCAAAACACTGTACTCTTGTACATGAGAAAAAACTAGAATTCAAGATCACCCCCATTGAGCAAATTGACCCTATTGAGCACAATAGGACCGAAGCCTTAAGTAGGAAAGAGTCATTCTGGATACACAAATTAAACACCTTAAAACCTTTTGGCTTAAATGAGGTATCAGATCTTTTTTATTAGGCTCCAACCTTGTCAAACCATTAATATTTGTATCCATCTTTGCATATTTTTATCTTCAGATCCTGTTACTTCATCTTCATGTCAGGTCCCCCCTTTTTAGCAAGTCCCCAGTGACTATCATATGCTTTTTATGAACCCATATCTGACAAGATCATTATAAAGTATGAATTTTGCTTATATTATTTTATGCATTTAATCTTTTGCTCTAGTGACTACATTGCTTTCCTGATGATTCCCTGTATGATAAGACCAATATGATTTTATGCTTTTACCATATTTTACTAGAAATTTTTATTGTGCATTTTTATAAGGTATTAGGACATTTCATATATGTTTTTTTGTTTGTATGTACATTTGTATTCCCAAAAACATATTTCATATTTTGGATCCATTTGATTAAAATATCCATATCATTACAACTGACCTAGAGGTCGCTTGCAAAACTAATTTGCAAGTTCCCATTTCAAATCATGTTTTAATTCATATCTTTTCCTTTGTCTATTTTTCATTTAAATAGTTATTGTCATCCCCCCCCCCCTTTTTATCCATTGGCAATATCAGTGGCGCTTCATCCGATCATTTCCCTGAGTTGTAGCCCTGCCTTTTTGGACAATTCTTGTTTGTCTTCTCCCCACCACCCTATACCGCAGTAGACGTTATATCCCTAGTTCTGACCCAAGGTTACCTTTGTCGAGCCATTTTTGCCTCTTGCGACTGCGCACTAAGTTTTTTTCCCACGGTTTGAACTCTTCTCACCCTGACAGTCCAGCACCTGCTCCATTCCCTCACGCATGCGTCTTTTTCCATTTTTAGTTGAACTTCATTCACCCGGACAATTGAAACTATTCCATCACTGTGGATATAATCATCCTCTCTTTCTTTCTAGTTATGGACACACATCCTTAACACTATTTCACCGTAAATCTCCACATTTCACCATTCTTTCCAACTAATAAATGATCAAGCTCAAAATAGCACACAATAGGTTTCTTTCAACTATAAATTTGGATCATTTCACCACCTAAGTTTTTATTGCCCTTCCAATCACACATCGGCCTGCAGTCAAATTGGTTTGTCTGCTGTTTTTGACAATGGTTGGGTAATGGTCCCATCAGTTCGGAGATAATCCTTTTTCCCTTTCTCTCAGTCACGGGAACACACACATTTTTTCGGGAACTGTTTGACTGTGAAATTTTCACACTCTCTAATCCCGTTAACCATCAAATGATCAGGTCCAAATAGGATAAAACAGATTACACTATAAATCTGAATCATTTCACTAATCACGGCTTAGTTTTCCCTTGGGATCACACATTAGCCCTTGGTCAATTCAGATTGTCTGTTGCTTTAGAGCAATGGTATGGGCTTTCACCCCTCCTTTTTCTCTAGTATTTGACCCATAGGTTCGCACCTTTCTTTTTCTCATTTTCAAGCCCCCAAATATATATAATTTTCCCCTTACACAAGAAATAACCACAAAAAATCCAATTTTACTTGCAATTTTTATTTCAAACCATGAATGAGTAATGATATGGAAATTCTATATTTATATTTATATATATATAAAAAATTTTTTTTTTCCTTCTTCTTCCTCTTTTTTCTCTTTTTTTCTTTTTTTCTTTCAATGTGTCCATTGTCTCCACGTGTTGTTGAGTCATCACCCTGCAATCCTGAGGGGCGATTGACGTCATAGCTGTCAACGTGGCAGTATGGAGCCTTTATAAGATACCAGCCTTTGATTGTCTGTATGATTTCTTTTTTCCCTGAAGAAGGAGACGGTCTGTTGTCTCTGAAACGCGTAGGAATGCTGTGAATAAAAGAGAAATATTATATTACTTCCAACTCAGTGGTTTTTAAGCGCGGCATATACCCGTTTTTCCTCTGTCTACCATTATATTTATATCGTGCCTACGGGGCCGCTGCTTGAACCACGCGGACACTCACATGCTTTCTGAAGGAGTTGTGACTGGCACAACCCCACCAGGTGAGTGTTACTGTTCTTTCTCTAACATCACTTGTTATATCGGGTAAGACCCTATTGCGCCCTTTTGTCTCCCCATTTTAGTTGTAGATACTTTCCATGACAGTCCCAATTTCTTTCTTACCAGTTTCCATGTTAGCATAGTGTCTCGGAATAAGATTGAGTTCCTTATATGCCCATCCGCCCTGGACAATGGGGAGTATAAAATGGACGCCAAATCCCACGGTGATTCATACTTGGCTTCCATGCCATAGTCTGAGTGCCTGCTCGTTCCTCTCAACCAATCAAACACATGTCTCATTATACACACCAGGTTATAACCCCGAACATCCGGGAAACTAAGACCTCCTTCCTCCGTTGACTTCATCAATGTTCGTAACTTTATTCTAGGTTTCCTTCCCCGCCATATAAAATCCGCATACGCTGAGTTGAGCCTATTTACGTCCCTCAGTTTTAGCAATATCGGGATCGTCTGGAATGGGTACAACAGTCTAGGAAAGCTCATCATTTTTATCAGGTGGCACCTTGCCAGTAGTGGTAGAGGCAGACCCTTCCAACCCTTTAGTTGTGCTATAATTTTCCTAATTAGTGGGCCATAATTCATCTCGTAAATTGATTCCACCGTTCTTCCTATATGAATTCCCAGATATTTAAGTGATGTCTGTGCTTTAGGAATGCCACATATACAACCATCCCTTACATTCCCCCCTTTTAGGAACAGGATCTCACACTTTTTTTTATTCAATTTGAATCCTGAGACTAATCCAAATTTTTCAATTAGGGCTAGAGTCTGTGGCAAATCCACGTTAGGGTCCCCCATATATAGTATGACATCATCGGCAAAAAGTGCTGTCTTTATTTCAGTTCCCCTTACCTTAATCCCTTTAAAACTATTTGGGCCCTGCAGTATTCTTGACAATGGTTCAATGGCCAAGTCGAATAAAAGGGGAGATAGCGGGCAGCCTTGTCTTGTTCCCTTCATCAAAGGGAACACGTCTGATAAAAAACCTGGAGTGTGTACCCTAGCTCCCGAGTTAGCGTAAAGATTCCTAATGTAAAGCCTCTGTCTATGTTGTAAGAGCATCTATCATGGTAGAACCACATTCTGTTCATCTAATGGTAATGAATCTTTCAAGATCAGAAAACACCTAACATGCCAGTCTGATTTTGTTGTCTATTTGGTTGACTGTATTTGCGGCAAGCAATATGTGGGCAGAACAAGCCAGGCTCTCCATAATAGGCTGAATTCGCATCGCCATAACATTAAAACTGGTTTTCTCCTGCATGGGCTCTCAAAACACTGTACTCTTGTACATGAGAAAAAACTAGAATTCAAGATCACCCCCATTGAGCAAATTGACCCTATTGAGCACAATAGGACCGAAGCCTTAAGTAGGAAAGAGTCATTCTGGATACACAAATTAAACACCTTAAAACCTTTTGGCTTAAATGAGGTATCAGATCTTTTTTATTAGGCTCCAACCTTGTCAAACCATTAATATTTGTATCCATCTTTGCATATTTTTATCTTCAGATCCTGTTACTTCATCTTAATGTCAGGTCCCCCCTTTTTAGCAAGTCCCCAGTGACTATCATATGCTTTTTATGAACCCATATCTGACAAGATCATTATAAAGTATGAATTTTGCTTATATTATTTTATGCATTTAATCTTTTGCTCTAGTGACTACATTGCTTTCCTGATGATTCCATGTATGATAAGACCAATATGATTTTATGCTTTTACCATATTTTACTAGAAATTTTTATTGTGCATTTTTATAAGGTATTAGGACATTTCATATATGTTTTTTTGTTTGTATGTACATTTGTATTCCCAAAAACATATTTCATATTTTGGATCCATTTGATTAAAATATCCATATCATTACAACTGACCTAGAGGTCGCTTGCAAAACTAATTTGCAAGTTCCCATTTCAAATCATGTTTTAATTCATATCTTTTCCTTTGTCTATTTTTCATTTAAATAGTTATTGTCATCCCCCCCCCCTTTTTATCCATTGGCAATATCAGTGGCGCTTCATCCGATCATTTCCCTGAGTTGTAGCCCTGCCTTTTTGGACAATTCTTGTTTGTCTTCTCCCCACCACCCTATACCGCAGTAGACGTTATATCCCTAGTTCTGACCCAAGGTTACCTTTGTCGAGCCATTTTTGCCTCTTGCGACTGCGCACTAAGTTTTTTTCCCACGGTTTGAACTCTTCTCACCCTGACAGTCCAGCACCTGCTCCATTCCCTCACGCATGCGTCTTTTTCCATTTTTAGTTGAACTTCATTCACCCGGACAATTGAAACTATTCCATCACTGTGGATATAATCATCCTCTCTTTCTTTCTAGTTATGGACACACATCCTTAACACTATTTCACCGTAAATCTCCACATTTCACCATTCTTTCCAACTAATAAATGATCAAGCTCAAAATAGCACACAATAGGTTTCTTTCAACTATAAATTTGGATCATTTCACCACCTAAGTTTTTATTGCCCTTCCAATCACACATCGGCCTGCAGTCAAATTGGTTTGTCTGCTGTTTTTGACAATGGTTGGGTAATGGTCCCATCAGTTCGGAGATAATCCTTTTTCCCTTTCTCTCAGTCACGGGAACACACACATTTTTTCGGGAACTGTTTGACTGTGAAATTTTCACACTCTCTAATCCCGTTAACCATCAAATGATCAGGTCCAAATAGGATAAAACAGATTACACTATAAATCTGAATCATTTCACTAATCACGGCTTAGTTTTCCCTTCGGATCACACATTAGCCCTTGGTCAATTCAGATTGTCTGTTGCTTTAGAGCAATGGTATGGGCTTTCACCCCTCCTTTTTCTCTAGTATATGACCCATAGGTTCGCACCTTTCTTTTTCTCATTTTCAAGCCCCCAAATATATATAATTTTCCCCTTACACAAGAAATAACCACAAAAAATCCAATTTTACTTGCAATTTTTATTTCAAACCATGAATGAGTAATGATATGGAAATTCTATATTTATATTTATATATATATATAAAAAAATTTTTTTTTCCTTCTTCTTCCTCTTTTTTTCTCTTTTTTTCTTTTTTTCTTTCAATGTGTCCATTGTCTCCACGTGTTGTTGAGTCATCACCGTGCAATCCTGAGGGGCGATTGACGTCATAGCTGTCAACGTGGCAGTATGGAGCCTTTATAAGATACCAGCCTTTGATTGTCTGTATGATTTCTTTTTTCCCTGAAGAAGGAGACGGTCTGTTGTCTCTGAAACGCGTAGGAATGCTGTGAATAAAAGAGAAATATTATATTACTTCCAACTCAGTGGTTTTTAAGCGCGGCATATACCCGTTTTTCCTCTGTCTACCATTATATTTATATCGTGCCTACGGGGCCGCTGCTTGAACCACGCGGACACTCACATGCTTTCTGAAGGAGTTGTGACTGGCACAACCCCACCAGGTGAGTGTTACTGTTCTTTCTCTAACATCACTTGTTATATCGGGTAAGACCCTATTGCGCCCTTTTGTCTCCCCATTTTAGTTGTAGATACTTTCCATGACAGTCCCAATTTCTTTCTTACCAGTTTCCATGTTAGCATAGTGTCTCGGAATAAGATTGAGTTCCTTATATGCCCATCCGCCCTGGACAATGGGGAGTATAAAATGGACGCCAAATCCCACGGTGATTCATACTTGGCTTCCATGCCATAGTCTGAGTGCCTGCTCGTTCCTCTCAACCAATCAAACACATGTCTCATTATACACACCAGGTTATAACCCCGAACATCCGGGAAACTAAGACCTCCTTCCTCCGTTGACTTCATCAATGTTCGTAACTTTATTCTAGGTTTCCTTCCCCGCCATATAAAATCCGCATACGCTGAGTTGAGCCTATTTACGTCCCTCAGTTTTAGCAATATCGGGATCGTCTGGAATGGGTACAACAGTCTAGGAAAGCTCATCATTTTTATCAGGTGGCACCTTGCCAGTAGTGGTAGAGGCAGACCCTTCCAACCCTTTAGTTGTGCTATAATTTTCCTAATTAGTGGGCCATAATTCATCTCGTAAATTGATTCCACCGTTCTTCCTATATGAATTCCCAGATATTTAAGTGATGTCTGTGCTTTAGGAATGCCACATATACAACCATCCCTTACATTCCCCCCTTTTAGGAACAGGATCTCACACTTTTTTTTATTCAATTTGAATCCTGAGACTAATCCAAATTTTTCAATTAGGGCTAGAGTCTGTGGCAAATCCACGTTAGGGTCCCCCATATATAGTATGACATCATCGGCAAAAAGTGCTGTCTTTATTTCAGTTCCCCTTACCTTAATCCCTTTAAAACTATTTGGGCCCTGCAGTATTCTTGACAATGGTTCAATGGCCAAGTCGAATAAAAGGGGAGATAGCGGGCAGCCTTGTCTTGTTCCCTTCATCAAAGGGAACACGTCTGATAAAAAACCTGGAGTGTGTACCCTAGCTCCCGAGTTAGCGTAAAGATTCCTAATGTAAAGCCTCATTTTGCCTACAATCCCTGTAGCCTCTAGTACTTTGTCCAGCCAGCTCCAATTTACATTGTCAAACGCTTTTTCTGCGTCGAGTGTAACTAGAGCGGGTCTTGCCCCCCTCTCTATTTGTTCCAATCTCACCGCATCCACCACTAGTATTGTCTTCCGGATATTAGTGACAGCATTTCTCCCTTTAATAAACCCTACCTTGTGCTTTGTAATGATCCTTGGAAGAATCATGGCCAATCTATTAGCCATAATCTTAGATATTATTTTTAAATCCTGGTTTATAAGTGATATGGGTCTATAACTAGAGGGATCATCCAGGTCTTTAGTTCCCTTAGGGAGTAATTTGATATATGCTACGTTTGAATTTTTAGGAATTTCCTCTCCTTCCAAAAATGCATTAAATACCGCAGTTAAATCTGGCGAGATCAGATCCCTCATAACCTTATAAAACTCGCTGTTAAAACCGTCGGGGCCTGGTGCCTTGTTGGTGTTAAGCTCCCCGATTGTTCTAGTCACCTCCTCAACTGTGATATCTGCATTTAGGTCACTCAGATCTTCCTCTGTTACGCTAGGCAAGTGCGCTTGTCTTAACCACTCTGCCTCGTCAGTCATGTCGTTGTTTCCTGGCCCATATAGTTTTCTATAAAAATGTCCCAGCAATTTATTAATTTCCTTAGGATCTGTGGTCACCTCCCCCCCCCTTTCTTTTTAGTTTGGAAATCACTGTCATTTTCCTGCTACCCCTTGCCAAATTTGCCAGCATCCTCCCCGCCTTGTTGCCAAATCTATGTAGCTCTGCTTCCCTGTGCGACCAAAATTGTTCCTTTTTTTTTGCCCATTCGTCGAACCCCCTTTTTGCCTCCAACCATCTGTCTTTCGTCGTGGGAGATCTATTAGCCAAATACTTTGTGTATGCTACCCGCACTGCTTCACTCTGGGCATTATAATTCTCATTGGTTTTCCTTTTGATCATGGCAGCATATCCAATCAGGCGACCCCTCAAGACCGCTTTTGCCGTTTCCCAGTATAGCACTGGGTTCCCTTTGTGTTCCTTGTTTTCCTCTGTGAATTCTCCCCACCACTCTCGTAATACCCTGTGGAAATTATCTTGTCTGAGAAGAAACGACGGAAATCTCCATATGATATCTGTACCTCTCTTGAACTGCTCTCTGATACCCAATCTCAACGGACTATGATCAGATATCACCATGTTTTCTATCACACATTCTTGTGCCCCATAAACTAGGCCTTGAGAAATCCAAAATTGATCAATACGCGACCAGCTATCATGAGGATGCGAGAAGTGTGTATATTCTCTATCATGCGGGTGAGCTAATCTCCAGAGGTCCTTCAAACCCACATCTTCTAATGTCACATCCCTATGCTCTGGCCTTCTGTCCACATCCTCTGTCCTCTCCTTCCCCCTCCTCCTGTCTTCAGCTGAGTCTGGAACTGTGTTAAAATCACCTCCTACTATGATGTTGGTCTCCCCATCTGCTAGTATGTTGGCCTTTATGCCATCATGAAATATGCTCTGTTGGGAGTTTGGTCCGTAAACATTATAGATACTTAATTTATCCGCTGGACTAATGATTGTTAAATGTTGCCACCGTCCCTGGTCGTCTGCCTCGTGTGTCACTACTTCATGGCTGAGCTGTTTATGTATTAGAATCATTGTCCCCGCTTTCCTACCTTGTGCCTCTGCCCCATATACAGTACCCACCCAGTATTTCTTCATGCGAAAAAAGTCCTCCTTCCTCAAATGCATTTCCTGTAATAATGCAATATCTGTTTTTAATCTTTTCAGATGTCTTAGTATCATTGCTCGTTTGTTAGGAGATCTCAAGCCTTTCACATTCCATGTAGTTATTTGTACCATATTTGCCTTTGTATTTTGCTCTTACTACTTCCTCCCCTGTGGACCCTGAACTCACAAGAGACGAGACAATTATTACCAGGTATAGAATTTGCCCCCCAGGCTTGATATATCTTTTCCCCACCTTGTAGGTATAACAAATATAACAATAAACAAGTAACTGTAGAACACGTTTTCCCTTCTGGGAAATTTTTGGCTCTTTTCGCCATGCTGATGACTTCCCCTTTTCCTAGCCAAACTGTTGAGCTCCCTAGTCACCCCCCTTAGAGTATACGTTCTAGCCCCGGATTCACATGAGTCACATGAACGAGCCTTAAATAATGTCAAAAATAGTACAGTATGACAAAAACTCTATAAGGACTTCAAGTCCAACTTAGCTCTATTTTCTGGTGGTCGTCCCAGCACTCAGAGCAGACAGATCCACTTCATTTACGCCTGGAAGTCGTTCCTGGACAAAGGCGAGTGAAAGTAAGAATGAAAGTGAATCTGAAAGTGGAACTGAAAGTAAGCGTGAGACTGAATATGCGAGAGAAAAAGAGTGACAGAGCACGTGAGGTACTGAAAGTGAGCGTGAGACTGAAAATGAAACTGAGTATGAGAGTGAGTGTGAAACTGAAAGTAAGCGTGAAACTGAAAATGAGACTGAATATGTGAGGGAGGGAAAAAAAAAAAAAAAGTGTGGGACTGAGAGTGAGTGTGAGAGTGTGAGACTGAACGTTAGGAGTAAGACTGAAAGTGAAACTGATAGCAAGCGTGAAAGCAAAACTGAACATGAGAGAGTGAAATCAAGAGAGTGAGAGAGTGCGAGAACAGGACCAGCAATATCTAGTTCAGTTCAGTTATCATGAACTATTTCCAACAGTTAGTCTCTGTGTTCCGAGCGAGGATTATTTTGTTGTTTTGGGCTCAATCTCCTTTCCTCTCTACTCTCCACCCGCGATTGCTCCTCAAAGCTTCTCGAGTCTTTCCCTGGGCCTCTTGGAGATCCTCCTCTGCTGGTCCCTTCTCCATTGTTTCCTCTTTTTTGTCCATCAGCCCGATTCTTATCCTGTTCTGCCATGAGAGTACGCTCTGCTTCTTTAAAGTCTTTGTAATATGCAAACGAGCCATTAAGATTTCTGACTTTCAGTGTGGCAGGGTATAGCAGTTGGCACTTGACTTTTTTGTTATACAGGAATGAACATACTTTGCTGAATTCTTTTCTCTTTCTGGAGACTTCTGCTGAATAATCGCCGAAAATTAGCAGTCTGTTGCCTTGGTAATGCAATGGTCGCTGTCTGTCTCTAAAGGCCCTCAGTATTTCCTCTTTATGTTTATAGTCAAGATATTTGACTATCACTTGTCTAGCCCTCAGCGGGGCTTTCTTGTTTGGGTTTGGATCCTCTCCCCTATTCGCTTCTTGTTTTCTTAGTGGTCCCACTCTGTGCGCTCTTTCCACTCTGAATTTAGCCTTAATGCCCAGGGCCTGAGGTAACTCGTGTTCACATATGTTATCCAGCTGTCCCAAAGTTACCGATTCTGGCAGCCCCACAATTCGCAAATTATTTCGCCTCGATCGGTTCTCTAAGTCTTCCGCTTTATCTCTCAAATAATCGTTAGATTTCACTAGAGCTGCTATTTGCTCTTGCATAGCCATTATTTTCTCCTCTGAGTCAGATATTCTCTGCTCTGTTTCTGCCAGTCTAGATGCATGTCCACTAATCTGCTTTTGCATAGCTGCTAGGGATGTTTGTATGGCTGTTTCAATGGCCACTTTAATCTCTTTTGACAGCTGTGATGTCACTTCGGCAGCCAATTTTTTATAATCAACATTGAGCTCTTGTGCATGCTTGTCTTGGCCTGCAGGTGGTGCTGGCTTCTTAGTTCTCTTATTCTGAGCTGGGGATTTTCCACCCTCCCCCATTTGTTTACAGTATTTAGATAATGGTGTGGCTGGCAGTTTCTTGTTTGCTTTAGGAGTGTTACTGTTTCTGACATGCAGCTTCTGCTGACGTTTATCATGATTAGACACCTTATATTGCGTGTCTAAGTGATCAGTCCGGTGTCCTGCGTCTCTGGGCACTCTTTGCTTGCTGCACTCCTCCTCCTCCTCTCTTTCTTGTTCCTCCATGTCCCCTTCCTCTATCCATTGTGTTTCTCCCTCTGCAATCCCCTGCAGCGATTTCTCTCTTGCTCCATCCTCCCCCGACCCCCCGCTCTCATCTCCTTCACTTCTCCCTCTCCTGGCTTCCATTACCACATCTTGCACTGGGGACTCTGGCTCCTCCTCCATCAGGCTTGTCGGTGCCATGACAGTCTCCTCTTCTCCCCGCCGGCAGTCAGGATCTCCACTCCTGCAGGTCCCCTCACCACCACTAGCACTCCTCAGTAAGTACCGCTCCATAGCTGTGTGCTTCCTGCTACCAGACGTGCTGCTCTCTGCTCGCTCACTTGCCCGGGTATGCTGTTTATCGTCGGTTTCTCAGAGGGGTGTCGGGAGCTTTTCCTCTATGCTGCCTCCTCAGCCAGGACCGGAACCGGAAGTGTTTTTTTTTTTTTAATGATAACATTTTTGTATTGTTTTATATTTTAAAAACATTTTTCTATTCATTTTTAAATGTTCAAATATGTTCATTTTTTTAATGATAACATTTTTTTTCATTTTTTTAAAAAAATTTGTCTATTCATTTTTAAATTATTGTTTTTAGTTCCCCAAGGGGACTTGAACCTGCAATCATTTGATCGCTTGTACTACAGTACTACAGTATTGTAATATATTGCAGCTCCCTATGTAGCCCCGCCTATGGGTAGGCTTGATGGGAGTACAATGTTCGGTGGAAAAGTTCCTTCATTCGTTTTGTGGAAGGTGAGGAAGAGTGATGGAGACTGGAATGATCATGTCATGTGATTGTGCCACTAATGTTAGTGATTGACAGTGGCATTTAAGTGGATAAACAGTAGTGATCAGAGGTAGCTCCTATCCGAGCTGTTAGGCCTGTTTCACACAGACGTTTTTCACTGATGTGTAAAAAAACGCTTATGTCCCTCCGTGTGCCGTGAATCATGGCACACGTGGGTTGTCCATGTGCAATCTGTGATCCGTGATCTGTGATTGCATATGGACGTATACTCACCTGTCCCGTTCCTGCTGTCCATGGTGCTGAAGTCTCCAGCTCTGCTGCATCCGGCCACCGCTGCCTCTGCGCTGTGCAGCTACTTCCGGGTCAATCCGGCTTCATAAATTAATATGCATGCCATAATGAGCTGGGCAGGAGCCTGCACAGACCGTCGCTGGAAAGGTGAGTTGAAAATGTTTTTTATTTTCAATGTGTTTTTTTCTAGTACGTGTTTCACGGATCACACCATAGTGTGGTCCATGGGACATCAGTGATGGCAGAAAAAAACGGACATGTCTCCGTGCGGCAATCACGGACACACGTGTACGCCGCTCAGAGACCTAGTCAGTGAAAAATCACTGATGTGTGAGCAGACCCCTTGATTAGAATGGGTCTGCGTGTGTCCGTGATTCTGGTACGTATATAAAAAAAAGCACAAACGTACCAGAATCACTGATGTGTGAAAGAGGCCTTAGGGGTAGAACACAGCTGCCACCTTGAAACTATACATCCACACCCGACGTTTGAAATACATGTAGGTCAAATTATTTTTGCTATAAACATAATTTCATTATTTAATTCAAAATTCTGTGCTGATTTATTTCATAATATATGTATATACTAAGTGGAGCTCTGTTGTTTTGATACAGGGATCCAAATCCATGACTATCCTTTTAATGGTTTGTCCCAACGAAGCAGATTTGTGTGCAGATTGTCTGTACACAACTGCATGTTTTGGCAGGAAAAACAGCAGAAAAAAATGCACAGTTTTTATCACGTCTTCTCATGCATTTTTTTCTTGCGTTTTTGTCTGAGTTTTTAGGTAATGATGATCGCAGGAGTTAAGGCGATTGCTGCCAGGCTTATGTTACAGCCGGGACTCTGCTCTCATTGGCCAGAGCGGTGCCTGCACCGCTTCCGGTAGTTTAACCCCCTGAATGCTGCAATCAATGGGATTGCAGCATTCAGGAGGCACAGAGAGGTGTCGCTTACCTCTCCCTGGCGATTGGGTCCCTGTATTGCGATCATAGGGACCCAATCGCTGCCAAGGCAACCCTAGGTTTCTCACTATGACGACCCTGGGTTACTGAGCTACGGAATGCCTCCCACACCATGCTGGGTGAATGCTGTGTGTGGCGAAGTGTCAGTGCTTCGAGTGCAGCACTGACCGATATAATCCACTGCAGTGATCAAGCACGAACACTGCAGTAGAAAAGAATTGACATGCTGCAGATTTGTTCTACACCAGAATCTGCAAGGACAAAATGTGCAGCATGTGCAGAGAAGTCAGGATTCTCTTAGAATTTGCTGGGATGTGTTTTTTCTTGCAGTGTTGATTAAAATCTGCAAGAAAATACACATGAAAAAACGCAGCGTGAGCACACAGTCTAAAGCTGCAGTTGACAAAACTCTAGTCACATGGAGCCACCACTAGGAGGAGCTCACTGCATACTAGTGGTAGTATTGCTCCCATAGAACTCATTGTCAGCTGTGTAAATTGGCAATAAGCACTCACTAGTGTCAAGTAACCAAAATTACATCACAAGCTGATTCCCCATCATTGTTTCTACCACCATTGCAGCTAGAATAGTCTAGAGAACGTTGTCTATTGAGACTTTAACATCTGTCTACATATACAGGTTATTACACTTCCACTGAAAGCTTTAAGTCTGACTTCAAGGAGATGTGGTTTGGATTATACACGCGCACCAAAGGACCACTGGACTCATCTGGATTTGAACACATTTTTCACGGTGAGTAGAGATATATGATAATAAACTGGTAAGAATTCCCTCATGATAAATCTGCATACTTGGAGCTATGGTGGGATATCTAGGGTCATGGGTGGCTAATACATTTTTCTAAGAGAAAACTGGGACTGTTGTGGAGGGCCGTATCAGTAGGCTGAACTTAAGGCCGGGTTCAGATGGCCGTATTGAAAAACAGGCAAGTCACGGCTAAGGATGCGGATGTGATTGACTCTGTGTACCACTCTATGTGCTTGTCCACATTTCGGCCTGGCACTGGAGCACCACAGCTGGACAGGGACAGCAAAAGGGTCAGATGTGTACCACGTTTCGCACGGGTTAAAGATCAGTTGGCTACATGACCTTACTGCTTGGTCTTGGTATTTTACCATTAGATTAGCTCTGGCACTGCAAAATAAATTTATTGGTGCTAATTGCTTGCATTCATTGGATTTTTATTTGAAAATGTAGCAACTAAATAAACAATTTTTCAGCCTTATTTCCAAGCCTTCATCAGCAATCTATACATCACAGAGAACAGAAGAATATAAGCAAAATATAAACATATAGAACAGATTATAACATAATATCCAGTATTCAATATAATACATAACCAATAATTATATGTATTACAATATAGGATAATTAGAAGACAATATCAGACCTATATATTGTACCCTATCTGCCAAATATAGGACATGCTGCAAATTTAAATATCTGCCCTTCCTAAAATCTGGGCAAATTTTATAAAACCCAATTTAATAGCGTTGTACTATTATACACTCCTCAAAATTGAAATTGTGACACCAAAAAGAAAAAGTTGTGGAGTTATAGAAATCACAGGATGGATAGACATGGTAATGATATGCAAATTATGAAAAAAAAAAAAAAATGTAAAAACATCTTGAGTTATTCAGTATCGAGTATGAACACATAAATGCACAGACCTTGTCTAATATCAGTGAGGTTATTAATGTTTTTATAAGGAATGTTCTGCACACTGGATGCATTTAGGCACACAAGTCATCAAGATCCACTGCCAGCATCTCCCTCTGCAGTCGCTGATCAATGATGTTCCAGATGTGCTCGGTGAGAGACAAGACTGGTACGTTGCAGGCCATGATAGCATGCTTAGGCCACACTGATCACTCACTGCAGTATGAACAACATGCAGCCTGCCTGGCATTATTGTGTTTAAAAATGGCTCCTAGGACACTTTGGAGAAAAAGCTATATCACTGGTTCCATAATCAAATCAATGTAATGGCGAGCTGTTAGTGTGTCTGGAATGAAGACTGTTGGGGTCCGGCTACATGTTTTATCCAAGTGATTTCAAAAGATTCAAAGAATGGTGAGTAATGATCCATTCTTTACTGCAAATTAATTTGTTTGTCACATACCAAGCCTAAAGGCCGTGTCACACACAGAGATAAATCTGCGGCAGATCTGTGGTTGCAGTGAAATTGTGGACAATCAGTGCCAGGTTTGTGGCTGTGTACAAATGGAACAATATGTCCATGATTTCACTGCAACCACAGATCTGCCAAAGATTTATCTCTGTGTGTGACGGGGCCTTAAGGAGTCAAACATTGTCTACATCACGGGTGGGCAATTGAATTTCTCATGGGGCCGCATGAGAACTTGGGATCCTTTTAGAGGGCCGGACTGATATACTTAACTCAATTCTACCCAATACTGTATGTGTATATATCTATATATATAATTGCCTTATTCTGTCTGTCTGTCTGTCTGTCATGCTCCAAAATTGTGTCCTTACGGTGACACTAAGTGTCCTTACGGTGACACAAAGCTGATTGGCCGCTGGGCTCGCCATGGCCCCGCCCCCCCGCACGGATTGGCCGCTCGCCTTGCCTCGGCTCCTTCCCCGCATGGATTGGCCGCTCGCCTCGCCTCGGATCCGACCCCCCCGCACGGATTGGCCGCCACTCACACTCAGACTCACACTCAGACGCAGACTCAGACTCAGACGCACACTCAGACTCAAACTCAGACTCACACTCAGACGCAGACTCAGACGCACACTCAGACGCACACTCAGACGCAGACACAGACTCAGACACAGACTCAGACGCACACTCAGACTCACACTCAGACGCAGACTCAGACTCAGACGCACACTCAGACGCACACTCAGATGCACACTCAGACGCAGACTCAGACGCAGACTCAGACGCACACTCAGACGCACACTCAGACGCACACTCAGACGCAGACTCAGACACAGACTCAGACTCTCAGACTCACACTCAGTCGCAGACTCAGACGCAGACTCAGACGCAGACTCAGACGCACACTCAGACGCAGACTCAGACGCAGACACAGACTCAGACGCAGACACAGACTCAGACGCACACTCAGACTCACACTCAGACGCAGACTCAGACTCAGACGCACACTCAGACGCACACTCAGACGCACACTCAGACGCAGACTCAGACGCACACTCAGACACAGACTCAGACTCACACTCAGACTCTCAGACTCACACTCAAATGCAGACTCAGATGCAGACTCAGACGCAGACTCAGACGCAGATTCAGACGCACACTCAGACGCAGACTCAGACGCACACTCAGACGCACACTCAGACGCACACTCAGACGCACACTCAGACACAGACTCAGACTCACACTCACACTCAGACTCACACTCACACTCAGACACAGACTCACACTCACACTCAGACTCACACTCAGACTCACACTCACACTCACACTCACACTCACACTCACACTCAGACTCACACTCAGACTCACACTCAGACTCACACTCAGACTCAGACTCACACTCAGACTCAGACTCAGACTCACACTCAGACTCACACTCAGACTCAGACTCAGACGCACACTCAGACGCAGACACAGACTCAGACGCAGACACAGACTCAGACGCACACTCAGACTCACACTCAGACTCAGACTCAGACGCACACTCAGACGCACACTCAGACGCACACTCAGACGCACACTCAGACGCAGACTCAGACACAGACTCAGACTCACACTCACACTCAGACTCAGACTCACACTCAGACTCACACTCACACTCAGACTCAGACTCACACTCAGACTCACACTCACACTCAGACTCACACTCACACTCAGACTCACACTCAGACTCACACTCAGACTCAGACTCACACTCACACTCAGACTCACACTCACACTCAGACTCAGACTCAGACACAGACTCAGACTCACACTCAGACTCACACTCACACTCAGACTCACACTCAGACTCACACTCAGACTCAGACTCAGACTCACACTCAGACTCAGACTCAGACTCAGACTCACACTCACACTCAGACTCAGACTCAGACTCACACTCACACTCAGACTCAGACTCAGACTCAGACTCACACTCACACTCACACTCAGACTCACTCAGACTCACACTCAGACTCACACTCACACTCACACTCACTCAGACTCACACTCACACTCAGACTCACACTCAGACTCACACACTCACACTCACACTCAGACTCACACTCACACACTCAGACTCAGACTCAGACTCACACTCACACTCAGACTCACACTCAGACTCACACTCAGACTCAGACTCACACTCAGACTCACACTCACACTCACTCAGACTCACACTCACACTCAGACTCACACTCAGACTCAGACTCACACTCAGACTCACACTCAGACTCACACTCAGACTCACACTCAGACTCACACTCACACTCACACTCAGACTCAGACTCACACTCAGACTCACACTCAGACTCACACTCACACTCAGACTCACACTCAGACTCACACTCAGACTCACACTCACACTCACTCAGACTCACACTCACACTCAGACTCACACTCACACTCAGACTCACACTCACACTCAGACTCAGACTCAGACTCACACTCAGACTCACACTCAGACTCACACTCAGACTCACACTCACACTCACTCAGACTCACACTCAGACTCACACTCACACTCAGACTCACACTCACACTCAGACTCACACTCAGACTCACTCAGACTCACACTCAGACTCACACTCACACTCAGACTCACACTCACACTCAGACTCACACTCACACTCACACTCAGACTCAGACTCACACTCAGACTCACACTCAGACTCACACTCAGACTCACACTCAGACTCACACTCACTCAGACTCACACTCACACTCAGACTCACACTCAGACTCACACTCACACTCAGACTCAGACTCAGACTCACACTCAGACTCACACTCAGACTCACACTCAGACTCACACTCACTCAGACTCACACTCAGACTCACACTCACACTCACACTCAGACTCACACTCACACTCAGACTCACACTCACACTCACACTCAGACTCACACTCAGACGCACACTCAGACGCACACTCAGACGCACACTCAGACGCACACTCAGACACAGACTCAGACTCACACTCAGACTCTCAGACTCACACTCAAACGCAGACTCAGATGCAGACTCAGACGCAGACTCAGACGCAGATTCAGACGCACACTCAGACGCAGACTCAGACGCACACTCAGACGCACACTCAGACGCACACTCAGACGCACACTCAGACACAGACTCAGACTCACACTCACACTCAGACTCACACTCACACTCAGACACAGACTCACACTCACACTCAGACTCACACTCAGACTCACACTCAGACTCACACTCAGACTCACACTCACACTCAGACTCACACTCACACTCAGACTCACACTCAGACTCACACTCAGACTCACACTCAGACTCAGACTCACACTCAGACTCAGACTCACACTCAGACTCAGACTCAGACTCACACTCAGACTCACACTCAGACTCAGACTCAGACGCACACTCAGACGCAGACACAGACTCAGACGCAGACACAGACTCAGACGCACACTCAGACTCACACTCAGACTCAGACTCAGACGCACACTCAGATGCACACTCAGACGCACACTCAGACGCAGACTCAGACACAGACTCAGACTCACACTCACACTCAGACTCAGACTCACACTCAGACTCACACTCACACTCAGACTCAGACTCACACTCAGACTCACACTCACACTCAGACTCACACTCACACTCACACTCAGACTCACACTCAGACTCACACTCAGACTCAGACTCACACTCACACTCAGACTCACACTCAGACTCACACTCACACTCAGACTCAGACTCAGACACAGACTCAGACTCACACTCAGACTCACACTCAGACTCACACTCACACTCAGACTCAGACTCACACTCACACTCAGACTCACACTCAGACTCACACTCAGACTCACACTCAGACTCAGACTCAGACTCACACTCAGACTCACACTCAGACTCACTCAGACTCACACTCAGACTCACTCAGACTCACACTCAGACTCACACTCACACTCACTCAGACTCACACTCAGACTCACACTCACACTCACACTCACTCAGACTCACACTCACACTCAGACTCACACTCAGACTCACACACTCACACTCACACTCAGACTCACACTCACACACTCAGACTCAGACTCACACTCACACTCAGACTCACACTCAGACTCACACTCAGACTCAGACTCACACTCAGACTCACAGTCAGACTCACACTCACACTCACTCAGACTCACACTCACACTCAGACTCACACTCAGACTCAGACTCACACTCAGACTCACACTCAGACTCACACTCAGACTCACACTCACACTCACACTCAGACTCAGACTCACACTCAGACTCACACTCAGACTCACACTCACACTCAGACTCACACTCAGACTCACACTCAGACTCACACTCACACTCACTCAGACTCACACTCACACTCAGACTCACACTCACACTCAGACTCACACTCACACTCAGACTCACACTCAGACTCACACTCAGACTCACACTCACACTCACTCAGACTCACACTCAGACTCAGACTCAGACTCACACTCAGACTCACACTCAGACTCACACTCACTCAGACTCACACTCAGACTCACACTCACACTCACACTCAGACTCACACTCACACTCACACTCAGACTCACACTCACACTCAGACTCACACTCAGACTCACACTCACTCAGACTCACACTCAGACTCACACTCAGACTCACACTCACACTCAGACTCACACACACTCACACTCAGACTCACACTCACACTCAGACTCACACTCAGACTCACACTCAGACTCACACTCACACTCAGACTCACACACACTCACACTCAGACTCACACTCACACTCAGACTCAGACTCACACTCACACTCACACTCAGACTCACACAGACTAGGACTCACACTCACACTCAGACTCACACTCATACTCACACTCAGACTCACACTCACACTCAGACTCACACTCACACTCAGACTCACACTCACACTCACACTCACACTCACTCAGACTCACACTCAGACTCACACTCACACTCACACTCAGACTCACACTCAGACTCACTCAGACTCACACTCAGACTCAGACTCACACTCACACTCAGACTCAGACTCACACTCAGACTCACACTCAGACTCACACTCAGACTCACACTCACACTCACACTCAGACTCACACTCAGACTCACACTCACACTCAGACTCAGACTCAGACTCACACTCAGACTCACACTCAGACTCACACTCACTCAGACTCACACTCAGACTCACACTCACACTCACACTCAGACTCACACTCACACTCACACTCAGACTCACACTCACACTCAGACTCACACTCAGACTCACACTCACTCAGACTCACACTCAGACTCACACTCAGACTCACACTCACACTCACACTCAGACTCACACACACTCACACTCAGACTCACACTCACACTCAGACTCACACTCAGACTCACACTCAGACTCACACTCACACTCAGACTCACACACACTCACACTCAGACTCACACTCACACTCAGACTCACACTCACACTCAGACTCAGACTCACACAGACTAGGACTCACACTCACACTCAGACTCACACTCACACTCACACTCAGACTCAGACTCACACTCACACTCAGACTCACACAGACTAGGACTCACACTCACACTCAGACTCACACTCATACTCACACTCAGACTCACACTCACACTCACACTCAGACTCACACTCAGACTCACACTCACACTCACACTCACACTCACACTCACTCAGACTCACACTCACACTCAGACTCACACTCACACTCAGACTCACACTCAGACTCACTCAGACTCACACTCAGACTCACACTCACACTCACACTCAGACTCACACTCAGACTCACACTCACACTCACACTCAGACTCAGACTCACACTCAGACTCACACTCAGACTCACACTCAGACTCACACTCACTCAGACTCACACTCACACTCACACTCAGACTCACACTCAGACTCACACTCACACTCAGACTCAGACTCAGACTCACACTCAGACTCACACTCAGACTCACACTCACTCAGACTCACACTCAGACTCACACTCACACTCACACTCAGACTCACACTCACACTCAGACTCACACTCACACTCAGACTCACACTCAGACTCACACTCACTCAGACTCACACTCAGACTCACACTCAGACTCACACTCACACTCACACTCAGACTCACACACACTCACACTCAGACTCACACTCAGACTCACACTCACACTCAGACTCAGACTCACACTCAGACTCACACTCACACTCACACTCACACTCAGACTCACACTCAGACTCACACTCAGACTCAGACTCACACTCACACTCAGACTCACACTCAGACTCACACTCACACTCAGACTCAGACTCAGACACAGACTCAGACTCACACTCAGACTCACACTCAGACTCACACTCACACTCAGACTCACACTCACACTCAGACTCACACTCAGACTCACACTCAGACTCAGACTCAGACTCACACTCAGACTCAGACTCAGACTCACTCAGACTCACACTCAGACTCACTCAGACTCACACTCAGACTCACACTCACACTCACTCAGACTCACACTCAGACTCACACTCACACTCACACTCACTCAGACTCACACTCAGACTCACACTCAGACTCACACACTCACACTCACACTCAGACTCACACTCACACACTCAGACTCAGACTCACACTCACACTCAGACTCACACTCAGACTCACACTCACACTCAGACTCAGACTCAGACACAGACTCAGACTCACACTCAGACTCACACTCAGACTCACACTCACACTCAGACTCAGACTCACACTCACACTCAGACTCACACTCAGACTCACACTCAGACTCAGACTCACACTCAGACTCAGACTCAGACTCACTCAGACTCACACTCAGACTCACTCAGACTCACACTCAGACTCACACTCACACTCACTCAGACTCACACTCAGACTCACACTCACACTCACACTCACTCAGACTCACACTCAGACTCACACTCAGACTCACACACTCACACTCACACTCAGACTCACACTCACACACTCAGACTCAGACTCACACTCACACTCAGACTCACACTCAGACTCACACTCAGACTCAGACTCACACTCAGACTCACACTCAGACTCACACTCACACTCACTCAGACTCACACTCACACTCAGACTCACACTCAGACTCAGACTCACACTCAGACTCACACTCAGACTCACACTCAGACTCACACTCACACTCACACTCAGACTCAGACTCAGACTCACACTCAGACTCACACTCACACTCAGACTCACACTCAGACTCACACTCAGACTCACACTCACACTCACTCAGACTCACACTCACACTCAGACTCACACTCACACTCAGACTCACACTCAGACTCACACTCAGACTCACACTCAGACTCACACTCAGACTCACACTCACACTCACTCAGACTCACACTCAGACTCAGACTCAGACTCACACTCAGACTCACACTCAGACTCACACTCACTCAGACTCACACTCAGACTCACACTCACACTCACACTCAGACTCACACTCACACTCACACTCAGACTCACACTCACACTCAGACTCACACTCAGACTCACACTCACTCAGACTCACACTCAGACTCACACTCAGACTCACACTCACACTCAGACTCACACACACTCACACTCAGACTCACACTCACACTCAGACTCACACTCAGACTCACACTCAGACTCACACTCACACTCACACTCAGACTCACACACACTCACACTCAGACTCACACTCACACTCAGACTCAGACTCACACTCACACTCACACTCAGACTCACACAGACTCAGGACTCACACTCACACTCAGACTCACACTCATACTCACACTCAGACTCACACTCACACTCAGACTCACACTCACACTCACACTCAGACTCACACTCACACTCACACTCACACTCACTCAGACTCACACTCAGACTCACACTCACACTCAGACTCACACTCAGACTCACACTCAGACTCACTCAGACTCACACTCAGACTCACACTCACACTCACACTCAGACTCAGACTCACACTCAGACTCACACTCAGACTCACACTCAGACTCACACACTCACTCAGACTCACACTCACACTCACACTCAGACTCACACTCAGACTCACACTCACACTCAGACTCAGACTCAGACTCACACTCAGACTCACACTCAGACTCACACTCAGACTCACACTCACTCAGACTCACACTCAGACTCACACTCACACTCAGACTCACACTCACACTCACACTCAGACTCACACTCACACTCAGACTCACACTCAGACTCACACTCACTCAGACTCACACTCAGACTCACACTCAGACTCACACTCACACTCACACTCAGACTCACACACACTCACACTCAGACTCACACTCACACTCAGACTCACACTCAGACTCACACTCAGACTCACACTCACACTCACACTCAGACTCACACACACTCACACTCAGACTCACACTCACACTCAGACTCACACTCACACTCAGACTCAGACTCACACTCACACTCACACTCAGACTCACACAGACTCAGGACTCACACTCAGACTCACACTCATACTCACACTCAGACTCACACTCACACTCACACTCACACTCAGACTCACACTCAGACTCACACTCACACTCACACTCACACTCACACTCACTCAGACTCACACTCACACTCAGACTCACACTCACACTCAGACTCACACTCAGACTCACTCAGACTCACACTCAGACTCACACTCACACTCACACTCAGACTCACACTCAGACTCACACTCACACTCACACTCAGACTCAGACTCACACTCAGACTCACACTCAGACTCACACTCAGACTCACACTCACTCAGACTCACACTCACACTCACACTCAGACTCACACTCAGACTCACACTCACACTCACACTCAGACTCAGACTCAGACTCACACTCAGACTCACACTCAGACTCACACTCAGACTCACACTCACTCAGACTCACACTCAGACTCACACTCACACTCACACTCAGACTCACACTCACACTCAGACTCACACTCACACTCAGACTCACACTCAGACTCACACTCACTCAGACTCACACTCAGACTCACACTCAGACTCACACTCACACTCACACTCAGACTCACACACTCACACTCAGACTCACACTCACACTCAGACTCACACTCACACTCAGACTCAGACTCACACTCAGACTCACACTCACACTCACACTCACACTCAGACTCACACTCAGACTCACACTCAGACTCAGACTCACACTCACACTCAGACTCACACTCAGACTCACACTCACACTCAGACTCAGACTCAGACACACTCAGACTCACACTCAGACTCACACTCAGACTCACACTCACACTCAGACTCAGACTCACACTCACACTCAGACTCACACTCAGACTCACACTCAGACTCAGACTCACACTCAGACTCAGACTCAGACTCACTCAGACTCACACTCAGACTCACTCAGACTCACACTCAGACTCACACTCACACTCACTCAGACTCACACTCAGACTCACACTCACACTCACACTCACTCAGACTCACACTCACACTCAGACTCACACTCAGACTCACACACTCACACTCACACTCAGACTCACACTCACACACTCAGACTCAGACTCACACTCACACTCAGACTCACACTCAGACTCACACTCAGACTCAGACTCACACTCACACTCACACTCAGACTCACACTCACACTCACTCAGACTCACACTCACACTCAGACTCACACTCAGACTCAGACTCACACTCAGACTCACACTCAGACTCACACTCAGACTCACACTCACACTCACACTCAGACTCAGACTCAGACTCACACTCAGACTCACACTCACACTCAGACTCACACTCAGACTCACACTCAGACTCACACTCACACTCACTCAGACTCACACTCACACTCAGACTCACACTCACACTCAGACTCACACTCAGACTCACACTCAGACTCACACTCAGACTCACACTCAGACTCACACTCACACTCACTCAGACTCACACTCAGACTCAGACTCAGACTCACACTCAGACTCACACTCAGACTCACACTCACTCAGACTCACACTCAGACTCACACTCACACTCACACTCAGACTCACACTCACACTCACACTCAGACTCACACTCACACTCAGACTCACACTCAGACTCACACTCACTCAGACTCACACTCAGACTCACACTCAGACTCACACTCACACTCAGACTCACACACACTCACACTCAGACTCACACTCACACTCAGACTCACACTCAGACTCACACTCAGACTCACACTCACACTCACACTCAGACTCACACACACTCACACTCAGACTCACACTCACACTCAGACTCAGACTCACACTCACACTCACACTCAGACTCACACAGACTAGGACTCACACTCACACTCAGACTCACACTCATACTCACACTCAGACTCACACTCACACTCAGACTCACACTCACACTCACACTCAGACTCACACTCACACTCACACTCACACTCACTCAGACTCACACTCAGACTCACACTCACACTCACACTCAGACTCACACTCAGACTCACTCAGACTCACACTCAGACTCACACTCACACTCACACTCAGACTCAGACTCACACTCAGACTCACACTCAGACTCACACTCAGACTCACACTCACTCAGACTCACACTCACACTCACACTCAGACTCACACTCAGACTCACACTCACACTCAGACTCAGACTCAGACTCACACTCAGACTCACACTCAGACTCACACTCAGACTCACACTCACTCAGACTCACACTCAGACTCACACTCACACTCACACTCAGACTCACACTCACACTCACACTCAGACTCACACTCACACTCAGACTCACACTCAGACTCACACTCACTCAGACTCACACTCAGACTCACACTCAGACTCACACTCACACTCACACTCAGACTCACACACACTCACACTCAGACTCACACTCACACTCAGACTCACACTCAGACTCACACTCAGACTCACACTCACACTCACACTCAGACTCACACACACTCACACTCAGACTCACACTCACACTCAGACTCACACTCACACTCAGACTCAGACTCACACTCACACTCACACTCAGACTCACACAGACTAGGACTCACACTCAGACTCACACTCATACTCACACTCAGACTCACACTCACACTCACACTCAGACTCACACTCAGACTCACACTCACACTCACACTCACACTCACACTCACTCAGACTCACACTCACACTCAGACTCACACTCACACTCAGACTCACACTCAGACTCACTCAGACTCACACTCAGACTCACACTCACACTCACACTCAGACTCACACTCAGACTCAGACTCACACTCACACTCAGACTCAGACTCACACTCAGACTCACACTCAGACTCACACTCAGACTCACACTCACTCAGACTCACACTCACACTCACACTCAGACTCACACTCAGACTCACACTCACACTCAGACTCAGACTCAGACTCACACTCAGACTCACACTCAGACTCACACTCAGACTCACACTCACTCAGACTCACACTCAGACTCACACTCACACTCAGACTCACACTCACACTCAGACTCACACTCACACTCAGACTCACACTCAGACTCACACTCACTCAGATTCACACTCAGACTCACACTCAGACTCACACTCACACTCACACTCAGACTCACACACACTCACACTCAGACTCACACTCACACTCAGACTCACACTCACACTCAGACTCACACTCACACTCACACTCACACTCAGACTCACACAGACTAGGACTCACACTCACACTCAGACTCACACTCATACTCACACTCAGACTCACACTCACACTCAGACTCACACTCACACTCAGACTCACACTCACACTCACACTCACACTCACTCAGACTCACACTCACACTCAGACTCACTCACACTCAGACTCACACTCAGACTCAGACTCACACTCACACTCACTCAGACTCACACTCACACTCAGACTCACTCACACTCAGACTCAGACTCAGACTCAGACTCACACTCAGACTCACACTCAGACTCAGACTCAGACTCACACTCACACTCAGACTCACACTCACACTCAGACTCACACTCAGAATTACACTCACACTCACACGCACACTCACACTCGCACACACACTCAGACTCACACGCACACGCACACTCAGACTCACATGCACACTCAGACTCACACGCACACTCAAACTCACACGCACACTCACACTCAGACTCACACTCAGACTCACACTCAGACTCACACTCAGACGCAGACTCACACTCAGACACAGACTCAGACTCACACTCAGACTCACACTCAGACTCACACTCAGACTCACACTCAGACTCACACTCACACTCAGACTCAGACTCACTCAGACTCACACTCAGACTCACACTCAGACTCAGACTCACACTCAGACTCACACTCAAACTCACAAGCACACTCAGACTCAGACTCACACTTACACTTACACTCACACGCACACTCACACGCACACTCACACTCGCACGCACACTCAGACTCACACGCACACTCAGACTCACATGCACACTCAGACTCACACGCACACTCACACTCAGACTCACACGCACACTCACACTCAGACTCACACGCACACTCACACTCAGACGCACACTCACACTCAGACTCAGACTTACACTCAGACTCACACAAACACTCACACTCAGACTCAAACGCACACTCACACTCAGACTCAAACGCACACTCACACTCAGACTCACACGCACACTCACACTCAGACTCACACGCACACTCACACGCACACTCAGACTCAGACTCAGACTCACTCGCACACTCAGACTCACACGCACACTCAACGCAGCAGACACACAACACCCAACACACAAACACCGCGGCACACACAAATATACGCACATACCGCACAACACACACATTGCACAAAACATACCTCCCCCCAAAACACACACACACACCCACACAAACCGCGCAACACACATACACAACGATACAGACACACAGCGCTCCACAAATAACGACACACAACGCAACACACAAACAACACCGCTCTCACCCCCCGCTACACCCAGACAACACCCAGAACATGTACAGCCCCTACACAAACACTTGGTAACTGCACACAACAACATCTATATATATATATATATATAACAAAAATCATACATTAACTACACAATACGTAAATTCTAGAATACCCGATGCGTAGAATCGGGCCACCTTCTAGTATATATATATACACACTACATCACTATATACTGCACCTGTAATACATTACAGCACTATATACTATACCTGTAATACATTACATCACTATATACTGCCCCTGTAATACATTACATCACTATATACTGCCCCTGTCTGTAATACATTACAGCACTATATACTGCCCTTGTAATACACTACAGCACTATATACTGCACCTGTAATACATTACAGCACTATATACTACACCTGTAATACAAAGAAGGGTTTCCAGCGCCAGGAATAGATTAAAAATCCTTTTTTATTGAAAATAAGGTAATAAAAACCCAGCAGATACCATAATAGATGTCAGAAAGATGGCAGAACAACGCGTTTCGACGCTTCAGGTCTTAGTCATGTTCATGAGAACATGACTAAGACCTGAAGCGTCGAAACGCGTTGTTCTGCCATCTTTCTGACATCTATTATGGTATCTGCTGGGTTTTTATTACCTTATTTTCAATAAAAAAGGATTTTTAATCTATTCCTGGCGCTGGAAACCCTTCTTTCTATTTTCAATTGGATGGCTGCCGAGCCTCATTCCTTGCGCAGGATCCCTGATTGCAGCCAGCAGGTCAGTCCTTGGTGAGCTGGACTCTCCCTTATCTTCTTGGACACCTGTAATACATTACATCACTATATACTGCCCCTGTAATACATTACAGCACTATATACTGCCCTTGTAATACACTACAGCACTATATACTGCACCTGTAATACATTACAGCACTATATACTACACCTGTAATACATTACATCACTATATACTGCCCCTGTAATACATTACATCACTATATACTGCCCCTGTCTGTAATACATTACAGCACTATATACTGCCCTTGTAATACACTACAGCACTAGATACTGCACCTGTAATACATTACATCACTATATACTGCACCTGTAATAAATTACAGCACTATATACTGCCCCTGTAATGCATTACAGCACTATATACTGCCCCTGTAATACATTACAGCACTATATACTGCCCCTGTAATACACTACAGCACTATATACTGCCCCTGTAATACACTACAGCACTATATACTGCCCCTGTAATACACTACAGCACTATATACTGCCCTTGTAATACACTACAGCACTATATACTGCCCCTGTAATGTATTACAGCACTATATACTACCCCTGGAATGCATTACAGCACTATATACTGCCCCTGTAATACATTACAGCACTATATACTGCACCTGTAATACATTACAGCACTATATACTGCCCCTATAATACACTACAGCACTATATACTGCCCCTGTAATACACTACAGCACTACATACTGCCCCTGTAATGCATTACAGCACTATATACTGCCCCTGTAATACATTACAGCACTATATATGTCGCAGACGGAGGAGGCCCTTAGCCTTGAGGGCCGTCTGGAATGTCAGCAGAGTCCCAATGGGGACTGACAGCAAGGTATCTGTCCGTGCCTCCGGTGCATCTTTGCTGACGGGCTCAGCCTTCGGCTTCTTCCATGGAAGTGGATCAGGGTGGTCACGGGCTTCTGCTGCAGGTCGGTCCGCCGGGGCGGATTGGCAGGGTACCGCTACCGGTGGTGGTGGTAGCAGCAGCAAACATGGGTAGCGGGGGAGGTAGCAGGGCAAGCGGGTATGGACCGGGTCCCTCGGCCGCGATGACCGACCCACTAGGGGTACAGGAGCGTGGGTCACTTACCCTCCCTTACAAGATTCCCTCCACCTCGCGCCTCCGTATGGCCGCCACCACTTCCGCCATGTCGGCCTCCCACTCCTCCAGGAGGAGCTGCATGCGGACCTTCAGACAGCTGCTTAGCTGGACGGTCCGGACTTCCACCCACGCTGCGGTGCCAGGCGCGGGGACCACGGTGTTGTCGGTCGGACTCAGCATCTTTAGCAGCGGCCTCTTCCAGGAACCAGTAAATGGCCGCAGGGTCCTGGCGTCCATGCTTCCATAGCCGCGGGCTACATGCGGCCAGACGCCATCAGTCCCCCTTAGTTTCTTTCCGGCTCCTCCTCTACCGGGGCGGGGTTTTGGCCTTCGCGCCTCCACTACTCGAGGAGACGCTCGAGCGGGAACTCTTCGCGCCCAAGATGGCGGCTTCGGCAAATTTTCAGCCGGACACCTCCGGCAATAACAAGGCGCACCTCTACCCAACGGCAGAGCGGTAGGATCCTGTTCGTGACGCCAAGTTGTCGCGGCCGGAGGAGGGGACGCTGCGCTCTCCCACTGCTCGGGTCCGGTTGCTGCTGCTGCTGCTCGGCGGTGGCTCGAGCGGTGGGCCGGATCCCGGGGACTCGAGCGGCGCTCCTCGCCCGTGAGTGAAAGCGGGGATTGATTGTGGGGATTTGGATATTGTCCGTGACGCCACCCACGGTTGTGGTGATATTGGTGACACCACCGCTGCTCTGGACGGGGATCCCGGGAGCGGTGACAGGGAGCAGCTTTGTTGTTAGTTCTCCCCTCCGTGGGTAGGGGGTTGGTTGTCCCGGGGCCCGGTGATGGGGTAGGGATGGTTGGCAGGCGGGTTACAGGGCCTGGCGAGGTGCAGGGTCGCGGGGGCAGCGCTGTGCCGCATGGCACGGTGGTACTCACTCAGCCAATGATGAGGACACAGTTCTCGGAAAAACACACGGCTGGATGGACGGGTCCCACAGACGGCTGCGGTGTTGTTTCTCCCGGCAGGTTGATGGTGACTGCCTTTCCCTGCACCTATGTACTGTAAATGGTTCCAATGGGTTCCCACCGGTAACCCGCTCCCCAGCTTGGATATGGGCTGGGGGAGCCCCTTTTACCCGCAGGCTCTGGCCCTGGGAACTTTAGCCTTGGCGGTGACTGTGTTTCCCTCTCTCTGTTGGACTGTTGCCTTCTGTCGGGACTTGGCTGCTGGGAAACCCAGGAGGTTCCCTTCGCTAACGGATTTGGCAAATTCACGGCGACTCCTAGCCTTGCCGGGGTCCGTAAACCCCTGCCAGATGGTGCTGACTTCTCTTTGCGTACCGGTCCGGTACCGCCGGGCCACCGTCCGTCCACGGTCCTTACGGTAAACTCCGATAGGCCACTCCTGCAGACGGTCACCACCGTCTGCCAACCTTGCTGATCCGTCGGGGCACACACCCGGACCAACTTCAGTCTGCTCCTTTGCTACTTCACCTCTCTCCACTTTCACTCTCCAAAAACTAATCTGAGCTCTTTTCCCGCCTCCAGGACTGTGAACTCCTCGGTGGGCGGGACCAACTGCCTGGCCCACCCCCTGGTGTGAACATCAGCCCCTGGAGGAAGGCAACAAGGGTTTTAGTCTGACTTCGGTGTGCCTGACCGGGAGTGTGGGGTGCGTTGGTGTTATGATCTGTGGCCCCTGGCTTGTCCAGGGCGCCACATATACTGCACCTGTAATACATTGCAGCACTATATATGTCGCGGGCAGAGGAGGGGACGCTGCGCTCTCCCACTGCTCGAGTCCGGCTGCCGCTGCTGCTGCGGCCGCTGCTGCTCGGTGGCTCAAGCGTTGGGCCGGATCCCGGGGACTCGAGCGGCACTCCTCGCCCGTGAGAGAAAAGGGGATTGGTTTTGGGGATTTATTGTCCGTGACGCCACCCACGGTTGTGGTGATTGTGTGGACACCACCGCTGCTCTGTATGGGGATCTCGGGAGCGGTGACAGGGAGCAGCAGAGTTGTTAGTTCCCCCCTCCGTGGGTAGGGGTTGGTTGTCCCGGGGCCCAGTGATGGGGTGGAGGATGAGAGATGGCAGGCCAGATGCGGGGCCTGGTGAGGTGCAGGGTCGCGGGGGCAGCGCTGTGCCTCACGGCACGGTGGTACTCACTCAGCCTGAGACGGTGACACAGTTCTCGGTAAAACACACGGCTGGAAAGACGGTTCCCACGGAGGCTGCTGTTACTTTTCCCCGGTAGTTAACGGTGACTGTCTCTTTTCCTGCACCTAAGTTCAATGTTGGTAGCGATGGATTCCCACCGGTAACCCGCTCCCTGACTTGGATATGGGCCTGAGGAGCCCCTCTTTGCCCGCAGGCGCTGGCCTTGAGAAACTGGTGCCTTGGCGGTGGCGGTGTCTCTCTCATACGGTTGGACTGTTGCCTTCAATCGGGACTTAGTTCTTTGGAGACCCGGAGGTCCCCTTCACTGACGGATTTGGCAAATTCACGGCGACTCCTAGCCTTGCCAGGATCCGAAAGGCCCCTGCCAATGGTGCTGGCTTCTCCTTGTGTACCGGTCCGGTACCACCGGGCCACCACCCGTCCACGGTCCTTACGGTAACTCCAATAGGCCACTCCTGCAGACGGTCACCGCCGTCTGCTAACCTTGCTGTCTTTGTCCGGGGCACACACTCGGACTAACTTCAGGCTCTCTCAAGCTGTCACTTTCCTCCTTCACTACTTTCCCTCCTTCCACTTCCTTAGCTTCACTCTAACTCACACTCTGCCTGTGTTTTCCCTCCTCCAGGACTGTGAACTCCTTGGTGGGTGCAGACCAACCGCCTGGCTCCACCCCCTGGTGTGGACATCAGCCCCTGGGGAGGGCAACAAGGATTTCTGGTCTAGCTTTGATGTGCCTAACCGGGGTGTAGGGTGTGGTGATGTCATTACCTGTGACCCCTGGCTTGTCCAGGGCGTCACATATACTGCACCTGTAATACATTACAGCACTATATACTACACCTGTAATACATTTGACTCGCCCACCCCAGGGCTGTGGGACGGAAGCCTCAGGGGCGCCACACTCCCCCACAGCAAATCCCAGCACGTCCTCGGGCTGAAAAACAACAAAAACATGTGGGAGAACTGCAAAACATTTTTGGTATGCAAAACATAAAACAATAAAACATTTCTTCCCTTTATGGGAGGCATAATCACTTTAACGTTGCAAACTTCTTATAAAGAAACTATGTGTGCACTTCCAGTTCATTGCACGGTTTGGGCACATCCCCCTGAATTCTGGTAGGGGGCACAACAGGTGCAACTATATACATTTTCGGCTACAACAAGTCCAGTAGCCTGGCAGTTCGTTTCCTTTCAACACCAAAACGACACAATCAACCAGCCATTAAGTCCAATGGCCTGGTTACATAAGACACATACACATTCACCGGGGCCCACATTCCAGTTCAGTGGCCCGGTACACATAAACATGGGGGTGACGTCTTCAAAAAGCATGAGGGGCAGTACAGCAGGAAAGGGTGTCATCTTCGAAAAGAACATTAGGGCAGAACACAAGGGACATCTTCAAAAAGAATTAGGGGCAGACAGGGGCTATTTACAGTTCAGCATCTCTTCCTCCTTACTCACGAGGGTAGATGCGAGGGTCCCACTCCGGCATTGCTCCTGGCAGTAGGTACGCTGACGATATCATCGTCTGGGTCCCCTGGGCGCTGGTCCCTGACCTTCTGCGCTGTTCTGCAGCCTGGATTGGAGTGGGACTGCTTGCAGACGTTGCACGGCGTTGCTGCAGAGGGCTGCTTGTCTGCAGGGGGCTGTTGCTGTGGTCTCTAGGGCCCTGCTTTGGCCGGGCTCCCTGCATCACACACGCCATGGAGATCCTGGTCTGCATCTCCTGGGTGCCTGTCACAGGACCTCTGCTCAGTTCTGTGTCCTGGGTCTGCCTTGAGGCGGTGCTGCTGCCAGGGGAGATGCTGCGCTCTTGCACTGTGCGGCGCCACTCTGGCTCTTCTGGGGCCGCTTCTTCCCGCAGGATATGTACATGCAGCGCGTACCATCCACGGTCCCCCATCAGCCGTATATACTCCACCACATCACCCGTCTTGGCATCGCGCCCTGGGTGGCCTCTGGGCAGGTGCTCCTCGATGTCTCTTCGAGCTACAAACACATCCTTGCCCAGGCCGGGCTCCCTGATGAAGCCCCAGCCACCAACTTGTCTGAAGTCCACTACTAGGCCCCGTCGCACTGGGCCCTCGGATCCCTTCAGGGCCTTCCTGACTTCTTCTTTGGAGGCCAGATTAGCGACTTCTCTGGCCCGGCGTTTCTCCTCCCGGAGTTCCCGCTCCCTCTGATACTCGATCACCAGCCTCTGGCACGTTAACTCATTGGCCAGGGGGGTCGCCTCAGGGCGCAGCGGCCGCTGCAGCCCCCTGCTTTCAATGGGCGCTGCGTCCCAATTCACTCCCGGGGATGCCATTCCCAGGAGGCTCACAGGGGGACTCGGTAGGGGGCCCGCTAGTTGTTCAGGGTTTACCCCTCCCCAGGCTCCGTCTGCGGGGGTCTCAGGCAGGCCTCCGGTGCCCCACCGGGCGTCCGCGGGGTAGGCTGGGAAGGCCAGGGGGTCAGTGAAGGGGCTAAGCGGGGGCGCGTGGCGGGGCCCTGGGTCCGGACTGGACGGGGTGTCTGGTTGCTCACCCTGCTTCCGCTCCGCGGCATCCATCCACCGCTCCAGATCCTCCGGCACCCTCGGCGTTTCTTTCTGCCGCTCCGCTCCCACTTCCACGCTGCTCAGCCTCCGGGCCAGGACTCGCACTTCTTCTCTCAGCAGGTCCAGCTCGGGATCCACTCTTCCGGTCCCTGGTGCACCTTGCTGCAGCTCCTCCGCCATGCTACCGACCTGGGGAATGCTGCCTGGAACACTGCTCGGGTGCTCGACCACGCCACTCGGCTGCACCCTTTCCCTTCTTGGAGGCGGGGCCGGGGGCTGCACTAGCATCTGGCGCCAGACTGGCGCCCAACCCATCACGACCGGCATCACTCCGTTTGCGATAAGGTACATTTTCTTTATCTGTTGGTCTGGCATTTAGACTCTCTCTGCCAGCCGGCCAGCTTATCTGGTCGCCATTTCTTCTTCTTCCGCCTTCTATGGCGGGCACTGCTTCGCGCTCTTTTCTTGGACAAGGGGGCGGGGCTTCTCTTCGCGCCCTTTCTTCTTTCACGCCCCCTTCTTCCCGCGCTCAGTGACTTCAATGGCGACAGTTTTTCAAAGTTTAACACAGGCTTCTTCACGATTCTTCAGGCGCAGAGTACCCGGTGTGACCGGGCACGAAATCCTGTTCGTGACGCCAAAATTGACTCGCCCACCCCAGGGCTGTGGGACACCCGGTGCCGGGCCGGACTAGTCCGGTGGTAGTCAGTGGTGGCTGGGCCCGGCTCCGTGGCCCTGGTGGGTGTCAGTAGAATATGTGGCTAGGTGAATAAAGTTTGTGTTCGTGATGCCACCTGTGGTATGCGGCTATTAAGCCGCCGCTGCTGTGTGAGGCCTCCGGGATGGTGTTATGGCAGCAATGGTGGTACTGCTCCCCACAGGTGGAGCAATGCCCGGGGCACAGTTGGTGCTTGTGAATGTCTATGCAGCTGAAATAACAGAGACCACTTCAAGGGTGCAGTTCAAGTTCTTTACTCACAGTTCTTGTCAGAGCTCTGCAGGGACCCTTGGACTGCTGGGACCACTGTCAGGGACCTCCGCCGTTTCTGGGTGATTCTGAGAGTGAATGCCGGTGCCCTTCTCTTAGTGTCTCTTTCTTCTGCTGTCTTCCTTAGCCTTGCCTTTGTTAGGATGGACCTGGCTTGGCCTCCACTACAGCCTCCAGGCTGGGGGGTCACCTGTCGGCTGATTACCCCTTTTCTGGAAGTCTGCTATGGGTTCTGGCCCTGGGAGTCTACAACCTTCCCTGGGCCTCGGTTTTTACTGTTTGGAGATTGTCTTTGCACTCCTCCAGTCTCTAGGGACCGTCCCCTGTCGCAGCTTGATCACTCCACCGATGTTAATGTGGAACAGGCCACCGCAGCCTACAACTACCCGTGGCGCCTCTAGGCCCTCTCTCCTTGGGTCCTCTAGGACTGCTCGTGGTACCTCTAGGACTACCCGTGGCCCTGCGACTCCTTCTGTTTCCTACGTGGTGTCACCTGGACCTCTGGGTCCCAGGATCTTCACCAGGAAGCGTCTCCTTCAGTTTCTCTGCTCCTGTCTGACTTGGAGCTTTCTTTCCTTCTTTCTTGTCTTTCTTTCCTCCTCCTTGCCTGCCTCCAGCAGGCCTCCTCCTCCCTCCTTTCTCTCGTTCTTCTTCTCCAACTACATGCTGGCTCCTCACTCTCTCACTCCCTGAGGTAAACTGACTAAACTTGACCTTCCTTTCTCTATCTGCTCTCTGGTGGCTCCTCCCACCTCCCCAGTTGCTAAGCTACCACCCTATGGGAGCAGGGATGGGTCTTACAGCCCCTCTCAGCAGGCAGCATGGGAGGGTTGCCTGCCACTTTCCCTGGTCCCAGTATGTACCTAACAATGGGTGTAGTGTGGATTTACCAGGGGACCGGAGTTCACTCTCTTCCTCTCCCAGAATGGGGCATCACACCGCTGGATGGGGTGCAATGACCTGTGGCGACGGAAGCCTCAGGGGCGCCACACATTAAATCACTATATACTGCCCCTGGAATGCATTACAACACTATATACTGCCCCTGGAATGCATTACAGCACTATATACTGCCCCTGTAATGCATTACAGCACTATATACTGCCCCTGTAAAACTACATCATTACATTCCCATATACTACATCACTACACCCAAATATTACACCAGTTACCCCCCCTCCCCCTCTCCCTCAGGTTATTAGTGACCACTCACCTCTATCTCCTCAGGCACCTCCGTACGGGTCCCCCGCTGAGCTGCTTCTTCCCTGGTATGGGCCCTGGGTGCGCCGCTGTTGTTCTTGTACGGTCCCTGCCCCCGCCGCTGCGTCTCTCTGTCCACACACCGGCTGGTGCCGCTTCTCCTGCCGGGCGGGAACTTTTCAAATGACACACGCGCTGTACTGCCGACATCAGGGCGTGCGTGTGTCACAGAGAAAGCTGCCGCAGGGAACAGAGGACCGATCCTGAAGCTCCACACAGTGTAGCAGCGGAACGCTGTCCTCTGTTCCCTGTCCGGCAGCGTTTTCTGTGACACACGCGCGCCCTGATGTCGTCAGTACAGCGCGCGTGTGTCATTTGAAAAGGTCCTGCCCAGCAGGAAAAGCAGCACCACGTCTCCATCTCTGATCTAATGGGCGGGCCGGTCACAGACAGTAGGCGGGCCGGATGTGGCCCGCGGGCCGCCCCTTGCCCAGGTCTGGTCTACACAAACCATGTATGACATTAGGCTATGACTATGAGCCATATGTTCATCTGCAGGTGTTCCATTAATAACTTTACGCCTCAGCTTTCAAAGGCAACAATGGTGCAGTGCAAGACTGCAATGGAGGCTGGATTGGTCATCTATCTTCTTCAGTGATGAGTCCTCCTTTTGTCTTGGATGTAAAGATAACTGGAGAACGTGAAAGTGTCTCATGAGCCATTTTCAATAAGAAAATGCCAGGTTGGGCTTGCCTACCATCGAGCACATCTTGGACATCATTGTTTGTCAATTGCAGAGGAGCTGGCAACAGTGGATCTTGATGATTTGTGTGCTCAAGTGCATTCAGCATGGCAGAGCATTCCTCAGACAGCTACTAATAACCTGTAAATGCATGCATTTCTACACAAAAGGCCGGAGTCACATTTGCGAGCGAGTGCCTCGCGTGTAACTCGCGCGAGTCTCTCATTGCATCACCCGGCACGGCCGCACACTCTCCTGACAGGAGCGGGTCAGTTGCATGTATCTCTATGCAGCTGAGACGCTCCTGTCTAGTGAGTGTGCAGCCGTGCCGGGTGATGCAATGAGAAACTCGCGCGAGTTACACGCGAGGCACTCGCAAGTGTGACTCTGGCCAAATGCTTATACTTCATACTGACTTAATCAAGATTTTTTTAAAAAAAAAAAAATGTCACTTTATTATTTGCATGTCATTGATTTTTATATCGATCCTGTGATTTTCAGAGTTCCACAATTTTTCTGTCATGAGGTTGCAATTTCAGTGTTGAGTGTATGAACATAGATTTCTTCCTTAAAGGGAACCTGTCACCAGATTTGGCGATTATAAGCTGCGGCCCCCACTAGTGGGCTCTGGTATACAGCATTCTAACATGTAAGTGTACCGCCCCGCACTTGGCCGCAGCCAAGCCGCTCGGATCCGGGCTCGTTTGGTGGGTGGCTCGAGCGCCTCCGGACCCGGGGGTCACGTCGCTCTGAAAGGGGTTTGGTGCTACGTGTAGGGACTTCGGTGGGGAGGTTCACGGCCGGAGCTGTGGTGTTTTTAGGGATTAAAGTTCGTGATGCCACCCACGGGTTGTGGTGAATGTTGACACCACTGCTGCCGTTAACTAGGCTCCCAGGTACGATGTTATGCAGCTTGGTGTTAACCCCTCCGTGGACAGGGGGGTGATGGTCCTGGGGCCCGATGGTTTGTGAGGTGCGGGCACGATGGTGTGGTGTGGTGTGCGGCCCGAGGGCACTGTTGTACTCACTATGACAGATACACTGGAGTCTCTGGTAAACCAAAAAGGATGGTGGTCGGTGCCCGCAGCCGGCTGCGCTGTGCCCCTTTCTCAGGTTGGTGGTTCCCGCCTTTCTCCTGCACATCTTTAGTAGAATTTGACTAGCTATGCTTCAGCAACGGTAGTCCGCTCCCCGGCTTGATTTGTGTCGGGGAACCCGTTTACCCACAGGCGCTGGCCCGTGGGATCTCTCTGCCTGGGCGGTGGCTTTCTATCCCCCTCGTTGGGCTGTTGCCGTCTTTCGGGTCTTGGGATGGGAAAGGACTTAAGGTCCAGACCTCAATCAGTAAATTCGACGTGGTCCAGTGGCTTCTGGACATCGTTCTGAGTCTGAGTACCCCTCCTGGTGCTCCGGTTTTCAGTTGGCTCCCCGGTTCGGTTCCGGCAGGCCACTACCCTGTCCCGGTCCCTTACGGTTCAACCAGCCGTCTTCCCGACTCCTGCAGCCGGCAACCACCGTCTGCCTCCTTGCCAGAGGTGACAGGGATCCAACCCAGACACCTGGACACAGGTCTGCACTTGAACTCCACTCCACTTCACTGTCCAAACTCATCTGCCACTGTTTCTCCTGCCTCAGGGCCTGTGTCCTCCTTGGTGGGCGTGGACAACCACCTGGCTCCGCCCCCTGGTGTGAACATCAAACCCGGAGGGAGGTGACAAGGGTTTTCTAGGTTGGCTGCTGTCACCTTATTAGGGGCTGGTGTTTCTGCAGGGGGTCTACCTGTGACTACCTGGCTAGTCCAGGGCGTCACATAAGAGCCCAGGTCGCTGTGTAAAATGTAAAAATCACTTCTATAATACTCCCCTGAGGGGCTGTGCAGCACAGACTGGTTGGATGGGTGTTTCCGTTCTCCGGTACTTGCACCTCCTCTTTCAGCCATCTTTGTCCTCATTCTTCTGAAGCTTGGGTGCAAGACGCGTCCTACGTCATCCACACAAGCCGGCATTGAGGTCCTGCGCAGCCGCACTACAATAGTTTGATCTGCCCTGCTCAGGGTAGATCAAAGTGCGCCTGCGCAGGACCCCAGTGTCGGCTTGTGTGGATGACTTAGGATGCATCATGCATGACTGCAAATGGTTACCATTGAGGATAAGAGTTTGCGCTTTTCTGTCCCCTGGTCATCCAACGCCATGGGGCTTGGGTAACCTGCATGGGTGCTATTTTCTCGAGATAACGCTTAGACCATGTTACATTTTTGGTAGTCACAGTATCAGTGGCCGTCAGTCAACACTGCCTATGCCACTGTCCGCACTGTTCACAGTCGCCTGCTTGATAAGGAGGTTGTTGCGGCCCCAGGCAGCTCCATAACAAAGGTGCTCTCTGATCCCACTGTTCACCTCCAGGGAACTTTAATTTGGTTACCTTAGCTTCATGCTGCATTTTCTTCTGCCTGTTCCTTTCTCCACACCACAGTCTCCATTTTGCTACTTCTGCTTTCTTTCACTTCACTACTACTAACTTACTCAATGGAGGAAATGGTTTACACTATATCCCCTTCACTTCATTTAAGCCTCTCAGCCTTGTTACTAAACCTGAAGCCTAAAGGGTACTTTACACGCTGCGATATCGGTACCGATATCGCTAGCGAGCATACCCGCCCCCGTCGGTTGTGTGTCACGGGCAAATCGCTGCTCGTGGCGCACAACATCGCTAACACCCGTCACACGGATTTACCTTCCCTGCGATGTCGCTCTGGCCGGCGAACCGCCTCCTTTCTAGCAGGTAAGGAGATGTTCGTCGTTCCTGCGGTGTCACACATAGCGATGTGTGCTGCCACAGGAACAACGAACAACATCGTACCTGCAGCAGCAATGATATTTTGAAAAGGAGCGACGTGTCAACGAGCAACGATTTTTCACGTTTTTTTGCTCGTTGATCGTCGCTCCTTGGTGTTGTAAGGGCCCAGGGACAGAGGACCTCAAATGTTCTATATGTCACAGTTGCTGTTCTGGCACGAGGTTGCAGGGGCCGTGTTCCCTGGGTGGTCTACCAGGCCCTGATGTTCCCCGCTATCCACCCCCACACAGTATCCACAGCTGATGGACAGTCCACAGACACGGTCTTGGGGATAACAGTTGCTTTAATACAGCGGGAACAAAGGAAAACAACACGGAATATACAGTATGTTTCACGGTCTTTTGTGGGTAAGCCACGGCAAATACAGCTTGGTGTTGAATGCTGAAGTGCAATTAGGGTTCTGGAGCTTTTAAGAGCACGATTTGTTTCAGATTTAATTCTGGTATGCTTTTAGCAGGTTCAGAGTCTCTTGAGCTTAGAGGGTAGATATGATAATAAGATTGTACAGACCTGGAGTCCTGGGGTTAATTTCACTGCTAGTTCAGACACGTGCAGTACTTGTAAGCAATTGTAGAAAGTTGCCCAGCACGCTACGGGGACCGGACGGCTGGTGCGTGGACAATAGCATGAAAGCCACTAATATTGCAATGGGGTGGGAGACCCTCAAACTTCCCCAATCTGTGTGCAGTAGGGTCTGGTATATACTCAGTATGCCCTACAGTCTGAAGAGATGTATATCTGGCCAGTCAGGATTCAGGATAGGAAGCCTTCAGTATATTGGCTGTAAAAATCAGTAAATGGTGAAATTCTAGGCCTCGGGCCTAGCAGGAGTCTTGTGGTGAAGAGAAACTCCACATAATGTCTTCCCTCAGAGGAGACTCAGCCAGAACCAGAACATTCCAGTTCTTTCCAGACAGAGGCTGGAGAATAGCTCTACCTGTTGAGCCATGTGACCAAGAACTGGCCAATAGGAAAACACCCAATGCACACTTCAGATTCTTACAGTTTTCACCAGTAGATGATGCTAGAACACAGCAAATGAAAAAAACTTTACTTATAACATATAACATAATATTACATATAAGTAAATGTACTTAAAGAAACAGACACAATCTGGACCAGGCCACTACAGTGTCACACGCTGCAATGTCGCTAACGGCGCCGGATGTGCGTCACTAATGACGTGACCCGACAATATATCGTTAGCGATGTCGCAGCGTGTAAAGCACCCATAAGTCTCCCCTTCCAGCTAGGGAACCTAGGACCATTGACATCTAATGGTGGCTGGTAGCACCGCACCCAAACACAGTCTTGAAAGAGATAGCTGAGGAAATAATAGCATCACTTGCCATAATCTTCAATAAGTCATAGGAAACAGAAGTGGCCCCTATAGATTGGAAAAGGATAATGTGGTTCCTATCTACAAAAAAGGGAAAAAGGACAATCCTGGGCATTTCAGGCCAGTAAGCATGACCTCCATAGTGAGAAAAATAGTCAAAGAACATTTACTTAGGTACCTGGATGGGAAGACATTAATTAACCAGAGCCTCCTGGTTAATTAATGACGGCTTTATGACCAATAAATCTTGTCAGACCAACCTGATTTCCTTCTATAACAAAGTCACTGAATGGTTGGACCAGGGGAATGCTGTGGATATAGTCAGTGGTGTAACTAGAGTTTGATGGGCCCTGGTGCAAAATTTGGACCGGGGCCCCCCCTCCACGTACACCGACACTTAGGGTACGGGATAATGACACTGATACTCTGGGTACAGGATAATGATGCTGACACTTGGCTCTTACCCTCAGCACCCAGGTTTCCCATGATCTGAAATCCCTCTATCAGAACACAGCTTTCCCATGTTCTGATATGCATCTTGTGCTCGGCACCCAGCTTTCCCATGCTCTGCTATACATCATTCTCTCGGCACCCAGCTTTCCCATATCAGAGCATGGGAAAGCTGGGTGCTGAGAGATGTATAGCCGAGCATGGGAAAGTCGGGTGCTGAGGGAAAGAGCCTTTTTCCCTCAGCACAAAACATTCCCATCCCCTGCTTGTATCTTTGTCCCCTCTCGTATATAGTTCTCCAAATACTATAATAGCCCACACATAGCCTTCCATATAGTAAAAAGGGTCCCACATAACCCTTCATATATTAGAATGCACCTCCATAGTCCTCCATGTATTATAATGCATTTCCCATACTCCTCCATGTATTATAATTCACCCATATTTCTCCATATATTATACTGCACCACAGTCTTCCATGTTTTAAAACGCGCCCCCATAGTCCTCCATGTACAAAGTAGCCTCCATAGTCCTCCATATATTATAATCTAGCCCACATAGTCCTATATCTATTACAATGCAGCCCCATAAACCTTCATATTGTACTATGCAACCCCATACTCCTCCATGTATAAGGCACCCATATAGTCCATGTATAAGGTGTCCTTCATGCTTATTATGCAGCCCCATAGACCTCCTTGTATAATGCAGCCCCATAGACCTCCATGTGTCATGCAGCCAGCCCCCCCAGGGCCACCATGCGTAATGCAGCAAGCCCCCCAGGGTCTCTATATGTCATGCAGCCAGCCCCTTCCCAAGCCTCTATGAGTCATTCAGCCAGCCTCCCCCCCAAGGACTCCATGTGTCCTGCAGCCAGCCCCCTCCAGGGTCTCCATGTGTCGTGCAGCCAGCCCCCCCCAGGGCGTCCATGGGGCCTGGCTGCAGGACACATGGAGTCCTTGGGGGGACCCTGGCTGCAGGACACATGGAGGCCCTGGGGGTGGGGGGCTGGCTGCAGGACACATGGAGTCCTTGGGCTGTAGGCTCCCCCCAAGGACTCCATGTGTCCTGCAGCCAGGGCCCCCCCAAGGACTCCATGTGTCCTGCAGCCAGCCTCCCTGTGTACTCATTGATTTATAAAAAAAATAAAAAAACTCACCTCTCTTCTCCTTCCACCGCAGTTCTGTCCTCATCTCTACTCATTTCACCGCTGCCTGTCCTCACTTCTGTCCTCCTTCCCCTGTGGCTCCAGTTGGCGTCCTCCTGTGCTCTGTGCTCTTACCACACACAGCAGTCGCACAGGAGTGACGTCACTGCGCAGTCACGGGGGGAGACTGATGATGCATAGAACGGCGCCGGCCGCTCTATGCAATATCAAAGCAGTGCACGGTGACGGGAGCACGGTGACAAGAGCGCGGTGACGGGAGTGTGGTGAGTGATGGGAGCGCGGTGATGGGAGCACGGTGAGTGACGGGAGCACGGTGAGTGACGGGAGTGCGGTGACGGGAGCGTGGTGAGTGGCGGGAGCGTGGTGAGTGATGGGAGTGTGGTGAGTGACGGGAGCGCAGTGAGTAACGGGAGCGCAGTGAGTAACCGCTGACACCAGGCAGGGGGGTCCGGTGTCAGCAGTGGCGACTGGGTCATATAGCGGCAGCCGCGCCGCGTGGTCTGTGGCAGAACAGCGCAGCTCCTCTCACAGAAAGGAGGTGGCTGCTGATCTGCTGGGCAGCCGCGGGCCCCTAACCTCCCGGGCCCGGTCGCAATCGCGACCGCTGCGACTGCGGTAGTTACGCCCCTGGATATAGTATACCTGGACTTCAGTAAAGCATTCGATAAACTATCGCAAAACATCTTCATTGAAAATATGATCAGGTACAGAATCGACAAAAAAACAGTTGCATGGATTTCCAACTGGCTTAATGATCGGGCACAACGAGTAATAATAAATGGCTACACATCAACCTGGAGGAAAGTCAAAAGCGGGGTGCCGCAAGGCCCTGTCCTGGGGCCAGTGCTGTTTAATATCTTTATAAATGATCTAGACAAAGGAATTATTGGGGAACTCATAAAATTCGCAGATGATACTAAAGCCTGCTTTACACGTTGCAATTTCGCATACGATATCGTATGCAATTTGCAACGCCCCATTCGTATGTGTGGCACGTTCAATTTGTTGAACGTGCCGCACAAATGATTAATTCCCGTCACACGTACTTACCTGTTACACCTCGTGGCTCTCCTGTGGCAAGGAATGAGACAGTCTCCTTGCCTGCCACGAGCGCTCCTGCTCCGCAGCGCCGAAGGTCTGCCAGACTGCGCAGAGTGCAGGAGAAACCTCCTCAGAGAGGCAGCACAAGGGTGACACCTAGTGGTACTCCTGTTGCAAGAAATGAGGAGGTCTCCCATTCCTTGCCTGCCACAGCTCCTCCTGCTCAGCAGCCTCGAAGGTCTGTGAGGTTGCGCAATGTGCAGAGATTTGCTGCTCAGGGAAGCAGTGAGACTCCCGTTATCTCTACACATTGTGAGACCGAGGATCCCACCTCTATTTCCCAGAGGCAGGAGGGTGAGCATGTGCTATGCTTGGTGGATCCTGATTCGCCCACTGACGTCCCTGATTCGCCCACATTGATGACAAGGCTGGTGACGTGGTGAATCCTGACTGGCCAGGCTGGGATGTCGTGGATCCTGATTGGGTCAAGTCCGTCATCTCCGCCTCGCGCCCGCCCTTGGCTGGAGCTACACCTCCTTAAAAGCTCCTCCTGCCATCATGGCGGCGCGCGACCGTCCTTCTATGTTTGGATGTCTGGCAGCGTGCTGCCACGCCACTGCTCAGGCATTATCTTCTTCTGTGGGCTTGGCCCTTGCTGCTTAGGCAGCACCTGGTTTGCAGGCCGTGTCCCTGCCTTGCTGCTCCGGCAGTAGCTCCTTCTACAGGCCGTGTTCCTGTCCCAGGTGAGCTCCTCGAGTCTCCACTGGACTCACCTGGTTATTGAAAGCACACGTGCGTGGGCACCTCTGTGCTACCCTCGTGCCATATTCTCGTGACTTCCACTGGCACACGTGCGTGGGCACCTCTGTGCTTCCCCGTGCAACAGGTACACCGAGCCGTGTGATCCCTGCCATACAACCCACACGGGTTAGGGCAGACCGGTGTACATAGATTGTCTGTGACATTCCAGACGATCGCTAGCAGCAACCCGCTCACTCTTCACCCACCATAGCAGCGGTCCCTTACACCGCACAGTGGACCTTGACCGGCGGAAGCTGTCCATTCCCCATCTTGGCATGCTTCCCCGGGTCCCCCTCGTAACATTACGGTCGCGCCAAAGGTCTGGCTATGGCTGAAGAGCAGCAGCAGTTGCTGCGTTATGTGCAGCAGTTGGAATCACGTTTGGCAGCAGTGGAGCAGTCTTCCTCCGACAAGACTGCTCTGACGACAGTCGCCACCCAGGCGGCTACCCAGGCTGTGCTATTGGGCGGAAGGTCTCCTCGCCTTGCGCTTCCAGAGCGCTTTAGCGGGGACAGCTCCGAGTGCCGTGGGTTTATAAACCAAGTTACCACCTACTTAGAGCTGTCCGCGACTCTTTACGCTACCGAGAAGGCGAAGGTAGCCTTCGTCCAGTCCCTGCTCACAGGGAGAGCGCTGAAGTGGTCCACGCCGTTGTGGGAGCGCGGAGATCGTGTGGTGAATAACTTAGCATCTTATCTTGGGGCCATGAGAATGGTGTTCCTCGGGCCTCAAGTCACCCACGACTCCGCGCTGCGCCTCCTACGACTTCGGCAAGGGTCCGCTTCAGTCGGGGACTTTGCCATACACTTTAGGACACTTGCCGCAGAGCTGGACTGGCCCGATAATGTCCTTGTCCCTGTGTTCTGGGAGGGCCTGGCAGGGTTCGTCAAAGACGCACTGGCCACGCGTGAGGTGCCTGCTACTTTAGAGTCCTTGATTGTGGTTGCCTCTCGCATAGACATCCGCCAGGCGGAGCGGAGGCTCGAGGTCTCTTCAGCACCCACGTCCTCACGGCCTAAAAAGCGTCTGGCTCCCGTATTCCACCAGACAGGTCTCCCAGCCAGCTCTGTAGGCGACTCCGTGGAGTCAATGCAGGTGTCCAAAGCGGTCTCCTCTACCCCAGGTTCTCGGTCTGGTGTCATCTGCTTTTCCTGTGGGCAGAGGGGACACATAGCTACCCGATGTCCCAAACCGTCGGGAAAAGACAGCGTCTAGTTTCCATCAGAGGGGGGTTACTAGACGCTGCTTCTCCCTCTAGGTTGACTATCAGCGCCCAGTTGCAGTTTGGCACTACTCTCTTCTCTGCTCTGGCCTGCCTGGACTCAGGCGCTGATGGCAATTTCATTTCGACCTCCCTGGCAACCCGATACTCAGTTCCCCTGGTTCTCTTACCCAAGCCACTCAGGGTTCGGGTAGTCAACGGGTCCCTACTAGTCGATCCCATCACCCAGATCACCATCCCTCTCAGGATGGAAGTACCACCAGGACACCATGAGCAGGTGTCCTTCCTGGTGCTTCCAGGGGGGACGGATGAGATCCTACTGGGCCTCCCCTGGTTGAGACAGCATGCTCCTATACTCAACTGGGCAACAGGGGAGATCTCATCATGGGCAGGATCCTGTAGGGAGCACCTCGTGACTACCGAACCACCCGCTACCATTAGGTCGGTTGGGTCCTCAGGGAATACAGGGGAGCCAGGTTTACCGACACCTTATAAGGCCTACAGGGACGTCTTCTCCAAGAGGGCCGCAGATACCCTTCCTCCCCACCGGCCATATGATTGCCGAATAGACCTGAAGCCAGGCTCCGAGCCCCCTAGGGGCAGAGTGTATCCCCTCTCTGCTCCAGAGACGGAGGCTATGTCCAAATATATTCAGGACAGCCTGGCAAAAGGGTTCATTCGCAAGTCTATTTCACCGGCCGGTGCGGGGTTCTTCTTCGTGCAAAACAAGGAAGGGGATCTACGCCCCTGTATCGATTACAGGGGATTAAATGCAATCGCGATCAAAAACAAATACCCTTTGCCCCTCATTACGGAGTTATTTGATCGATTCCGCGGGGCAAAGATCTTCACGAAGCTGGATCTACGCGGGGCGTATAATCTAGTGCGAGTCCGAGAGGGCGATGAGTGGAAGACCGCCTTCAACACCAGGGACGGTCACTACGAGTATCTCGTAATGCCCTTCGGACTCTGCAATGCCCCCGCCGTATTTCAAGACTTTGTGAATGATGTTTTCCGGGATTTGTATCTTTCCGTGGTTGCATACCTGGATGATATCCTTATCTTCTCCCCCGATCTTGCCACCCATCGGAGGGATGTCATCCGAGTACTTAAGAGGCTCCGCACTCATTCGTTATATGCTAAGCTAGAAAAGTGCGTTTTTGAACGTGAATCCTTGCCATTCCTGGGGTATATCGTGTCCAGTCAGGGGTTAGCAATGGATCCGGGGAAGTTGGAGACAGTGATGAAATGGCCTGAGCCCCGCTCGCTGAAAGCGATCCAGCGATTCTTGGGGTTTATCAATTATTATCGCCAGTTCATTCCCAACTTCTCGACGGTGGCAGCACCCATCATTGCCCTTACCCGCAAGGGCGCTAATCCCAAAGCATGGACACGGGAAACGGTAGAGGCATTTCACACTCTCAAAACTTACTTCTCCAGAGCTCCCATCCTTCATCGTCCAGACATCTCCAAACCCTTTCTACTAGAGGTAGACGCCTCTTCGGTCGGTGCTGGTGCAGTCCTGTACCAGAAAGACGAACGAGGAAGGAAGCATCCTTGTTTCTTTTTCTCCAAGACCTTTTCTCCGGCCGAGAGGAACTACTCCATAGGGGATAGGGAGTTACTGGCGATGAAACTAGCATTCCAGGAATGGCGGCATCTCCTGGAGGGTGCGAAGCATCCATTTGAAGTATTTTCCAACCATAAAAATCTCACATACCTCCAGACAGCACAACGCCTGAACCCAAGGCAGGCCCGTTGGTCCTTGTTCTTCTCCCGGTTCCGCTTTATTATCCGCCACCTGGCCGGTGAGAAGAACGTACGGGCCGATGCCTTGTCACGTTGTATGGTTGTGTTGGAGGAGGACGAGGAGGAGCCTCGTCTTATACTACCCCCGGACAGCTTGAGGATGGTCACTCCCACTTCTTTGGACCAGGTGCCACCTGGCAAGACCCTCGTTCCCCCTGAACTACGGAATGAGGTGCTATCGTGGGCCCATGCCTCCAAGGTCGGGGGTCACTTTGGGGTCAAAAGGACCAGAGACCTTGTGACTAGGCACTATTGGTGGCCGAGACTACCCCAGGACATACAGGAGTATGTGGGAGCCTGTATGTCGTGTGCACGGAATAAGCCGTCCCGGCAGAGACCGGCAGGTCTTCTTCACCCACTGCCAGTGCCGGATCGTCCCTGGGAAGTGGTGGGAATGGACTTCCTGGGAGATCTGCCCAAGTCAGCAGGTCACAAGGTCGTATGGGTCATCACGGATCACTTCTCTAAAATGGTCCACTTGGTGCCTCTCCCACGACTCCCGACGTCACGTGCTCTCGCCACCTTATTCATTAGGCATGTATTTTTTAGGCTGCATGGCATGCCTGACAAGGTGGTGAGCGACCGGGGTCCCCAGTTCGCGTCTCGCTTCTGGAGAGAGCTCTGTAAGCTCCTGCAGATAGAGCTGAACATCTCCTCCGCATACCATCCCGAAACCAATGGACTGGTAGAGAGGACCAATCAGACCTTGGTAACTTACCTCCGCCATTTTATCTCCGCGCACCACGACAACTGGGCTAACCTCCTTCCTTGGGCCGAATTTGCCATTAATAATTCGGTCCATGAATCCTCTGGTCAGACTCCGTTCCTGCTCAATAACGGACAACATCCCAGAATCCCGGTTCCGATGCCCATTACGTCACCCGATCCTAGAGTGCAGGATTGGGCGACCGAGGCCCGGGAGATCTGGGATAACACCCAAGAGGCCCTTAAGAGGGCTAAAGACCGGATGGTGACAACGGCTGATGAGCGCCGCCGCCCTGCACCATCCTTCGCCCCTGGTGACCTAGTGTGGCTGTCCTCTAAGAATGTTAACCTACGGGTACAGGCAGCCAAGTTCGCCCCTAGGTACCTGGGTCCGTTTAAAGTGCTAGAGCAGGTGAACCCGGTGGCATACCGACTCCAGCTCCCTCCACGCTGGGCTATAGCCAACACCTTTCACGTGTCCCTCCTGAAACCCGTACGACTTAATAAGTTCTCGGGGTCCCTGACGCCTCAAACTGACTCCCCGCCCGACGACTCTGAGGTGGCGAAGCTTGTGGAGACAAAAGTTATACGGGGCAGGAGGTACTACCTCGTGGAGTGGGTCGGCCGTGGTCCGGAGCATAGATCCTGGGAATTGGAGGATCATATCCACGCCCCGGGTTTGATAGCGGCCTTCGAGCACGGGCAGGGGGGGGCCTAGACGGGGGGTAATGTTACACCTCGTGGCTCTCCTGTGGCAAGGAATGAGACAGTCTCCTTGCCTGCCACGAGCGCTCCTGCTCCGCAGCGCCGAAGGTCTGCCAGACTGCGCAGAGTGCAGGAGAAACCTCCTCAGAGAGGCAGCACAAGGGTGACACCTAGTGGTACTCCTGTTGCAAGAAATGAGGAGGTCTCCCATTCCTTGCCTGCCACAGCTCCTCCTGCTCAGCAGCCTCGAAGGTCTGTGAGGTTGCGCAATGTGCAGAGATTTGCTGCTCAGGGAAGCAGTGAGACTCCCGTTATCTCTACACATTGTGAGACCGAGGATCCCGCCTCTATTTCCCAGAGGCAGGAGGGTGAGCATGTGCTATGCTTGGTGGATCCTGATTCGCCCACTGACGTCCCTGATTCGCCCACATTGATGACAAGGCTGGTGACGTGGTGAATCCTGACTGGCCAGGCTGGGATGTCGTGGATCCTGATTGGGTCAAGTCCGTCATCTCCGCCTCGCGCCCGCCCTTGGCTGGAGCTACACCTCCTTAAAAGCTCCTCCTGCCATCATGGCGGCGCGCGACCGTCCTTCTATGTTTGGATGTCTGGCAGCGTGCTGCCACGCCACTGCTCAGGCATTATCTTCTTCTGTGGGCTTGGCCCTTGCTGCTTAGGCAGCACCTGGTTTGCAGGCCGTGTCCCTGCCTTGCTGCTCCGGCAGTAGCTCCTTCTACAGGCCGTGTTCCTGTCCCAGGTGAGCTCCTCGAGTCTCCACTGGACTCACCTGGTTATTGAAAGCACACGTGCGTGGGCACCTCTGTGCTACCCTCGTGCCATATTCTCGTGACTTCCACTGGCACACGTGCGTGGGCACCTCTGTGCTTCCCCGTGCAACAGGTACACCGAGCCGTGTGATCCCTGCCATACAACCCACACGGGTTAGGGCAGACCGGTGTACATAGATCGTCTGTGACATTCCAGACGATCGCTAGCAGCAACCCGCTCACTCTTCACCCACCATAGCAGCGGTCCCTTACACCGCACAGTGGACCTTGACCGGCGGAAGCTGTCCATTCCCCATCTTGGCACGCTTCCCCGGGTCCCCCTCGTAACACTTACCCATCCATATGACCTCGATGTGGGCGGCGAAGGTCCACCTCCTGGAGTGGGAGGGATGTTCGACGTCACATCGACGTCACACGGCAGCCGGCCAATAGAAGTGGAGGGGCGGAGATGATCGGGACGTAAACATCCCGCCCACCTCTTTCCTTCCACATTGCCGGCTGGAGCCGCGGGAGGCAGGTAAGATCTGTTCAATGTTCCCGATTTGTCACACACTGCGATGTGTGCTGCCTCGGGAACATTGAACAACCCGATGTGCAATTCGTCAGGATTCAACGACATGTATGCGATGAACATTTAACGTTCAATCGCAATCGCACGTACCTGTCACACACTACAATGTACCTTACGATGCCGGTTGTGCGTCACTTACGACGTGACCCCGCCGACACATCGTAAGATATATTGTAGTGTGTAAAGCGGGCTTAAGATAGGAGGAGTAGCCCACACTTGAGAGGAAAGAGAGCGGATTTAAAAGGATCTACCCACACTCGATCAATGGGCCGAGGAGAACAGAATGGTGTTTAATAGGGATAAATCTAAAGCCCTACATCTGGGTAAAAGAACTGTAAAAAAAAGCATATACAGTTAGGTCCAGAAATATTTGGACAGTGACACAATTTTCGCGAGTTGGGCTCTGCATGCCACCACATTGGATTTGAAATGAAACCTCTACAACAGAATTCAAGTGCAGATTGTAACGTTTAATTTGAAGGTTTGAACAAAAATATCTGATAGAAATTGTAGGAATTGTACACATTTCTTTACAAACACTCCACATTTTAGGAGGTCAAAAGTAATTGGACAAATAAACCAAACCCAAACAAAATATTTTTATTTTCAATATTTTGTTGCGAATCCTTTGTAGGCAATCACTGCCTTAAGTCTGGAACCCATGGACATCACCAAACGCTGGGTTTCCTCCTTCTTAATGCTTTGCCAGGCCTTTACAGCCGCAGCCTTCAGGTCTTGCTTGTTTGTGGGTCTTTCCGTCTTAAGTCTGGATTTGAGCAAGTGAAATGCATGCTAAATTGGGTTAAGATTAGAGATGAGCGAACCGGTCGCGGTTCGGCTCGAGGTTGGTTCGCCGAACGGACCTCCCGTTCGAGTTCGGTTCGTCGAACGTTCGACGAACCGAACTCGAACTGCATAGGAAACAATGGCAGGCAATCACAAACACAGAAAAACACCTAGAAAACACCCTCAAAGGTGTCCTAAAGGTGACAAACAACTCAAACACATTGGAAAGTGACAAGGACATATACTCATGCGAAAACAAAACAGCTGGACAAGGAAAAAGAGGAGGACACACAGATATAGGCATGGCACGCCCTTCTAAAATCATGTAAAACACCGCAAGGTGACTCCAAGCGGAGTCTCCCTTTTTTCCAAAAATTGGGCCACACACACACCCACCCCTTCAGTGGCAGCACTTGTGCCCCAGTTGTACACTTCACAGCTACATTTGCATCAAGCACATTCAAAAATACGCCATTCTTATCCGTCCCCAGGATGACACCGGGGTAGGTAGCAAAGTCTTTCCTGATCCCAGCTCTGTTCATCTTGGCTTCTTTTAAAAACACAGCAAGCAAGGGTTACTCCAAGCGGAGTCTCCCTTTTTTCCAAAAATTGGGCCACACAGACACCCACCCCATCAGTGGCAGCACTTGGGCCCTAGTTGCAAACAGGATGTTTTGATTTGCATCAAGCACATTCAAAAATACGCCATTCTTATCCGTCCCCAGGATGACACCGGGGTACGTAGATAAAGTCTTTGCTGATCCATGACTTGTTCATCTTGGCTTCTTTTAAAAACAATGTAAGCAAGGGTTACTCCAAGCGGAGTCTCCCTTTTTTTCCAAAAATTGGGCCACACAGACACCCACCCCATCAGTGGCAGCACTTGGGCCCTAGTTGCAAACAGGATGTTTTGATTTGCATCAAGCACATTCAAAAATACGCCATTCTTATCCGTCCCCAGGATGACACCGGGGTAGGTAGCAAAGTCTTTCCTGATCCCAGCTCTGTTCATCTTGGCTTCTTTTAAAAACACAGCAAGCAAGGGTTACTCCAAGCGGAGTCTCCCTTTTTTCCAAAAATTGGGCCACACAGACACCCACCCCATCAGTGGCAGCACTTGGGCCCTAGTTGCAAACAGGATGTTTTGATTTGCATCAAGCACATTCAAAAATACGCCATTCTTATCCGTCCCCAGGATGACACCGGGGTAGGTAGCAAAGTCTTTCCTGATCCCAGCTCTGTTCATCTTGGCTTCTTTTAAAAACACAGCAAGCAAGGGTTACTCCAAGCGGAGTCTCCCTTTTTTCCAAAAATTGGGCCACACAGACACCCACCCCATCAGTGGCAGCACTTGGGCCCTAGTTGCAAACAGGATGTTTTGATTTGCATCAAGCACATTCAAAAATACGCCATTCTTATCCGTCCCCAGGATGACACCGGGGTACGTAGATAAAGTCTTTGCTGATCCATGACTTGTTCATCTTGGCTTCTTTTAAAGACAATGTAAGCAAGGGTTACTCCAAGCGGAGTCTCCCTTTTTTTCCAAAAATTGGGCCACACAGACACCCACCCCATCAGTGGCAGCACTTGGGCCCTAGTTGCAAACAGGATGTTTTGATTTGCATCAAGCACATTCAAAAATACGCCATTCTTATCCGTCCCCAGGATGACACCGGGGTAGGTAGCAAAGTCTTTCCTGATCCCAGCTCTGTTCATCTTGGCTTCTTTTAAAAACACAGCAAGCAAGGGTTACTCCAAGCGGAGTCTCCCTTTTTTCCAAAAATTGGGCCCACACACACCCACCCCTTCAGTGGCAGCAGTTGTGCCCCAGTTGTACACTTCACAGCTAGATTTGCATCAAGCACATTCAAAAATACGCCATTCTTATCCGTCCCCAGGATGACACCGGGGTAGGTAGCAAAGTCTTTCCTGATCCCAGCTCTGTTCATCTTGGCTTCTTTTAAAAACACAGCAAGCAAGGGTTACTCCAAGCGGAGTCTCCCTTTTTTCCAAAAATTGGGCCCACACACACCCACCCCTTCAGTGGCAGCAGTTGTGCCCCAGTTGTACACTTCACAGCTAGATTTGCATCAAGCACATTCAAAAATACGCCATTCTTATCCGTCCCCAGGATGACAACGGGGTAGGTAGCAAAGTCTTTCCTGATCCCAGCTCTGTTCATCTTGGCTTCTTTTAAAAACACAGCAAGCAAGGGTTACTCCAAGCGGAGTCTCCCTTTTTTCCAAAAATTGGGCCCACACACACCCACCCCTTCAGTGGCAGCAGTTGTGCCCCAGTTGTACACTTCACAGCTAGATTTGCATCAAGCACATTCAAAAATACGCCATTCTTATCCGTCCCCAGGATGACACCGGGGTAGGTAGCAAAGTCTTTCCTGATCCCAGCTCTGTTCATCTTGGCTTCTTTTAAAAACACAGCAAGCAAGGGTTACTCCAAGCGGAGTCTCCCTTTTTTCCAAAAATTGGGCCACACAGACACCCACCCCATCAGTGGCAGCACTTGGGCCCTAGTTGCAAACAGGATGTTTTGATTTGCATCAAGCACATTCAAAAATACGCCATTCTTATCCGTCCCCAGGATGACACCGGGGTAGGTAGCAAAGTCTTTCCTGATCCCAGCTCTGTTCATCTTGGCTTCTTTTAAAAACACAGCAAGCAAGGGTTACTCCAAGCGGAGTCTCCCTTTTTTCCAAAAATTGGGCCACACAGACACCCACCCCATCAGTGGCAGCACTTGGGCCCTAGTTGCAAACAGGATGTTTTGATTTGCATCAAGCACATTCAAAAATACGCCATTCTTATCCGTCCCCAGGATGACACCGGGGTACGTAGATAAAGTCTTTGCTGATCCATGACTTGTTCATCTTGGCTTCTTTTAAAAACAATGTAAGCAAGGGTTACTCCAAGCGGAGTCTCCCTTTTTTTCCAAAAATTGGGCCACACAGACACCCACCCCATCAGTGGCAGCACTTGGGCCCTAGTTGCAAACAGGATGTTTTGATTTGCATCAAGCACATTCAAAAATACGCCATTCTTATCCGTCCCCAGGATGACACCGGGGTAGGTAGCAAAGTCTTTCCTGATCCCAGCTCTGTTCATCTTGGCTTCTTTTAAAAACACAGCAAGCAAGGGTTACTCCAAGCGGTGTCTCCCTTGTTTCCAAAAATTGGGCCCACACACACCCACCCCTTCAGTGGCAGCAGTTGTGCCCCAGTTGTACACTTCACAGCTAGATTTGCATCAAGCACATTCAAAAATACGCCATTCTTATCCGTCCCCAGGATGACACCGGGGTAGGTAGCAAAGTCTTTCCTGATCCCAGCTCTGTTCATCTTGGCTTCTTTTAAAAACACAGCAAGCAAGGGTTACTCCAAGCGGAGTCTCCCTTTTTTCCAAAAATTGGGCCCACACACACCCACCCCTTCAGTGGCAGCAGTTGTGCCCCAGTTGTACACTTCACAGCTAGATTTGCATCAAGCACATTCAAAAATACGCCATTCTTATCCGTCCCCAGGATGACACCGGGGTAGGTAGCAAAGTCTTTCCTGATCCCAGCTCTGTTCATCTTGGCTTCTTTTAAAAACACAGCAAGCAAGGGTTACTCCAAGCGGAGTCTCCCTTTTTTCCAAAAATTGGGCCCACACACACCCACCCCTTCAGTGGCAGCAGTTGTGCCCCAGTTGTACACTTCACAGCTAGATTTGCATCAAGCACATTCAAAAATACGCCATTCTTATCCGTCCCCAGGATGACACCGGGGTAGGTAGCAAAGTCTTTCCTGATCCCAGCTCTGTTCATCTTGGCTTCTTTTAAAAACATAGCAAGCAAGGGTTACTCCAAGCGGAGTCTCCCTTTTTTCCAAAAATTGGGCCACACAGACACCCACCCCATCAGTGGCAGCACTTGGGCCCTAGTTGCAAACAGGATGTTTTGATTTGCATCAAGCACATTCAAAAATACGCCATTCTTATCCGTCCCCAGGATGACACCGGGGTAGGTAGCAAAGTCTTTGCTGATCCATGACTTGTTCATCTTGGCTTCTTTTAAAAACAATGTAAGCAAGGGTTACTCCAAGCGGAGTCTCCCTTTTTTTCCAAAAATTGGGCCACACAGACACCCACCCCATCAGTGGCAGCACTTGGGCCCTAGTTGCAAACAGGATGTTTTGATTTGCATCAAGCACATTCAAAAATACGCCATTCTTATCCGTCCCCAGGATGACACCGGGGTAGGTAGCAAAGTCTTTCCTGATCCCAGCTCTGTTCATCTTGGCTTCTTTTAAAAATACAGCAAGCAAGGGTTACTCCAAGCGGAGTCTCCCTTTTTTCCAAAAATTGGGCCACACAGACACCCACCCCTTCAGTGGCAGCACTTGGGCCCTAGTTGCAAACAGGATGTTTTGATTTGCATCAAGCACATTCAAAAATACGCCATTCTTATCCGTCCCCAGGATGACACCGGGGTACGTAGATAAAGTCTTTGCTGATCCATGACTTGTTCATCTTGGCTTCTTTTAAAAACAATGTAAGCAAGGGTTACTCCAAGCGGAGTCTCCCTTTTTTTCCAAAAATTGGGCCACACAGACACCCACCCCATCAGTGGCAGCACTTGGGCCCTAGTTGCAAACAGGATGTTTTGATTTGCATCAAGTACATTCAAAAATACGCCATTCTTATCCGTCCCCAGGATGACACCGGGGTACGTAGATAAAGTCTTTGCTGATCCATGACTTGTTCATCTTGGCTTCTTTTAAAAACAATGTAAGCAAGGGTTACTCCAAGCGGAGTCTCCCTTTTTTTCCAAAAATTGGGCCACACAGACACCCACCCCATCAGTGGCAGCACTTGGGCCCTAGTTGCAAACAGGATGTTTTGATTTGCATCAAGCACATTCAAAAATACGCCATTCTTATCCGTCCCCAGGATGACACCGGGGTAGGTAGCAAAGTCTTTCCTGATCCCAGCTCTGTTCATCTTGGCTTCTTTTAAAAACACAGCAAGCAAGGGTTACTCCAAGCGGAGTCTCCCTTTTTTCCAAAAATTGGGCCCACACACACCCACCCCTTCAGTGGCAGCAGTTGTGCCCCAGTTGTACACTTCACAGCTAGATTTGCATCAAGCACATTCAAAAATACGCCATTCTTATCCGTCCCCAGGATGACACCGGGGTAGGTAGCAAAGTCTTTCCTGATCCCAGCTCTGTTCATCTTGGCTTCTTTTAAAAACACAGCAAGCAAGGGTTACTCCAAGCGGAGTCTCCCTTTTTTCCAAAAATTGGGCCACACAGACACCCACCCCATCAGTGGCAGCACTTGGGCCCTAGTTGCAAACAGGATGTTTTGATTTGCATCAAGCACATTCCAAATCCACAAGCATTTACTCTCCCCAGGATGACACAGGGGTAGTAAATTCCTTCTGGATCCATGACTTGTTCATTTTGATGAACGTCAGTCTGTCCACATTGTCACTGGACAGACGCGTGCGCTTATCTGTCAGCACACACCCAGCAGCACTGAATACACGTTCAGAGACAACGCTGGCAGCTGGACACGACAAAATCTCCAAGGCGTAACTGGAGAGCTCTGGCCATTTTTCTATGTTTGAAGCCCAAAAGGAGCAAGGCTCCAGTTGCACAGTCATGGCATCGATGTTCATTTGGAGATACTCCTGTATCATCCTCTCCAGCCGTTGAGTATGTGTCAGACTTGTTGTCTCTGGTGGCCTTGCAAAAGAGGGTCTAAAAAAATTATGAAAAGATTCCATAAAATTGCTGTTACCGGCACCAGATACGGTCCTACTGGTACGGGTAGACTGGTGAAGATGACGAGACCGTCCCATGTTTGTCAAGTTACAACTGGGAGATTCCCTCCCTGCACCTGCACGGTTGTTTGGTGGAAAAGCCGAGCTAAGATCGAGTAACAGCTTCTGCTGATACTCCTGCATACGTGCGTCCCTTTCTATGGCTGGAATTATGTCACAAAATTTGGACTTGTACCGGGGATCTAATAGTGTGGCAATCCAGTAGTCATCATCACTTCTAATTTTGACAATACGACTGTCATGTTGGAGGTAGTGCAACAAGAAGGCACTCATGTGTCTTGCGCAGCCATGCGGACCAAGTCCACGCTGTGTTTGTGGCATAGAGGTGCTAACCGTTCTTTCTTCCTCTGACATCTCCCCCCAACCTCTTTCAACTGAAATTTGACCAAGGTCTCCCTCATCCGCTGAGTCTTCCATGTCCATGGACAGTTCGTCCTCCATTTCTTCATGTTCTCCTGCACCTTGCTCAACATTTCGCCTGCTACTATGCGCCCTTGTCGATCCCTGTTCCCCATGGTCCCATGCCTGCTGCGTTGGTGATGATGAACGTCTGGATCTTGGTGATGTTGTTGTCCCTTGCACATATGAATCCTCCTGTAGTTCCTCCCCTTCATGTTGTCCCACCCCCTGACTCCGAATAGTGTTTAGCGTGTGCTCCAGCATGTAAATGACTGGAATCGTCATGCTGATAATGGCATTGTCAGAGCTAAACATATTCGTCGCCATGTCGAAACTGTGCAGAAGGGTGCATAGGTCCTTGATCTGAGACCACTCCATCAGGGTGATCTGCCCCACCTCTGCATCTCGTTGGCCCAGGCTATACGTCATGACGTATTGCACCAGGGCTCTGCGGTGCTGCCACAGTCGCTGTAACATGTGTAGAGTTGAATTCCAGCGTGTCGCCACATCGCATTTCAGGCGATGAACCGGCAGGCCGAAAGACTTCTGGAGCGATGCAAGTCGCTCAGCTGCGGCGCTTGAACGCCGGAAGTGAGCAGACAGTTTTCGTGCCCTGTTCAGAAGGCCATCTAAGCCGGGATAGTGTGTTAAAAATTGCTGCACGACAAGGTTCAACACGTGAGCCATACAAGGTACGTGTGTCACCTTGCCCATGCGAAGGGCCGCACCCAGGTTTGCAGCATTGTCGCACACGGCCTTACCAGGCTGCAGGTTGAGTGGAGACAACCATTTATTAAACTCGGACCGCAGAGCTGACCACAACTCCTCAGCTGTGTGACTCTTATTACCAAGACATGTCAAGCTAAAGACCGCCTGATGCCGTTGCGCTCGGCTGCCAGCATAGTAATGAGGCGTGCGTGATTCCTTCTGCGCAGTGAGAACGCTGGTGGCCTGACCAGGCAGGCTTGGGGCGGAGGTGGAGGACCCAGATGAGGTGGAGGATGCAGAAGCTGTGGCGGAACTTGGACAGACAGAGGATTGACACACAAGTCGTGGGGACGGCAAGACTTGTGCAGCAGACCCTTCACCATCTATCACCATAGTTACCCAGTGCCCAGTCAGCGACATGTAACGTCCCTGTCCATGCTTACTGGTCCAAGTATCGGTGGTGAAATGCACCCGTTCACACACAGAGTTTCTCAAGGAAGCGGTGATGTTGTGTGCGACATGCTGGTGTAGCGCGGGCACACCTTTCTTAGAGAAGTAGTGGCGACTAGGCATCTGGTACTGGGGCACAGCGACAGACATAAGGTCTCTAAAATCCTGTGTGTCCACTAGGCGGAAAGGCAGCATTTCGGTAACCAACAGCTTACAGAGGGATAGAGTCAACCTCTTAGCTTTGTCATGGGTCGGAGGAAGTGGCCTTTTATTTGACCACATCTGAGGGACAGAGATCTGGCTGCTGTGTGTAGACGGTGTTGAGTAGGGTGTCCCTGGAAAAATGCAGGTTTGTGAGGAAAGTGCAGGCGGAGACATGATGTTGCCTTCATCCAACGTTGGTGCTATCGATGTCTGAGAGAGCTGTACACACTCACTTGTTTCCCCTTCCAAACCAACTGACGACCTTACAAGCAAACTGCCTGTTGCGGTTACAGTGGTGGAAGTTTTGCGTGGAAAAACAGGTGTGACAGCTGTCCCCACAGTCCTAGAAGATGAAGAGCGCGCGGATGCACTGGAAGGGGCGGGCGGTGGATGGTTCGCTCCGCTAGCCGGCATTGCAGCACGGTGAGCTTCCCACCGGGACTTATGATATTTATTCATGTGATGATTCATGGAAGAAGTTGTCAAACTGCTGAGGTTTTGACCTCTACTAACAGAATCATGACAAATGTTACATATCACATGAGTTGGGCGATCTTTTTCGATGTGAAAAAAGGCCCAGGCTAGGCAAGGCTTAGAGGCCATGCGACCTGTTGATCCACCCCGAATAATGCTCATAGGCAGAGTGGTGGCTGAGGATGCAGTTGTAGACGTGCTACCAGTGCTCCGACTCTGTCCAGGAAGGCGCAAGGTAACTTCGTCGTCGGTTGCATCCTCCTCCACCGCCTCTGTTGACCTCCTCGAGTGCCTGACTGGGGGTTGACAGTAGGTGGGATCTAGAACGTCATCATCAATTGTTGTGTTTGCACTCCCCTCCCCCTCAGACCGAGCCTCTTCTTGCCCTGACCGAATATTTAAGTTGTCATCCCAATCGGGTATCTGCGTCTCATCTTCATCAGTATGTTCCTCATTGTCTATAACCACAGGTGTTACAGTTTGTGACAAAGGGTCAACATTATGCTCAGAAACTTGGTCCTCACGGCCTGAATCTGAGTCACAAAGGTTCTGGGCATCACTGCAGACCATTTCCTGTTCTGTACTCACTGTAGCTTGGGAGCAGACCTCTGATTCCCAGGCTATAGTGTGACTGAACAGCTCTGCAGACTCAGCCATCTCAGTTCCACCATACTGTGCAGGGCTGATGGAGACTTCAGAGCTGGGAGAAATCAAGTGTGATTGGGATGACAACTCAGAGGAATGGTGTTTTTTGGATGCGGTACTTGAAGTGGCTGAGAGGGCACTTGTTGGACCACTTGAGATCCATTCAAGCATTTTCCTTTTTTGCCCATCATCTACCTTTGTTCCTCTTGTTCGTGTCCGTAAAAAAGGGAGCACATCGGATTGTCCACAATAAGTAGTAGACATCTTACTTTTGCTAGTAGATGGTCTATCTTCAGCAGATGATAATGGAGCTTTGCCACCTTCCCCACTGACAAAACATTTTTTGCCTTTTCCACCACGCCTCTTCCCCTTTCCACCAGCATCTGTCATTTTGCCACTCATGTTGATTGCGACAAGATTGTGGACTGAAAATGTGGTAGTAAAAATTGAGAGGTGGTGAAGATTGCAGTGGTGGTCTAGCTTTATTAACAGCAGAATAATAAAGAATAAATATCCCTGACAATGTAACTTAGTTATAATTCGTTGGAGTGTGCAACGCAGGCAGACGTGCTGCAAATGTCTTGGCACTAGTGGGACTATAGCAAAGTCCAATAGCCACGTATAGGATGCCACTAGGTACACTGAGTGTTTGCTAGTATAATGGCTTCGTTATAATTAGTTGGAGTGTGCAACGCAGGCAGATGTGCTCTGCAAATGTCTTGGCACTAGTGGAACTATAGCAAAGTCCAATAGCCACGTATAGGATGCCACTAGGTACACTGAGTGTTTGCTAGTATAATGGCTTCGTTATAATTAGTTGGAGTGTGCAACGCAGGCAGATGCGCTCTGCAAATGTCTTGGCACTAGTGGGACTATAGCAAAGTCCAATAGCCACGTATAGGATGCCACTAGGTACACTGTGTGTTTGCTAGTATAATGGCTGAGTTTAAAAAACTTGGAGTGTGCAATGCAGGCAGATGTGCTCTGCTAATGTCTTTGCACTAGTGGGACTATAGCAAAGTCCAATAGCCACGTATAGGATGCCACTAGGTACACTGAGTGTTTGCTAGTAAAATTGCTTAGTTTAAAAAACTTGGAGTGTGCAATGCAGGCAGATGTGCTCTGCAAATGTCTTGGCCCTAGTGGGACTATAGCAAAGTCCAATAGCCACGTATAGGATGCCACTAGGTACACTGAGTGTGTGCTAGTATAATGGCTTCGTTATAATTAGTTGGAGTGTGCAACGCAGGCAGATGCGCTCTGCAAATGTCTTGGCACTAGTGGGACTATAGCAAAGTCCAATAGCCACGTATAGGATGCCACTAGGTACACTGAGTGTTTGCTAGTATAATGGCTTCGTTATAATTAGTTGGAGTGTGCAACGCAGGCAGATGCGCTCTGCAAATGTCTTGGCACTAGTGGGACTATAGCAAAGTCCAATAGCCACGTATAGGATGCCACTAGGTACACTGAGTGTTTGCTAGTATAATGGCTTCGTTATAATTAGTTGGAGTGTGCAACGCAGGCAGATGCGCTCTGCAAATGTCTTGGCACTAGTGGGACTATAGCAAAGTCCAATAGCCACGTATAGGATGCCACTAGGTACACTGAGTGTTTGCTAGTATAATGGCTTCGTTATAATTTGTTGTAGTGTGCAACGCAGGCAGATGCGCTCTGCAAATGTCTTGGCACTAGTGGGACTATAGCAAAGTCCAATAGCCACGTATAGGATGCCACTAGGTACACTGAGTGTTTGCTAGTATAATGGCTTCGTTATAATTTGTTGTAGTGTGCAACGCAGGCAGATGCGCTCTGCAAATGTCTTGGCACTAGTGGGACTATAGCAAAGTCCAATAGCCACGTATAGGATGCCACTAGGTACACTGAGTGTTTGCTAGTATAATGGCTTCGTTATAATTTGTTGTAGTGTGCAACACAGGCAGATGCGCTCTGCAAATGTCTTGGCACTAGTGGGACTATAGCAAAGTCGAATAGCCACGTATAGGATGCCACTAGGTACACTGAGTGTGTGCTAGTATAATGGCTTCGTTATAATTAGTTGGAGTGTGCAACGCAGGCAGATGCGCTCTGCAAATGTCTTGGCACTAGTGGGACTATAGCAAAGTCCAATAGCCACGTATAGGATGCCACTAGGTACACTGAGTGTTTGCTAGTATAATGGCTTCGTTATAATTTGTTGTAGTGTGCAACGCAGGCAGATGCGCTCTGCAAATGTCTTGGCACTAGTGGGACTATAGCAAAGTCCAATAGCCACGTATAGGATGCCACTAGGTACACTGAGTGTGTGCTAGTATAATGGCTTCGTTATAATTAGTTGGAGTGTGCAACGCAGGCAGATGCGCTCTGCAAATGTCTTGGCACTAGTGGGACTATAGCAAAGTCCAATAGCCACGTATAGGATGCCACTAGGTACACTGTGTGTTTGCTAGTATAATGGCTGAGTTTAAAAAACTTGGAGTGTGCAATGCAGGCAGATGTGCTCTGCTAATGTCTTTGCACTAGTGGGACTATAGCAAAGTCCAATAGCCACGTATAGGATGCCACTAGGTACACTGAGTGTTTGCTAGTATAATGGCTTCGTTATAATTTGTTGTAGTGTGCAACGCAGGCAGATGCGCTCTGCAAATGTCTTGGCACTAGTGGGACTATAGCAAAGTCCAATAGCCACGTATAGGATGCCACTAGGTACACTGAGTGTTTGCTAGTATAATGGCTGAGTTTAAAAAACTTGGAGTGTGCAATGCAGGCAGATGTGCTCTGCTAATGTCTTTGCACTAGTGGGACTATAGCAAAGTCCAATAGCCACGTATAGGATGCCACTAGGTACACTGAGTGTTTGCTAGTAAAATTGCTTAGTTTAAAAAACTTGGAGTGTGCAATGCAGGCAGATGTGCTCTGCAAATGTCTTGGCCCTAGTGGGACTATAGCAAAGTCCAATAGCCACGTATAGGATGCCACTAGGTACACTGAGTGTGTGCTAGTATAATGGCTTCGTTATAATTAGTTGGAGTGTGCAACGCAGGCAGATGCGCTCTGCAAATGTCTTGGCACTAGTGGGACTATAGCAAAGTCCAATAGCCACGTATAGGATGCCACTAGGTACACTGAGTGTTTGCTAGTATAATGGCTTCGTTATAATTTGTTGTAGTGTGCAACGCAGGCAGATGCGCTCTGCAAATGTCTTGGCACTAGTGGGACTATAGCAAAGTCCAATAGCCACGTATAGGATGCCACTAGGTACACTGAGTGTGTGCTAGTATAATGGCTTCGTTATAATTAGTTGGAGTGTGCAACGCAGGCAGATGCGCTCTGCAAATGTCTTGGCACTAGTGGGACTATAGCAAAGTCCAATAGCCACGTATAGGATGCCACTAGGTACACTGAGTGTTTGCTAGTATAATGGCTTCGTTATAATTAGTTGGAGTGTGCAACGCAGGCAGATGCGCTCTGCAAATGTCTTGGCACTAGTGGGACTATAGCAAAGTCCAATAGCCACGTATAGGATGCCACTAGGTACACTGTGTGTTTGCTAGTAAAATTGCTTAGTTTAAAAAACTTGGAGTGTGCAATGCAGGCAGATGTGCTCTGCAAATGTCTTGGCCCTAGTGGGACTATAGCAAAGTCCAATAGCCACGTATAGGATGCCACTAGGTACACTGAGTGTGTGCTAGTATAATGGCTTCGTTATAATTAGTTGGAGTGTGCAACGCAGGCAGATGCGCTCTGCAAATGTCTTGGCACTAGTGGGACTATAGCAAAGTCCAATAGCCACGTATAGGATGCCACTAGGTACACTGAGTGTTTGCTAGTATAATGGCTTCGTTATAATTTGTTGTAGTGTGCAACGCAGGCAAATGCGCTCTGCAAATGTCTTGGCACTAGTGGGACTATAGCAAAGTCCAATAGCCACGTATAGGATGCCACTAGGTACACTGAGTGTTTGCTAGTATAATGGCTTCGTTATAATTAGTTGGAGTGTGCAACGCAGGCAGATGCGCTCTGCAAATGTCTTGGCACTAGTGGGACTATAGCAAAGTCCAATAGCCACGTATAGGATGCCACTAGGTACACTGTGTGTTTGCTAGTATAATGGCTGAGTTTAAAAAACTTGGAGTGTGCAATGCAGGCAGATGTGCTCTGCTAATGTCTTTGCACTAGTGGGACTATAGCAAAGTCCAATAGCCACAGATAGGATGCCACTAGGTACACTGAGTGTTTGCTAGTATAATGGCTTAGTTAGAATGAGTTGGAGTGTGCAGAGGACAAGAGGGTACAGTGGCAGGATTGTGGTGCTCTGGGTAGAGGAATGGAAGCCTGCCTTTCTATTCCCTCCTAATGGTGAAATGCAGGGAGGAAATCCCTGACCTGGGCTACACAGACGCTGGCGCTGTTTGCAGGACCTGTCACCTATGGCTCTCTGACCCTGCCGGTACGAGCCCTTAAAAGGACTGCTAGAATGTGCTCTCCCTAAGCTGTCTAACGCTGTGTATGCAGCGCATACAGCTGTATCGGCTATAGGACAAAGGACGGAACTGCGACAGTGATGTCTGACACCAAAGACGCAGAAGGCAGATAATGGCGATCGTGAAGAAAATGTCCGGTTTTATAATGCAGGGACATGTGACATGCAGATCCTATCACACATGCCGTTGCTTCTCTGCCTCAAAGTCCACTTAGGTGTGTGTGTGTCTGTGATTGGCTGACATGCTGGCCAGCCCCACAAGACGCGCGCGCTTAGGGAAGGAAGACAAGAAAAAAAAAAAAAAAAATGGCGATCGCCATTATAGAAACAGCAGTGATCTGAAGGCGCTGTTCACGCACACTATACACTGAAATGTGATAATAGTTTGATTCACAGAGTGACTTACACTATTACAGCAGAAACCAAGCTAAGATTTAGCTGTTTTTTGGCTGCTAGAACCGTTCTCGAACGTTTCTAGAACTATCGAGCTTTTGCAAAAAGCTCGAGTTCTAGTTCGATCTAGAACATGCCCCAAAATCACTCGAGCCTAGAACTGGAGAACCACGAACCACGAACCGCGCTCAACTCTAGTTAAGATCTGTTGATTGACTTGGCCATTGCAGAATGTTCCACTTTTTTGCACTCATGAACTCCTGGGTAGCTTTGGCTGTATGCTTGGGTTCATTGTCCATCTGTACTATGAAGCGCCGTCCGATCAACTTTGCGGCATTTGGCTGAATCTGGGCTGAAAGTATATCCCGGTACACTTCAGAATTCATCCGGCTACTCTTGTCTGCTGTTACGTCATCAATAAACACAAGTGACCCAGTGCCATTGAAAGCCATGCATGCCCATGCCATCACGTTGCCTCCACCATGTTTTACAGAGGATGTGGTGTGCCTTGGATCATGTGCCGTTCCCTTTCTTCTCCAAACTTTTTTCTTCCCATCATTCTGGTACAGGTTGATCTTGGTCTCATCTGTCCATAGAATACTTTTCCAGAACTGAGCTGGCTTCATGAGGTGTTTTTCAGCAAATTTAACTCTGGCCTGTCTATTTTTGGAATTGATGAATGGTTTGCATCTAGATGTGAACCCTTTGTATTTACTTTCATGGAGTCTTCTCTTTACTGTTGACTTAGAGACAGATACACCTACTTCACTGAGAGTGTTCTGGACTTCAGTTGATGTTGTGAACAGGTTCTTCTTCACCAAAGAAAGTATGCGGCGATCATCTACCACTGTTGTCATCCGTGGACGCCCAGGCCTTTTTGAGTTCCCAAGCTCACCAGTCAATTCCTTTTTTCTCAGAATGTACCCGACTGTTGATTTTGCTACTCCAAGCATGTCTGCCATCTCTCTGATGGATTTTTTCTTTTTTTTTCAGCGTCAGGATGTTCAGCTTCACCTCAATTGAGAGTTCCTTAGACTGCATGTTGTCTGGTCACAGCAACAGCTTCCAAATGCAAAACCACACACCTGTAATCAACCCCAGACCTTTTAACTACTTCATTGATTACAGGATAACGAGGGAGACACCTTCAGAGTTAATTGCAGCCCTTAGAGTCCCTTGTCCAATTACTTTTGGTCCCTTGAAAAAGAGGAGGCTATGCATTACAGAGCTATGATTCCTAAACCCTTTCTCCGATTTGGATGTGAAAACTCTCATATTGCAGCTGGGAGTGTGCACTTTCAGCCCATATTATATATATAATTGTATTTCTGAACATGTTTTTGTAAACAGCTAAAATAACAAAACTTGTGTCACTGTCCAAATATTTCTGGACCTAACTGTATATAGTATGGGAGGAACAGAACCAGTTGATAGTGTGGCGCCCTTGACAAGCCAGGTCGTCACAGGTACTACACCGCACCCCACACTCCCGGTCAGGCACACCGAAGTCAGACAAAAACCCTTGTTGCCTCCCTCCAGGGGCTGATGTTCACACCAGGGGGTGGGCCAGGCGGTTGGTCCCGCCCACCGAGGAGTACACAGTCCTGGAGGCGGGAAAAGAGCTCAGTTTAGTTTGAGAGTGGAGTGAAGTTAGAAAAGTGGAGAGAGGTGAAGTAGCAAAAGAGCAGAGGAAAGTGGTCCGGGTGTGTGGCCCGGACGGAACAGCAAGGTTGGCAGACGGTGGTGACCGTCTGCAGGAGTGGCCTATTGGAGCTAGCCGTAAGGACCGTGGATGGGCGGTGGCCCGGCGATACCGGACTGGTACGCAAAGAGAAGCCAGCACCATCCGGCAGGGGCTTACGGATCCCGGCAAGGCTAGGAGTCGCCGTGAATTTGCCAAATCCGTTAGCGAAGGGAACCTCCTGGGTTTCTCAGCAGCCAAGTCCCGAAAGAAGGCAACAGTCCAACCGAGAGAGGGAAACACAGTCACCGCCAAGGCTACAGTTCCCAGGGCCAGAGCCTGCGGGCAAAAGGGGCTCCTTCAGCACCCATCTTAGCTGGGGAGTGGGTTACCGGTGGGAACCCATCGAAACCGTTATACTACACAGGTGCAGGGAAAGGCAGTCACCACCAACCTGCTGGGAGACACAACACCGCAGCCGCCCGTGGGACCCGTCCATCCAGCCGCTTGGTTCATCAGAGACTCTGTGTGCATCATTGGGCTGAGTGAGTACCACCATGCAGTGCGGCACAGCGCTGCCCCTGCGACCCTGCACCTCGCAAGGCCCCGTAACCCGCCTGCCAACCATCCCTACCCCATCAGCGGGCCCCGGGACAACCAAACCCCCTACCCACGGAGGGGAGAAAACAACATCCTGGCTGCTCCCTGTCATCGCTCCCGGGATCCCCGTCCAGAGCAGCGGTGGTGTTACCAACCTCACCACAACCGTGGGTGGCGTCACGGACAATAAATCCCCAAAACCATCCCCCCCCTTTCACTCACGGGCGAGGAACGCCGCTCGAGTCCCCGGGATCTGGCCCACCGCTCGAGCCACCGCCGAGCAGCCGCAGCAGCCGGAGCCGAGCAGTGGGAGAGCGCAGCGTCCCTTCCTCCGCCCGCGACAACTTGGCGTCACGAACAGGATCTTACCGCTCTGCCGTTTGGTAGAGGTGCGCCTTGTTACCGCCAGAGGTGTCCGGCCGAAAAACTTGCGAAGCCACCATCTTTGGCGCGAAGGATTCCCGCTCGAGCTTCTCCTCGAGCAGTGGAGGCGCGAAGGCCCAAGCCCCGCCCCTGTAGAGGAGGAGCCGGAAAGAAACTAAGGGGGACTGATGGCGTCTGGCCGCATGTAGCTCGCGGTTATACGAGCAGGGACGCCGGGACCCAGCGATCTGCTGAGCCCTGCAAAGGATGTCTGCCTCACCCAGCTATGCGGAGGCCACCGAGCCGGTGCCCGGAACAGCGGCCTGGCTGAGGGCCCAAACGGCAGGGGTCTGCCGACACTACCGGAGTCAGATATGTAGGCTGATGGAGCAGTGGACCGCGGAGGTGGAGGAGGTAGCTGCAGTCGCTCGGGTGTATGGAATGGAGGCCATGATGGAGGAGCTGGTGAGTGACCCATGCCCCTGTGTCCCCGAGGGACCGGCCATTGCGGCTGAGGGACCCGGTCTACCCCTGGCCCTCATGCCACCTCCGTCCTCCTTGCCCGTGCGCCTCGCTGCGCCTGGCCCGTCGGGCGTACACCCCTTCGTAGCAGTGGCCGAGAGAGTGGTGGGCCTGGAGACTGCGGCAGCTGGCGCCAACCCGCCTGGTGCAGGAACGGACGATAGTGACTCCGGGCCTGATACTGAGCCCGTTTCGGAAGAAGACAAAGGAGTCGTCGCCCTGCATGACATGGAGGCCACTTACATCCCCCGGAGCGGAAATAATGGGTACCGGGCGGCCCTTCCTCGCCGCGCTTGCTATGCGCTGGAGGGGCTGGTGCCCGTGTTCTTCCACCCAGAGCCAGGTGGGGAAGACGAAAGTGCACCCTGAGGTCAGCGGAGTCCCGCTGCAGTTGTCCCCGTTGGGACCACCAGTAACCGTTTAAAGTTTTGAAAGTTTTACAAATGATAAGAAAATGATTACCGAGAAGTTCACCTGATTCAGCTGTGATCGAAACCGGTCGTTGCCGACACCGTTGTCCCCGTGGGGACTGTTTTACAAGTTTTGCATAAGGGACTCCTTACGGACAAGCCCGAGAACTTGCAGGGCAACCACGAACTTATGGCTTGTAAATAAAAATATGTTTTAATGGCTTTACCGTAACCGCCTCCGGAGAGGCAGATTGGAGGAAGGGCCCACAGTGGAGCAGGCTGGGGCCCAGCCACCACCGGAACCGGTGGCAATCCTCTGGGGGTTTCAGGGGTTCCCCATGGACGTGGGTCCCCTGAAAAGGACAGAACCCGCGCAGGCAACTTGTGCTGGACTGGGGTCAAGGGGTGCTGCCCGTTTGCTTAGGGGCAGCATCAGGGCCAGGTTGCTTGGGTGGGAGAGAGCGGAAGCCGTTAACGTTAGTAACATTTAAGTAAGAGTACCTCCCGATGTGGGAAGATGTTATTCTATTTGTAATCTGTTTACCGTTTATTTTTCCAGTTGGTGAAAATAAAACCGGTGATGGACGGGCAGCCCGCAGACGGTCTGCATTTTACTAAGGGGGAATGTGGCGCCTTGGACAAGCCAGGTTGTCACAGGTACTACACCGCACCCAACACTCCCGGTCAGGCACACCGAAGTCAGACAAAAACCCTTGTTGCCTCACTCCAGGGGCTGATGTTCACACCAGGGGGTGGGCCAGGCGGTTGGTCCTGCCCACCGAGGAGTACACAGTCCTGGAGGCGGGAAAAGAGCTCAGTTTAGTTTGAGAGTGGAGTGAAGGAAGAAAAGTGGAGAGAGGTGAAGTAGCAAAAGAGCAGAGGAAAGTGGTCCGGGTGTGTGGCCCGGACGGAGCAGCAAGGTTGGCAGACGGTGGTGACCGTCTGCAGGAGTGGCCTATTGGAGCTAGCCGTAAGGACCGTGGACGGGCGGTGGCCCGACGGTACCGGACCGGTATGCAAAGAGAAGTCAGCACCATCCGGCAGGGGCTTACGGACCCCGGCAAGGCTAGGAGTCGCCGTGAATTTGCCAAATCCGTTAGCGAAGGGAACCCCCTGGGTTTCCCAGCAGCCAAGTCCCGAAAGAAGGCAACAGTCCAACCGAGAGAGGGAAACACAGTCACCGCCAAGGCTACAGTTCCCAGGGCCAGAGCCTGCAGGCAAAAGGAGCTCCTTCAGCACCCATCTTAGCTGGGGAGCGGGTTACTGGTGGGAACCCATCGAAACCATTATACTACACAGGTGCAGGGAAAGGCAGTCACCACCAACCTGCCGGTAGACACAACACCGCAGCCGCCCATGGGACCCGTCCATCCAGCCGTTTGGTTCATCAGAGACTCTGTGTGCATCATTGGGCTGAGTGAGTACCACCGTGCCGTGTAGCACAGCGCTGCCCCTGCTACCCTGCACCTCGCCAGGCCCCGTAACCCACCTGCCAACCATCCCTACCCCATCACCGGGCCCCGGGACAACCAAACCCCCTACCCACAGAGGGGAGAAAACAACATCCTGGCTGCTCCCTGTCATCGCTCCCGGGATCCCCGTCCAGAGCAGCGGTGGTGTTACCAACCTCACCACAACCGTGGGTGGCGTCACGGACAATAAATCCCCAAAACCATCCCCTCCTATCACTCACGGGCGAGGAACGCCGCTCGAGTCCCCGGGATCCGGCGCACCGCTCGAGCCACCACCGAGCAGCCGCAGCAGCAGCCGGACCCGAGCAGTGGGAGAGCGCAGCGTCCCTTCCTCCGCCCGCGACAATAGCACCAGGGAAAAGATCCCAGATTCAACATGAGAACAGTGTGGAGCTGTTAAAAAGGTCAACAAACTTCTGCAATGTATCAAGATAAGCATTGAATCTAGATCAAGAGAGGTCATTATTTCTCTATAAATAAGAAATAACGTTTGGAACTCCATTCTATGTCTGAACTGGGTTCAAAAACCTAAAAAACATCACTATGGGGAGATAAGGTATGCACACCAGTGACTATGTAAGGGGAATACATGGAATAGCAGAAACTGCTGTGTGAATGACATGAAAAATTCAATAGCTATATGTAAGAATGAAATGTGAAAAATGGAACCTGCATTACTGCCATGAATATATGAATAAAGAGAAATTTAGCTACTGAATTGATCAATGCAATAGAGCCCCAAACGAAAAACAACTACTATTATACTGCTATTCCATGTATTCCCCTTACATAGTCACTGGTGTGCATACCTTATCTCCCCATAGTGATGTTTTTTAGGTTTTTGCACCCAGTTCAGACATAGAATGGAGTTCCAAACGTTATTTCTTATTTGTTAGTTGTTTTTCGTTTGGGGAACCCTCCCCACACACACCTATTGCCAATCCACATCGTATATATAGCCTGGGTCTCAGCTTCCCATACACGGTAAGTTTTTTAACTGCATGAGAGGACACACACAAGCTAGGGACCCCAACGTAGAGAAATACTTTGGCGTAGTGTTGGGGCTCTATTGCATTGATCAATTCAGTAGCTAAATTTCTCTTTATTCATATATTCATGGCAGTAATGCAGGTTCCATTTTTCACATTTCATTCTTACATATAGCTATTGAATTTTTCATGTCAGTATTCACACAGCAGTTTCTGCTATTCCATGTATTCCCCTTACATAGTCACTGGTGTGCATACCTTATCTCCCCATAGTGATGTTTTTTAGGTTTTTGCACCCAGTTCAGACATAGAATGGAGTTCCAAACGTTATTTCTTATTTGTTAGTTGTTTTTCGTTTGGGAACCCTCCCCACACACACCTATTGCCAATCCACATCGTATATATAGCCTGGGTCTCAGCTTCCCATACACGGTAAGTTTTTTAACTGCATGAGAGGACACACACAAGCTAGGGACCCCAATGTAGAGAAATACTTTGGCGTAGTGTTGGGGCTCTATTGCATTGATCAATTCAGTAGCTAAATTTCTCTTTATTCATATATTCATGGCAGTAATGCAGGTTCCATTTTTCACATTTCATTCTTACATATAGCTATTGAATTTTTCATGTCAGTATTCACACAGCAGTTTCTGCTATTCCATGTATTCCCCTTACATAGTCACTGGTGTGCATACCTTATCTCCCCATAGTGATGTTTTTTAGGTTTTTGCACCCAGTTCAGACATAGAATGGAGTTCCAAACGTTATTTCTTATTTGTTAGTTGTTTTTCATTTGGGAACCCTCCCCACACACACCTATTGCCAATCCACATCGTATATATAGCCTGGGTCTCAGCTTCCCATACACGGTAAGTTTTTTAACTGCATGAGAGGACACACACAAGCTAGGGACCCCAACGTAGAGAAATACTTTGGCGTAGTGTTGGGGCTCTATTGCATTGATCAATTCAGTAGCTAAATTTCTCTTTATTCATATATTCATGGCAGTAATGCAGGTTCCATTTTTCACATTTCATTCTTACATATAGCTATTGAATTTTTCATGTCAGTATTCACACAGCAGTTTCTGCTATTCCATGTATTCCCCTTACATAGTCACTGGTGTGCATACCTTATCTCCCCATAATTATTTCTCTATAATCTGCCCTGGTCAGACCCCACCTGAAATTCTGTGTACAGTTCTGGGGGCGTAAATTCAAGAAAGACATCGATATGGTGAAGCAAGTCCAGAGAAGAGCAACCAAGATGGTAGAAGGTCTGCAAACCATGTCATATGAAGACCGGCTAAAAGAACTAGGAATGTTTAGTTTGCAAAAGAGAAGGCTGAGAGGAGACTTAATAGCGGTCTACAAATATCTGAAAGGTAGGCACAGTGCAGAGGGAACCACCCTATTCTCATTAGCACAAGGAATTACAAGAAGTAATGGGATGAAACTAAAAGGAAGGAGATTCAGATTAGACATTAGGAAAAACTTTTGTTTGGGCCATCCATAAATTTTGGCCCAGTTGTCCAGGAAAAATGTAATAGTAGGTTGGCAACCCAGACTATAATGTCTTTATTCTCTTTTGCTTCCCCTCCTGCCCAGGAGATGTGGTACGATCAGACCATGGCCCTGTAGTGTCAGACTCGGCCATTACACAGTACATAGCAGGGATACATACTGTATATAAGATTATCTCAACACAGGAACATTTTTTTAAACACATCTCTCTGTAGTTATGTCCACAGATCCACAGTTGAAGTGGAAAAATCTGTCCACAGAGCAACTGTTAAGCGGGCTTTACACACTACAACATCGCTACAGCGATCTCGTTGGGGTCACGGATTTTGTGACGCACCAGTGTGACACCTATGAGCGATTTTGCATCGTCGCAAAAACGTGCAAAATCGCTCATCGGTGACATGGGGGTCCATTCTCAAATATCGTTACTGCAGCAGTAACGAAGTTGCTCCTCGTTCCTGCGGCAGCACACATCGCTCCATGTGACACCGCAGGAACGAGGAAGCTCTCCTTACCTGCCTCCCGGCCACAATGAGGAAGGAAGAAATGGGCGGAATGTTCGTCCCGCTCATCTCCGCCCCTCCGCTTCTTATGGGCGGCGGGTCAGTGACGCTGCTGTGACGTCGCTGTGACGCTGATCGAACCGCCCCCTTAGAAAGGAGGCGTTTCGCCGGTCACAGCGACGTCGCAGGGAAGGTAAGTAGTGTGATGGGTCTGGCCGATGTTGTGCGACACGGGCAGAGATCTCCCCATGTCGCACAACCGATGGGGGCGGGTACGCACGCTGGCGATATCGGTACTGATATCGCAGTGTGTAAAGCGGCCTTAAGTTGCAAATCTGGCCTCTATGGAAGAGTGGCAAGAAAAAAGACATTTCTAATAGCAAGCTGTTAAAGTTCCGTTTACAGTTTGTAAATAGTCATGTAGGGGACACGGCTAATATGTGGAAGAAGGTGCTCTGGTCAAATCAGACTAAAATAGAACTTTTGGAGCTAAATGTAAAACTCTGTATGTTGCAGAAAACTAACACTGCACATCACCCTGAAAACACCATCCCCACTGTCACACATGGTGGTGACCGCATCATGCTGTGGAGAGGAAGCTGGTCACTTGATGCGAAGATGGATGAAGCTAAATACAGGGCAATCCTGGAACAAAAGCTTGACACTGGGGTGTCGGTTCACATTTCGGTATGACAACAACCCTAATCATACTGCCAAAGCTATAATGGATTGGTTTATTCCAAAGCAAATTCATGTGTGTGATTGGCCAAGTCACAGTCCAGACCTAAATTCCATGGAGAATATTTGGTAAAACTTAAAAATTGCTGTTCACAGATGCCTCTATCCAATCGCAGAGCTATTTTGCAAAGAATGGGCAAACCTTTCAGCCTATAGATGTGCAATGCTGGTAGAAACGTACCCCAAAAGACTTGCAGCAGTAATTGCAGAGAAAGGTGGTCCTACAAAGTATTGACTCAGGGGAACTGAATACTGTACAAATGCATGTGACAATTTTCAGATTTATGTTTTTAAAACATTAAAAAAACATGTATCATTTCTAGAGCTGAGTGTAAAAGTCCGGATCCACGCGGTTTCAGCGCTATATCTGTGCCGCACCCAGGCGCGGGATTCCAGGTGCACAATCCGGATTCGGCAATTAATAAAAATGAACAAAATCAGAAATAAATTAGCGTTTCATACTTACCGAGACCCTGTGTCATGGCGGCACACTGCTTCCGGTCACTTCCTGTACTGTCCATCGCATACACATAGCTTTCCGTGTTTTCCCCGCCCACCGGCCGTCCTCTCATCTGTGATTGGTTCATGGCTGACGCGCCCCCAGCCTGTGACAGCTCTGCTGTGCAGTCATCGCTTATCGCAGCTCAGTAATAGGCTGTACTCAGAGCGGGCAGTCGTGCTCTATGGCTGCTCGCTCTGACATGTAGCAGAGCTGGATGTGTCTTCGCTGGATCTCGTGTGGATTACGCCGGAGCTGGAGGGCTGTGTTGGGGTAATAAAGTGGTGAAGGAGGAGGCTGCGTTTGTACTTTATTCCAAATAAAGGATTTCTCTGTGTCTTGTTTATTTACTGTAATTTACAGGTTTGTGATGCGGGTATCTCACAGACACCCATGCGATCACAAACCTAGGGTTTAGTAGCAGTCGTGCACTGTTATTAACCCCTGCTATTACCTTTATTGCCACCTCACCAGGGCAATCAAGATGAGCCGATATCGCACCGGAATTGTCACATCTAATAGATGCGGCAATACCGGGCAGCTGCGGGCTGAGAATATACCAGCTCCTAGCCGGCGTTATCATGGCTGGGGATGAAAATTGGGGGGAACCGCACGTCGTTTTTTTAAAATTTATTTAAATAAAAAGAAAACCAAAAAAAACGTATGCAGTTTATTTTAGGCAGCAGTCACACTTGCGAGGGACTCCCACAAGTCTGACATCGCAGCACAGACGCACACACATCTGATAGGAGCGTGCATGTGTTTCTAGGTACATGCACACTCATGTTCAGAAAGTGGCAGGCTGTGACGGGTGATGTCATGTCAGACCCGCACGAGTCTGACATATCATCACCCGCACACTTCTGAGGGTTCTTGTACACTTGCGTACCGCTTCCGATGCGACAGCATAGGGAGCGATATTCAAATGACCCTGTGCTGCGGGTGTCAGCCAAGGGTCATGCGACTGTGATGCGATCTTGCAATCGCATCACAAGAGCAGAGAAGATAGAGGGAGCACTTACTCCCCATCTCCTCCGTTGTCTATCTCCGCGTGCACCGGTGCGATTCCCTCGCATGACACACGGCTCACGCTGGCAGTACAGCAGAGCCGAGTGTCATGCGAGTGTCCCTCCCTGCTACTGAGGTCAGTGAGAGCGGACCTTTGCTGCAGGGGGCGAGCTGGCACTGAGGAGAGGAGGGGCTGGAGCTGCGGAGGAGAGAATGTCACAGCCCAGCCTGTCACAGTCACTGCTCAGTCAGTGTCTACACTCAGAGCTGGCAGCCGTGCTCTACGTGGCTGCTAGCTGTGACATGTAGCAGAGCCAGATGTGTCGCCGTAGGACGTGTGGATTACGCTGGAGGGTGTTGGGGTAATAAAGTGGTGAACAAGGACGCGTTTGTACTTTATTCTAAATAAATTATTTTTGCTCTGTGTGTTTATTTACATTCATTTACAGGTTTGTGATGCGAGTTTCTCACAGACGCCCGTGCGATCACAAACCTATTACCCTGACTGGCACCGCATCATGCCTCCGAGAAGAGCCGGTAATGTACTGGGATTGCCACATCTAATAGATGCGGCAATACCGGGTGGCTGCGGGCTGAAATACCAGCCCCCAGCCGGCATTACCATTACCATAGCTGGGGATAAAAATTAGGGGGGACTGCACGTCGGGTTTTTTAATTATTTATTTAAATATAAAAAAAAAGCCGGAGTCACACTTGCGACGGATACACTGCTTTTTCCGCCCACCGGCCGTCCTGCCGCCTGTGATTGGTTGCAGTCAGCTGACATGCTGCCACTCAGGGTGGGGGCGTGTCTAACTGCAACCAATGACACGTGCCGGTGGGCGGGCAAAACAATGATTATTGAATTGTCGGCTCCGGAAGAGAAAAACGTGACCCGGAAGAAGTGTGCCGCCATGTCAGTGAGTACACCGCGCGCGCTCCTATCCCCCATCCCCTCCACAAACATTTTTAATCTCCGGATTCTGGTCCCCATCGACTTATATGGGCACCGGATTCCGGAGCAGATCGGACTTATTTTTAAGTCTGTCAGTGATCCGCCGGCCCCGGTTTTTTGGGCGTTCGATCAACTCTAATCATTTCCTTTACACTTCACAAATACTTTCTATTTTGTGTTGGTATATCATATAAAATACATTTACATTTGTGGATCCTGTAACATGAAAAAATATGAAAATGTTCACGGTGTTTGAATACTTTTTCAAGTCATTTTATGGATATGCGGCCAGTGTCGGACTAGCTACCGGAGGAACCACCAGTAATACCAGGCCTGGCTGCGGTTACCTGCATTGAACTCCGGAGCTCTAACCTGAGCTCTGGAGTGAAGCCTGGACTGAACTCAGGGTTTTCAGGACTGAACCGCGAGCACCGACTGATTCGGCCCGGCCTGTCCGCAGCTGTGACATGAACTGAACTGCAATCGCCGGGGAATCAGTCGGTGCTCGCGGTTCAGTCCTGAAAACCCTGAGTTCAGTCCAGGCTTCACTCCAGAGCTCAGGTGAGAGCTCCGGAGTTCAATCCAGGTAACCGCAGCCAGGCCTGGTATTACTGGTGGTTCCTCCGGTAGCCAGTCCGATTCTGTATGCGGCTGTTACGGTAAGTTAGGGTCATTAGACCTGGGACCAGTCCTTTCATTGCAATCAGTACTTGGACCGGGAAAAACGGATGTGTGACACAGGCCAAAGAGACATGTTAGTAATTGATGCTCTCTATACACAGGTGAGATCCACAGTGGGAAGATTTCTGGATTCCACAGCTGGATTCAGTTCTACCTGCAAGAAAAAGCTGGACGGTCAACTATCTGAGTTACAGTGTAGATGGTCCAGTAAGTATCTTTCCTCATATTATTTGTGTACTTTCCTTCAATATCTCTTTCTGCACAGACGTAGCTCTGTCGCTGCTCACATGATACTTAGATTCGGTGTATATACTATAAATGCTTTTATTGCAGCCATTCATGAGTAGTGTTCTTTTGCCATACCTTCGAGTAACGTGCCTGCAGAACTTCTTTTCGACTTTATTGAAAAGTTTAGCTGAAACACAGAGACATCTAACAAAGCGATGTGTACCACAGAGAAAACTTAAAGGGGTTTTCCACTTTTAGAAAAGTGAACTCCAAACATTTCCTGCACTGTACAATATATCACAAAATTGAGTACACCCCTCATAATTTTATAAATTTGTTATTATATATTTTCATGAAACAACACTAAAGATTTGACACTTTGATACAATGTAAAGTAGCCAGTGTACAGCTGTATAACAGTAATTAATGTCTAAACCACTGGCAACAAAATGGTATTAATAAAAATGTGTCACCCTGAATAAAAAAAAACACATCACACAGCTCCATCGCCTGACAAAATAAAAACGTTACCGGTCTTGAAAAATGGCGACACAACCCCCTAAATTCTTTTTTGCAACTACTAAAATAATAAAAAAAACTGGACGTTTGGTATCACCATAATTGTACTGATGAAGAAAATTTTATTGCAAGGTAATTTTTTACCACAAAATGTACAACATAAAAACAATTACCCAAAAAAAAGTCAGAATTGTGTTTCTTTCACAGTTTATCCCCATTGTAATTATTTTTCCCCGTTTTCCAGTCAGTAATTCTTATTGCAGGTACACTTCAATTGTGACAGACAGAATCCACCCAAAAAACCCCCAGAAAATCACATTGTATGATTTTTAAATAATTAATTTGCATATTAGTGCATTAAATAAATATTTGATCACTTACCAACCAACAAGAATTATGGCTCTCATAGACCTGTTTTTTTTTTCTTTAAGAAGCCCTCCTACTCTGCACTCATTACCTGCATTAATTGCAACTGTTTGAACTCATTACCTGTATAAAAGACACCTGTCCACACACTCAGTCAATCACACTCCAACCTCTCCACCATGGCAAATGCGAAATAACTGTGTAAGGACACCATGGACAAAATTGTAGACTTGCACAAAGGTTGGAATGGGCTACAGAACATTAGGCAAGCAGCTTGGTAAGAAGGCAACAACTGTTGGAGCAATTATTAAAAAATGGATGAAACACAAGATAACTGTTTATCTTACTCGCTCTGGGGTTCCATGCATGATCTCGCCTTGTGGGCTAAGGATGATTGTGAAAAAGGTTAGGAATCAGCCCAGAACTAAATAGGAGGACCTGGTCAATGACCTGAAGAGAGCTGGGACCACAGTCTCAAAGATTACCGTTAGTAACACACTATGCTGTCATGGATTAAAATCCTACAGTGCACGAAAGGTCCCCTGCGTACGCCCATTTGAAGCTTGCCAATGGCCATCTGGATGGGAGAAGGTCATGTGGTCAGATGAGACTGTCATGAAAATATAATAAGCAGCTCCCACGTGGACGATATGAGGGCCGTGAGGATTCCACAATTCTGGAAGAGGGAAAACCCCCTCCCTTACATGATGTCAGCAGAGGTAAGGGCTGCAGGTGGGACAGAGGTTAATATAAGCCAATGTCTCCTTACCCTCTGTGTCACTGCCTTCTATTTTGGATTAAGTATATAAAATTTAATAGCTTCTTTTCTCGATCTATACAGTGGAACCTTGGTGAATGAGAACAATCCGTTCTGGGACTGTGCTTGTAAACCAAGTTACTCGTCTAGCAAAGCAAGATTTCCGATAGGAAATCATTGGAATGCAGACAATTTGTTCCACAACTTGTTCAATGTCCCATTCCACACACGCACAAACACACACAAACACACATGCACACACACATATTATGCTTACCTTACCTTCCGTGCCATCGCCAGCCTCCTGGTTCTTGCAGTTTGCAGGTACAGGATGTGTATCGGGTAACCATCACGACCGATGCCAGAACTTCCGCTGCCAGAGTACTGACGTCAAAGGCAGGAGCCGCTTGCCTCTGATTGGTCAGCACGCTGCCTTTGAGTAGTGGCTGACAGCGGAAGTTCCTTCATCGTCACGATGGTTACCCGATACACATCCTGTAGCAGCGAACTACAAGAACCGGGAGGTCGGCGAGGGAACGGAAGGTAAGGTGAGCATAATATGTGTGTGTGCGTGCGTGTTTGTGTGTGTTTGTGTGTGTTTGTGCGGACTGCAAGAGCGGGTTACAGCGCAGTGGAAGTACGGAACCGGAAGTGTGTGTGGTGAGTATTTGCTCGTACGGCACAGCTTGCTCATAAACTGAGTTACAAATTTACAGCAAGCTTTGCTCGTAAAGCAAAATACTCGCTAATTGGGTTACTTGTTAACCGAGGTTCCACTATATATCCGACCCCGAACCCGAAGCCTTCTACTTTCTGAAATGGGTCCCCAGCTACCCCTAAAGTTGGGTGGTGGCAGAGTAATTATTCTTGCATAATATTATTGGTCTGCTATCATTAAGAGTACCGAGGTATATATATATTCCATTAGCGGGAATCGGTGATATATACATTTACCCTTGCTGTGAGACCTCCAATATTTGGTATTATTAGCTCAGCAGCCTCATTTACTTATTGTCTGTCAGTTGCGAAATTGACCTGACAATAAGGGGGCGCAAGATAGTAGTCGTGTTCTTGAGAAATCTGTGAACAGCGGGTGGGATTCTGGTGTGACCCCCCCGGCTGTTCATGACAGAGACCAAAATAGAACTTTTTGGTATCAACTCCACCCGCTGTGTTTGGAGGAAGAAGGATGAGCACAACCCCAGAACATTGTCATTTGAAGAAGGGAGCCGCAATTGCTCCCGAAACGTCGGATCTAGCCCAGAAGCCATTCACTAAATATCTTCGGTGAGGATGTAACTGTCTGACTCATCCAGGATCTTAATCCTATCTAACGGTGGACGCCTAGGAGAGTCTGTGAACCTGTGCCTCAGGAAGATCATCACTTCCGGAGCTTACCTTTATGCTCAATCACACGAAGCAGAGCTATAGCCTGCAGACGACCTCAGGTGAACTACTGTTCTCAAGCGCTGGGACCACACACAGTGCAGAGACTCCAGTGATTCCCTGCAGCAAGTAAAGCCCTCCAGACGGTGATCGTTGATCAGGTAACCTACACTGGGCACCTGGCACGGGTGCTCGGTGTATCGCCGTACCCCTGCCACACTCTGTGGCCTCAGCTGGCCTACACATTGTGAGTGCGGGGAGATCTTACACACCAGAGTGGGCATAATCTCCACATATTAGTACCTAACTACACTGAGTGCAGAATTATTAGGCAAATGAGTATTTTGATCACATGATAACATTTATACATGTTATGAGGTGCGGCAGAGTCTATGGTGACCCCAGGGAAAGGAGAATATAGCACAGTTTGTTGTAACAAGCTGCACCCAGTGAAGAGAATGATTGTTCCCTATTGGGCAGTCAAGTAGAGATAATTCCCACAGCATTACACGGTGTGCAGAATTATTAGGCAAATGAGTATTTTGATCACATGATAATTTTTATATATGTTGTCCTACGCCAAGCTGTATAGGCTTGAGAGCCAACTACGAATTAAGTAAATCAGGTGATGTGCATCTCTGTAATAAGGTGGGGGATGGTGTAATGACATCAACACCCTATATAAGGGGTGCTTAATTATTATGCAACTTCCTTTCCTTTGGCAAAATGGATCAGAAGAGTGATTTGATGGGCTCTGAAAAGTCCAAAATTGTGAGATGTCTTGCAGAGGGATGCAGCAGTCTTGAAACTGCCAAACTTTTGAAGCGTGATCACCGAACAATCAAGCGTTTCATGGCAAATAGCCAGCAGGGTCGCAAGAAGCGTGTTGGGCAAAAAAGACGCAAAATAACTGGCCATAAATTGAGGAAAATCAAGCGTGAAGCTGACAAGATGCCATTTGCCACCAGTTTGGCCATATTTCAGAGCTGCAACGTTACTGTAAGATATACAGGGAGGGAAAACAGTACACCTCTCGGAACAGTGTCTGGGAGGCTGTGGTGGCTGCTGCACGCAATGTTGATCGTAAACAGATCAAGCAACTGACAGAATCTATGGATGGTAGGCTGTTGAATGCCATCATAAAGAAAGGTGGCTATATTGGTCACTATTTTTTGGGGGTTTTGTTTTTGCATGTGAGAAATTCAGAAATGTTTATTTCTAAATTTTGTGCAGTTATATTCATTTACCTGGCAAGTGAGATGGGAATATATTTTTTTTTTATTAAGTTGCCTAATAATTCTGCACAGTAATAGTTACCTGCACAAACAGATATCATCCTAAAGATAACCAAATCTAAAAAAAACAGTCCAACTTCCAAAAATATTAAGCTTTGATATTTATGAGTCTTTTGGGTTGATTGAGAACATAGTTGTTGATCAATAATAAAAAAAAAATCCTCCAAAATACAACTTGCCTAATAATTCTACACACAGTGTATTTGGATGCGTGGAGCAGACATAGAGTGGGGACAATCATTGAAGGTTGGAAACAACCATAATACCTGGGCAATAGCTATCTAGCAGTGACTATTTTATACCCCTACGGAAATTCCTAGAGGACATTCAACCCTTTTTTAAAAATTGGACTATAGGTGGTAGCCACCAAATCAGATATTGCAGCTAATATACCTAGAGTATAGCTCATACAGGTTACTGTGTATAGTTATTATTTTAAATTATTGTTTTGAAATTCTATATGTCAAAGTAATATATTTTTATACATTTTACAGGAAAATAAATAAAAAACTCTTTTCTGTCTAATAATTATAACCTCAGTTTAGCGCAGATATATATATATATATATATATATATATATATTTACTATATGTTTTAACCATACTATTGGGCAAAGTGAGGGTATTTGCCATAATCTAGCTGCAACTGTAGTTGTTTTGGGTTAATTGCGCTGGTATCTATCTTTATAAAAAAAATGTAAATGCTCTTGAATGTGCTTTTTGTTCAGTCATGGAGTCTTGCGTGGTGAGCGTGTATGCAGGCCATTGAGGATGAGTGCATTACTTATTGTTTTCTTTGAAAAATTGTGCCTGGTATTTCCAGGTTTTTCTCTAGCTCTCCACAGATCGTTCTTGACTCTCGGACAACCCTTCTGATAATTGTTTTTAACCCTCTGTCTGAAATATTGGAATACCTGGTCGTGGCCAGGTTATGGTGCAATGATTTATATTGAAATCAACCCCGTTTTCCAATGTAAATAACAAAATTTAATTTCATATATATATTTATATTTGGAAACACTGCATGCATATATGACTGAACTAATAAAATAGCAAAATATTTATCCCATGTGGTGAACTTCACTCTAGCACTACTGAGCTTCTGTGCTTCTTAAATTCCAAGAAAGCAATTGAGCAATTGTACTCCAAGAATTTATGGCACAGGCGCATGCCACTTACTAGAGACTAGAGATGAGTGAACCGGTCGCGGTTCGGCTCGAGTTCGGTTCGTCGACGAAGATTCCGTTCGAGTTCGGTTCGGCGAACGTTCAACGAACCACTCGAACCGCATAGGAAACAATGGCAGGCAATCACAAACACATCAAAACACCTAGAAAACACCCTCAAAGGTGTCCAAAAGGTGACAAACAACTCACAACACAACACAAACACATGGGAAAGTGAGAAGGACATATACTCATGCGATAACAAAGGAGCTGGACAAGGAAAAAGAGGAGGAGACACAGATATGAGTATATGCAAGGGAACGTCGATGCCATTACTGTGCAACTTGAGCCCTGCTCATTTTAGGCTTCCAATCTGGATAAATTGCCTGAGCTCACCACGTACGCCTTGGGGATCTTATTGTGTCCCGCAGCCAGCGTTTTCTCGGAACGTGTCCTCAGTGCTGCTGGGGGTGTGCTGACAGCTAAGCACACGCATCTGTCCACTGACAATGTGGACAGACTAACGTTCACCAAGATGAACAAATCATGGCTCTCAGAGGACTTTTCTTCCCCTGGCTCAGCCAGGGGAGGCGAAAGGCACGCGTATTTTTGAGAGTGCTTCATGCAAAGGATCTTTTTCATCTTGAAAATGGGGTCAACTGATGCCAGTCAAGTGGGGTGTGTGTGGCCCAATTAGTGGAAATGAGGGAGACTGTGGTTGGAGTCCCCTCGCTTTTGAAAAAAGAACCAAGATGAACAAGTCATGGCTCTCAGAGGACTTTTCTTCCCCTGGGTCATCCAGGGGAGGTGAAAGGCACGCGTATTTTTGAGAGTGCTTCATGCAAAGGATCTTTTTCATCTTGAAAATGGGGGTCAACTGATGCCAGTAAAGTGGGGTGTGTGTGGCCCAATTAGCGGAAACGAGGGAGACTGTGGTTGGAGTCCCCTCGCTTTTGAAAAAAGAACCAAGATGAACAAGTCATGGCTCTCAGAGGACTTCTCTTCCTCTGGGTCATCCAGGGGAGGTGAAAGGCATGCGTATTTTTGAGAGTGCTTCATGCAAAGCATCTTTTTCATCTTGAAAATGGGGGTCAACTGTTGCCAGTCAAGTGGGGTGTGTGTGGCCCAATTAGTGGAAACGAGGGAGACTGTGGTTGGAGTCCCCTCGCTTTTGAAAAAAGAACCAAGATGAACAAGTCATGGCTCTCAGAGGACTTTTCTTCCCCTGGCTCAGCCAGGGGAGGTGAAAGGCACGCGTATTTTTGAGAGTGCTTCATGCAAAGGATCTTTTTCATCTTGAAAATGGGGTCAACTGATGCCAGTCAAGTGGGGTGTGTGTGGCCCAATTAGTGTAAACGAGGGAGACTGTGGTTGGAGTCCCCTTGCTGTGTTTTACATGCTTTTAGAAGGGCATGACATGGCTTAGAGCTTGACTTTCAGCATCTGGAAACTGTTGGCTACCAAAATGCTTCCTTTCCAACCTTTTTAACTGAGGATTTTCGAGACCTTATGCCCATCGCAGTGCCCCAAGAGCCGATGCCCAGGCGCCACTCCTTCTCCAACAAAGGCATGCACGCGCTACACCAGCATGTCGCACTAAACATCACCGCTTCTTTGAGATACTGTGTGACAGGGTGCATTTCACCACAGATACTTGGCCCAGTAAGCATGGACAGGGGCGTTACATGTTGCTGACTGGGCAGTGGGTTACTATGGGGAGAGATGGAGAAGGGTCTGCTGTACAAGTCTTGCTGTCCCCACGAGTTGTATCAATCCTTCCTCTGTATGTAGAAGTTAATACACTGCTCCTGCCTCCTCAACCTCGTGTTGGTCCTTCACCTCGGCCCAAACCCTGTGTGGTCAGGGCACCCTTCCTTGTAACTGCGCACAAGGAAAACCACACACCTCCTTACTATGCTGGCAGCAGAGCTCAATGCCATCATGCGGTCAAATGTTTACTTTGAAATGTATGGGAAATGTGAGTCATACCGCTGAGAAGTTGTGGACGGTTAGCTCTGGAGACCAAGTTTCATCAACGGTTGTCTCCACTCAACCAGCAGCCAGGGAAGGCCGGGTGTGACAATGATGCAAACATGGGTGCGGCCCTTCGCCGTGACAATGTGACACACGTGCCTTGTGTGGCTCACGTGTTGAATCTAATTCTCCAGCAATTTTTAAAACACCATCCCGGCCTACATGGCCTTGTGCAGCAGGTACGCTCGCTATGTGCTCACTTCCATCGTTCGCACACAGCAGCTCAACAACTTTCGTCGCTCCAGAAGTCTTTAGGTCTGGTGGTTAAACGCCTGAAATGCGATGTGCCGACACGCAGGAATTTGAATCTGCACATGTTGCAGCATTTGTGGCAGCACCGCCGAAACCTGCTGCAATACGTTATGACATATAGCCTGGCCTAACTTGATCCAGAGGTGGTGCAGATCACGCTGCTGGAGTGGTGTCAGATCAAGGACCTATGCACCCTTCTACACAGTTTACAAATGTCGACGAAGATGTTTAGCACTGGCAATGCCATTCTCAGCGTGACAATTCTGGTCATCTACATGATGGAGCACACTGTAAGCATTATTCGGAGTCAGGTGTTGGGACAAGAGGAAGGGGAGGAGGTACAGGAGGAGTCATACGCGGAAGGGATAACAAAATCTACAAGGTCCAGATGGTCAGCGGCACCTAGGCGGCAGTCATGGTGGGGGAGAGGGATTAACAAGGGCGCATAGTATCAGCAAAAAGTGTTGAGGAAGGTGCAGGAGCCCATGAAGAATTGGAGGACGAACTGGCGATGGGCATGGAAGACTCAGCAGATGAGTGAGAGCTTGCTCACATTTCGGTTGTGCCAGGTTGGGGGGAGATGGCAGAGGAAGGAGGCACAATTCTCACCTCTCTGCCACCAACACACCAAGGACTTGGTCCTCCTTGATGCACAAGACACATGAGCGCCTTCTTGCTGCACTACCTACAACATAACCCTCGGATTGTACGAATTCGAAGTAATGCTAACTACTGGGTTGCCACACTGTTAGATCCCCGGTACAAGACAAAATTTGGCGAAATAATTCCTGCCATAGAAAGGGATGCACGTATACAGGAGTATCTGCAGAAGGTGGTACGCAATCTTAGATCTGCTTTTCCACTAAACACCAGTGCTGCAAAGAGTGAATCTCAACGCTTTGTCATGGATAGGAGGAAATGGTCTTTTACTTGTCCACATCTGAGGGACCGAGGGCTGGCTGCTGTGCTGAGATGGCATTGAGTACGGTGTCTCTGCAGAGTTGCACTTTTGGTCATATACAAAATGAGTTGAAAAAGAACAGATGCTGGTGGAAAGGGGAACAGGTGTGTTGGAAAGGGGAAAAAAGTTTTTGTCCGTGGGTTTGGTGGTTAAGCAAAAGTAACATTTGCTGAAGAAACACCATCTGTTACGGTGGGACTGGCAGATTTGGATAAGGTGGTATATACTATGTTACCGCTATATAACAAAAATTAATAAGAAAAGAAAGAGAAAGGTATATATCCCCATCAGCAGTCAGTGTCCACCGTGCTCCCAGATGGAAAAGGAGAGGTTGGCAACTGGAAGGTTAGGTGGAGGATACAGAGCTGTGTGGCTATGAAACTAATAGTAGCCTGAACCGAGTTAGACGCCACTCGGATCTGGAGACTGGGAGCCCTGTTAGCGTTACAGGGTCCACACGCCCACCCAGCCCAGGAACTCCCTGTTAACATCACAGGGGCCATTGAGTACGCTGACCGTGTGCATTGGGGCCACACCTGTGGACAGCAGGCGCATCAGCAGCAGCAGGCCTGTTAATGCCACTGGGCTGCACAAGCAGGACTGGTAGGACAGGAGCTGGTCTTAACCGTTCTGCGTTACCAACTGTGGTGGCGGCCTGCATCGACGCCCTATCCCTGACTACCTCTGGCCTAAAACGCAATGGGTTCAACACATGGAGGTGTGCTCTTTCGGAGCATAATAGAAGACTGCGCACCTCCTTGTTGGCTCCAGCCCGTTTTATAACCTGGGTCCGCCCAAAACCAGGGTGGACCACAATGCACCTCCTGGAGACAAAAGCACAGTGACACGTCATGAGTGGCATAACTAGCGTCCTATTTGGAACCGCAACTTCAATAATGACCTCATGGCTGCCACGACACAAACACCTCACCAGTCATCGTCTGACCATCAATAATGAGGTGACAAGTCATAGGGGCGGGCCTCTGCAAGCCATTTGGGAGTAGCCTGGCCACATCGTCAGGACACCTGATGCCCTGTGGTCTATATGGGCCCCCCACATCAGGGGCAGGGCCAAAGAGTTAATTACCGGACCTAGTCTCTGATGCAGTAAGTGCCTGAGCATGCTCAGTAGCATGAAATACAGTCTCTGAAAAAAGACTATCAGCTTTAGCATGGTGTCTAGGCACAAAACAGGACTTAGACCCGGCACGGAGTGCAAGTACCTGTGCAAAGAGGCTTTTCGCACTAAGTGTGGGAGCATGCGCTGTATCCCGAAATGAAGACTTAGCCTCAGGAATGGCACAGTCAGGCTGAGCATACTCACTAGGCGAAACACTGTAGTTAGGCTGCGGCTGGGGTAAATCGGCACACGCATGCGCACTAGCTGCCTCTCCACACTTAGACGTGGAGGAGAAATTGTTCTTCAGGTGTGGACTTGGAGATGCTGTCTATGAACAGAAGGAAAAGCTAAAGGTGTGTGTTACAGCAAGGAGCCACCGCGGAAACACTTCGTTCAATTGTGAGGGGAGTAATTTTGGAGTTTGGTGAGGAGTACCGTAATGCCAGTGAGCAGCATCCTGTGCCACAGACCAATATTCTTACGGTGCTGTCTATACTGCTTACCGTGAGAGGAGCGTAAAGTCTGTATTTCTGGCAACTGGACATCACAGTACCCGGGTACGGTAGGCTGTGCCCAGACAATAATGCGGGCATGCAACACTTTGTTTTATTAGCAAAACACATATCTGTTCTGGGTAGGCCGACTATTTATAGACAATAAGACTTGCTGACTCTGCACTGTCAAATTGTCACGTACAGTTTAAATCATAGAGGGACAGCGACACATGTTTGCATTGACTGTTGATTTTCAAGATTTCCATGACTGTGTTGCAGAGCTGTGTGGTTTGCATTCACACTGTTATCATCTGCCTTATCTGTGAGGCTTCAGCTAACAAGGGTATTCAGGGGGGGTAATGTGTTTTGTCTATGTTTAGGTAGATAACGGGGAAGCTCTTGTGATGCGCCACTGGTAAGTCGTGTTCGCACACACACACACACACACACACACACACACACGCACAAACACACAATTACTGCTACGCAGAGGGATTAGCAGGTAGTAGGCAACAGAATAGATTGTTCAATTATTTAAATTGTATGCATGGTTCTTATTGTTTGTTTTGGTAAAGTTAAACAATCATTTATCAACCCAACTGACTAGATTCCTTTTCCTGTTGCCTGGTTTTGCTGCATACTTGGGAGCCCATCCTGTACACGACTTAAAATGAAGCATAAGTCGCAATGTGAATTTCACTGTGCTACAATGCGGCCTAGCGTGCCTGTGCAACCACCGCCTGCCCCATCAAGTGCATCTGCGTGCTCTTCATCCTCTGTGACTGTGGGGACAGCAGTCTCACATGGTTTTTCACACTGAACTTCCACCCCTTTACACGCAATAGGGAGTGTGATTGCAGGTCATCACTTGTTTTGGAAGTGGAAACAGAAGGTATTGTTGAGCTGTCAGACATCGAGAAAACCAACATTGGATGCAGGCTACATTATATCCACACCTGCACCTTCGTCACAGATTGGCTGGAATACCTGCAGTTAATAATTGCATTCCAGAAATGGAAAGGAGTGTAGAATGAACATGCGTTGTACGTTGCTTGGCAGCAAAGGAACACTAACTTAGTATTACAGACAATTTTAGGAAGGCAGAAAAAGTCAGCTCTTTGGGCAAATTAAATAGTGTGGCAAAAGTGAACAGGTGGGTACAGTGGCCGTGTTCTGTGGGTACCAGGACAGTAAAGGAAGCCTCACTTTCTATCCCTCCGAATGATCAAATGCAGCAAGGAATTCCCTGAGTTTGCTATAAAATTAGCGTAGCAAAATGTGCATGAGGGTGTCATGCAGAGGTGCTGCAAATAGCTTTTCACCAGTGGGACACTAATGGAAGTCCAACAGCCACTTTTAGGATGCCACTAAGTTTACTCAGTGTTTGCTAGTATAATGGCTTAGTAACAATGAGTCTGAGTGTGCAAGGCAGAGGTGCTGGAAATAGATTTGCAATAGTGGGACACTAATGGAAGTCCAACAGCCACTTTTTGTATGCCACTAAATGGCAGCATTTTTTGCTATTATTATAGCTTATTAAAAACAGAGCAGGAGGGTGTCATGCAGAGGTGCTAGAAATAGCTTGGCACCAGTGGGGCACTAATGGAAGTCCAACAGCCACTTCTTGTATGCCACTAAATGGCAGCATTTTTTGCTATTATTATAGCTTATTAAAAACAGAGCAGGAGGGTGTCATGCAGAGGTGCTAGAAATAGCTTGGCACCAGTGGGGCACTAATGGAAGTCCAACAGCCACTTCTTGTATGCCACTAAATGGCAGCATTTTTTGCTATTATTATAGCTTATTAAAAACAGAGCAGGAGGGTGTCATGCAGAGGTGCTAGAAATAGCTTTGCACCAGTGGGACAATAATGAAGTCCAACAGCCACTTTTAGGATGCCACTAAGTTTCCTCAGTGTTTGCTAGTATAATGGCTTAGTAACAATGAGTTTGAGTGTGCAATGCAGAGGTGCTGCACATAGGTTTGCACCAGTGGGACACTAATGGAAGTCCAACAGCCACTTTTAGGATGCCACTAAGTTTACTCAGTGTTTGCTTTTATAATGGCTTAGTAACAATGAGTTTGAGTGTGCAAAGGGCAGGAGGATACAGTGGCAGGGTTGTGGGTCTGGGTAGAGGAAAGGAAGCCTCCCTTTCTATCCCTCCTAATGGGGAAATGCAGCGAGGAAATCCCTGACCTTAGCTACACAGACGCTGTCATCTTGTGTAGCTGTTAAAATCTGTTTTCACGGACCTGACTGTCACCTATGGCTCTGACCCTGCCGGTATTAGCCCTTACAAGGACTAATAGAAACTTCTATCCCTATTCTGTATAGCGCTGTGTATAGAGCGTACACAGCAGTATCGGAGACAGGAGCTACGCCAGCGGTGACTGACACCAAGACGCAGAAGGCAGATAAGGGCGTGCTGGAGGAAAATGTCCGTTTTTATAATGCATGGACATGTGACATGGAGATCCTATCACACATGCCGTTGCTTCTCTGGCTAAAAGTCCACTTAGCTGTGTGTGTGTCTGGGATTGGCTGACATGCTGGCCCGCCCCACTACACGCGCGCGCTTAGGGAAGGAAGACAAGGAAAAAAAAAAAAATGGCGATCGCCATTATCCAAACAGCAGTGATCTGAATGCGCTGTTCCCGCACACTATACACTGAAATGTCATAATAGTGTGAGTCACAGAGTGACTTACACTATTACAGCGGAAAGCCAGCTAGTAATTAGCTTGTCTTTTTGCTGCTAGAACCGTTCTCGAACGTATCTAGAACTATCGAGCTTTAGCAAAAAGCTCGAGTTCTAGTTCGATCTAGAACAGCCCCCAAAATCACTCGAGCCGCGAACTGGAGAACCTCGAACCGCGAACCGCGCTCAACTCTACTAGAGACACTGAATTCTTCAAGTGGCATGAGCTTCCTAATGGATTTGTTACCTTCTATTTCAGCAAGCCTGGCGTAGCACGATTGTGTGCTACGCCGTTCTCGATTAATCTGCCCTTTAGCCTGTATTTTATCTCTTCTTTTAGCTTGACAAAGGTCTGATATGACCAAAACATTGCCATATATTGTTACTATATAGCTTAATATTTTTAAGGATGGAATAACAGCTAAGCATTTTCTGAAAAAAAAAACCTCTAGTGCCTCAGATTCTTGGAATCCCATAGGGTGAACATTGAAATGAAAAAATAAAAACAAAAACAAATTTGGTGATTTAAGGACTTTTATATAACTTTGGTACCCCATAATCATAGGGACCCATAGAACAAAGTTACCAGGACATTTTTGCTGAAACGTGAATGGTGTATAATAATAATAAAATAATATTTATTCATTTACATAGCGCTATTAATTCCACAGCGCTTTACATACGTTTGCAACACTGTCCCCAGTGGGGCTCACAATCTAGAGTCCCTAACTGTATGTCTTTGGAGTGTGGGAGGAAACCCACGCAAACACAGGGAGAACATACAAACTCCTTGTAGATGTTGTCTTTGGTGGGATTTGAACCGAGGACCCCAGCACTGCAAGACTGCAGTGCTAACCACTGAGCCACTGTGCCGCCATGTAAAATCAAAATCCAAAAAGTAATGGTGGAATTGCGGTATATTCTGTTTCTCAATTTTCTACCGTTATTCGGTATGTTATATGGTAAAATGAATGATGGCATTCAAAACTACAACTCATCCTATTAACTCTAGAACGCGCAACAATAGAAATCAACCATAGAAAACAAGTAACCTAGCAGGCCTGCGAGGCCCCATGTATGCATTCTAGGGTTAAAACCCAGCCTTTATACAGCTTTGTCGACAGAAAAATAAAAAATGTTATGAGATTTAGAAGGTGAGAGGAAAAAAATAGTCACATCTCCAAAGGGTTAAGGTCCCATTTGTCACTATAAAAATAAAACAGTACGAGCCAATTTACCAGTATTTGTGTAAAGTGAATGAGAGTACCTGGTCATTTAGACCCCAAATACTTCTAGCATATTTTCATGTTTCTTTTTTACATTTTCAGTGGACCGGTTATCCTGATGTGTTGGGACTCCAGTTCAAGTGGACTACATACCTGAAAACCTTGGGGTCAATGTTTATAGGAACTAGCCCAGAGTTTGACTTTGCGGTGTTTACTCTGTGTTATGTTACAAAACCAGATAGTCTGTAAGAATGTAGGAGCCAAGGCATAAAAGCTTTTATGATAGCATTGTGGGGTAAAAAAGTCAAAACTTAGGAGCAACTTGTAGTTGCATCTAGATTTTACAACCTTTGGTGCTTTCATGCCAGTTTCTCCCAGGTGCGGCAAAATGGGTAAAGTTGGGATGGTTCGGTGACACAACGGAATGGGGGGGTGGGATGCCACAGCATACAACAGATATCTCACTCCAGTACCTAATTGCATTATGATTTCTGGCGTAGGACACAGAGGTGCGTGCTACTCGTCAGATGCTCCAGATTCATGAAGAGGCATGCAGCTCTTTATGAATCAGGAGTGTCTGACTCCACCACACCCCCTTTATCAAGACCAGTGAGAATCGCCAGTATTGATGAATGTGGCTCCTCATGTCCATTTATCTGACTATTATAGATCCTTCTTACACTGCTGTAGTCACTGAATATTGTTTTTTTATTTTTAGGTGCTCCGTCAGGATGGGTGGACAGACTTTAGTGATACAAACGTACACATGGGCCAACTCAACATATGGCAATGGCAAGAGATATGTGGCATCTTCTTACCCAGTCGTTTAGAAAATACTTACCCTGATGTGGAAATAAAATATTTTCTCTGCAAATATTATGTCCACTGCTTGTTTTCAATGTTACTGTTAGGATGATTTCAGATGCTGCTCAGATATTTTGGTGAAATATATCAGAGGGCACCTAACCAGGTATTTCTCTTTACAACTGCAGAATGCTCCCTAATTATAGTGGGTATCATAGGAACCTCAGTAGATGACCATACTGTTTCTGAATAGAATTCACTATACCGAGACCGATATTACCGCCATACAGTGACCGCATATGGATGGATACTAGTCCTGCAGAATATATTAATAGATTACAGTACGGTAATTTTAGACGACTTACAGGTGACGCCATTCCTGATTGAGTCATTCTCTTTTCCTTCTGGCCCAGAATGGCATGACAACTTCTACCAATAACTCATCCGCAGAGTTTACAACATTTCCAGTACCATTCCCATCTGTTCCGAGGAGACACAACCAACACTGACATAACCAAGGGGTAATCAAAAACTGTAAAGACCATAGAACAAAACCACCTAAAAAATACTTTCTTGAAATAGTTTAAAACAAGAAAAATTCCCCAAAATAAATTATACATATAGAAATGCATAAAATGCTGTAATGTACAAAGTGGGATTGACAAAGCCCTATCACTTTCCCTTCCTTACTCCAGAGCTTGGCAGCCTAATTAGCATAATGGTGCTCCCACTCAATGACGGCTTACCCTCATATCCCTATACTGGTCTCAAGTGCAGCTAGTGTGACGCCCTGGACCAGGCAGGTGGTCACAGATAGAGCCCCGCACAACACCTGTCCCCTAACAAGGTGTCAGCAGCCAAACACTTTAAACCCTAGTCACCTCCCTCAGTGCTTGATGGACACACCAGGGGGTGAAGCCAGGCAGTTGGGCACGCCCACCGAGGAGTTCAGAGGGCCTGAGGCAGGAAAAACAGTCAGCGTTTAGTTGAGTGTAGTTTGGCAAGTCAGTCAGAGAGCAGAGAGAGGAGTCTGACAGGTGCCGGGGTTGGAGCCCGGGCACCTTAGGCTAGGAGGCAAACGGTGGCCTTAGCCTGCAGGAGCCGGGAAGACGGCTCGGTGGAACCGTGGTGGACCAGGGACAGGGTAGTGGCCCGCCGGTACCGACCCGGGGAACCGACTTGGAAACCGGAGCACACAGGGGGGTACTCAGACCCTGAATGAGGTCCAGAATCCACTGAACTGAGTTAATTAACTGATTGCGGTCTGGACTATAGGCCCTTTCCCACCCAAGTCCCGACTGAAGACAACAGCCCAACGAAGGGGATAGAAAGCCACCACACAGGCAGAGAGATCCCACGGGCCAGCGTCTGCGGACATAAGGGCTCTCCCGGCATCCACAAAGCCGGGGAGTGGACTCCCGTCACTGAAGCGCAGGCATCCCAAGTACAGAACACGGTGCAGGAGAAAGGCCAAGACCACTGAACCGGGTGGGGGACCAGACACAGCCGGCTGCGGGCACCGACCACCATCAACTTGGTTTACCAGAGACTTGTTTGTGTCAATAACAGTGAGTACAACAGTACCATCCGGCCACGCACCACCCTGTACCGCCCAGCTACCCCCAATGGGTCCCGGGGCCATCATCCCTGCCCACGGAGGGGTTAACAACTTGCTGCATAACATCTCCCCCGGGGGCCCCCGTAACTGCAGCGGTGGTGTCTACCTTCACCACATCCCGTGGGTGGCGTCACAAACTCAAGCGTGGCTCCGGCCTTGCACCTACCTAACCCCCACGAAAAGCGCCAGCATCCCCTTTCAGAGCTAAGTGACCCCGGGTCCGGAGGCGCTCGAGCCACCCATCAATGAGCCCGGATCCGAGCATCTCGGCTGCAGCTGAGCGCGGGGCGGTACACTAGTCTAGGAATCAACTGTACAAATTTACATGCACTTAAAGGGAACCTCTCAGGTCCCATATGCGTTCTAACCTACAAGCAGGGTGATGTGTGGACTAGAATGCCCTTCCCACAGGGGCGTGATACCACGGAAAGCATGCAAACGCCCACGGGGCGAAGCGATGCCCAGGGGATCAGACCCTCTGCTCATTTACAACATGGGGAACACGTAAGTTATAAAATGTTTTTTTATAAATTCATATTACACAATATTACAACACAGGGATGGGTAGGAAGGGGTTACTAAGCCACACATCACCCTGCTTGTAGGTTAGAACACATATGGGACCTGACAGGTTCCCTTTAAATATCCTAATCGGGATACAAAAGCATACCTAACTGTCACGCGGGATAGAACCTTGATAGGTAATGTAAATGTGACGCTCTGGCAAAACCAGGTAGTCACATATAGGCCCCCGCATAACACCATCCCTCACATAGGTCACATACAGCCGACCTAAAACCCTAGTCACCCCCCTCAGGGCAAGACAGGCACACCAGTGGGCAGGACCAGGCGGTTAGGGAACGCCCACCCAGGGGTCTAGACAGCCCGGGGTGGGAAAGCAAGCAGAGATATTTGTAGTTCAAGTTGAGAGGAGTGTGGGCTGGAGCTAGGTGTAGCTCCAACAGAGGAGAAGTTTAAGTTGAATGGTGCCAGGGTCGGAGCCCTGGTACCTTGGCTAGGTGGCAGATGGTGGTCTCCGTCAGCAGGAGACGGGAAGACGGCTCGGCAGATCTGAGGAGGACTGGAGCAGGGTTGGAGCCCGCCGGTACCGACACCAAAGACCCGACCGGAATTCGTGCACAGAGGAGGTACTCGGACCCTGAAGCCAGGCCTAGCTAGTCAACAGATTGAGGGCAGGATTACAGGTCCTGTCCCAACCAAAGTCCCAAAAGCAGACAACCACCCACAGATAGGGATAGGGCAACTGCCAGGTCCCATAGATCCCACGGGTCAGTGTCAGCGGGCACGGCTCCTCAGGCCCACAGAAAGCGGGGAGCGGACTCCCGTGTTTCATACCGGGAAGTCCAAACACACAACCACAACCAGTGCAGAGGAAGAGATGGCGACCACCAGCCCAGGTGGGGGACCAGAGTACAACCGGCCGCGGCGGCCGGCCACCAGCACCTTGGTTTACCAAAAGACTTATGTGATTCATTTACTTGTGAGTAACCAAACATCCCCTGGTACGTCCGGGCGCGCAGGCCGCTGCCATCGCCATACCCTGCACAGAGACACTGGGCGCCGGGACAACCATCCCTACCCACGGAGGGGTTAACATCCAGCTGCCATTACATCTCCCCCGGGTATCCCACAACAGCAGCGGTGGTGACCCACTTCACCACACACCGTGGGTGGCGTCACAAACCGAATAAAGTCAAGGCCGTACAACTACGTTCCCCCCTTTTTCATTCGACGTGTCCGTGTGACCCCCCGGGTCCGGAGGATCCCTCGAGCCACACAGCGGGTCCGGATCCGAGCAGCACTGGCTGCTGGCATGGGGGCGGCACACCCCGAAACCTGGCGTCACGAACAGGATTCAAACCCATCCACCTACCTGGTGGAAGTGCACCTTGAATCGGACAGTCAGCGGCGATCCGTTGAAAAGTTTTCAGAAGTCGCAATTTGTGCCGCCATTTTTAGGTGCGAAAAACTACAGCCCAGCGTCTTCTCCCCCGAGAAAGGGCGCAAAGCTGAAGTCCCGCCCTCTGGGAACACGGCCGGAAGGAAACAACACCCTGAGGCCGAAAAACAAAACTGACCTGCCGCACGAGGGAGTGCTTTCAAAAGACCAAGGGGGGCAGGCGAAGAGTCTGCAGCATGTGACCCGAGCAGATAAATGGCAGAGACGCCAGGACTCTGCGACCCTTTTGTTCCTGGTCACCGACAACAAAACATGGCCGACCAGTCTAGCAAACCAGCAGTGGAGGAGTCCGTGTCCAGAACAGCCGATTTGGTGAAAGCCCAGACCGAGCGCATGTGCCGCAGGATCCAGGCTCAGGCCAGCTTCTTGCTGCAACGATGGATGGCCGAAATGGCGGAGCTGGCTGCAGCCGTTCGGGCCCGTGAAGTGGAGGAGACCTCGGAGGAGCGGGTAAGCGACCCACGCCCCTATGTCCCACCGGGACCGACCCACCAGGCTGAGGGGCCCGGTCTGCCCCTGTCCGCCACACCGCCTCCCTCACTGCCCGTACCCTCGGCCGACACCTCGCTCGGTCCGCTGCCACAAGCCACGGCAGCGGTACCCGTTCCATCTGCCCGTGAGGACCCGCCAGCGGAACCCTCAGGCCGCGAGCATGTCACCGCTCTGGCACCCGTACCTGCTCCACGCCAGACTAAAGCCCGGAAGACACCCTGTCCGGCCCCGAGCCAGGCTGCGACCCTGATGACATCACCCCCGGTCCCGGAGAAAGCAGCACCCGCAACGACGGCGGCCCCGGCAGTCCACCCTGCCACAGCAGAGGCAGCCCCTGACCAGAAGTCAGCGTTGCCAGAGACGCTGACCACTCCCAAGTTCCCGCCCTTGGTTGAGGAACTTTGAACCCTTCTAACTTTCTAACAAAAAAAAAAATTTGTTTCGAAAATTGTGCTGATGTAAAGTAGACATCTGGGAAATGTTATTTAGTAACTATTTTGTGTGACATATCTCATATCATCTCATATCTCTCAGATTTATGGGCATAAGATTTCGAAAATTGCGAAATTTTCAAAATTTTAGCCAAATTTCCGAAATTTTCACAAATAAATGCAAAACATATCTGCCTAAATTTACCACTGACATGAAGTACAATATGTCACGAAAAAAACAATGTCAAAATCGCCAGGATACGTTGAAGTGTTCCAGAGTTATAACCTCATAAAGTGACACTGGTCAAAATTGCAAAAAATGGTCAGGTCTTTAAGGTGAAAACAGGCTGGGGGCTGAAGGGGTTAAGGGGAATGGCACCAAATACTAATGAAATGTATGTAAACTTTTGACTTTGCCGAAAGTAATAAAAATGCCTTAAAACATTCTCTCTCTCATTATTCTGGCATTTGGCAAATATAAATAATTTTGGTTCCTAATTGACCTAAAACAGGAAAGGTTTATTCTGATTTCATGTCATAGTGAGAAAAACATGCATGTCTGTCTTTTTAGATAGTGTATGTAAACTTATGGATTCAACTTACGGTATTTCCAATGACTCTTTTCTTTTTGTTCCTGAACAAAATTAGCATAAGAACAATTTTTGGGAAAATTACATTTTACAATGATCCTGTTACTCAACTTTTCTAAATAGTTTCTGGAACTAAACATTATGTATGTTGCATAGAAATGGAAATTATGTTGTGAGATTACTTTATGGAGCACAAGGCTTTTTATTTTGATTACCGACTGCATATATTAAGGGACATTTCTGGAAGTTTCATCTCTCTATTTGTAACTCTGGATCTCGGTAAACTGATTTTTGTTATAATGATCTCTTCCCAGAAGTAGAGTTGTGATGTAAGAATCCAGTTTCCAGATGTTTAACCAATAAATATTTTTTTAATGTGACCCTTTTAGTGACACGTCAGCTATAAACAAGTGCTGTGGATGATCCTAATTAGACGATGGTGTGTATATCTGTCTCTGACCATCCTAGCTGGTATTGAGGTGCATTTGGCCAAGGGAAACTCCTTTTCTACATGCTGGGGAAGGCTATCATTAGTCTGCTGGAAGCCAATCTCTCTCCATGAAATATTGTTTTTCCCGGCTTTAAAGCCACAACTACCGCTATGGTCCCCTGTCTTGTCACTGGTGTCACACATTTACAAATTAAGAAACGATATAAAAATATTGATCTCTTAATGTTCTATCAGAGTAAGGGATCAAGAGATGATCAAGGTTTGATACTTGATGAAGATGATTTATTAAATATAACTGAACTCAACTCTCACCCCCTGGTCATTGGTCGTGTTCCTGTCGCTGACATGCCTCTTTGTGGATTCCATTGCCTTTCAGGAAAATTAACCCCTTCACGACCCGGAGATTTTTCGTTTTTCGTTTTCATTATTTTCTTCCAAAAGTCGTAACTTTTTTATTTTTTTCATCAATATAGACATACAGTATGAAGGCTTGCTCTTTGCAGGAGTTGTACTTTTGAATGACACCATTCATTTTGCCACATATTGTACTGGAATTGTACATTGATTGACCAATTTATAAGTGAAGTTTCCCATTTTTTTTAAACATAGTTCCATTAGCAGTAATGCAGAACCCAAATTCCCATGTTCAAGGTTTGCATATTTTAGCTTTTCAGAGTGTTGCTGTACTTTCTTAATTATATTGAATTTTCAGCTTGCAGCTGTTCACACCTATTGGATGTGATGGTCAGTCTTTTATCCGGTATTTATATTGTACTGGAAAACGGGAAAAAAATGCGGTGAAATTGCAAAAAGTGCAGTTCCACAATTTATTTTTCTTTTATTTACCATGTTCACTCATGGTAAATTCACTCACTTCTACCACAAGTCACCCTAAGAATGCAACCAAAACGATCTGCCACACCCGTACACTCGCACTCATCTCTGGTCTTTCCCATACTGAACTCTAATATGGAGTCTGTGTCTCTCCTTCAGCACTAGCTCCTCCCAACTGTCACTTGCCCTGCAGTCAGTTGCCAGGCAAGCTATTGTTACGAATCAGCGCTGCCATAGCTGCAAGCAGCTTGCTGCGGTTCTTGTTGCGCCCAGGCGCCGGCTGCCGTGCCTCGGGTCGTCTAGCTGGCTGCTTCCTCCTCCACGTCTAAGTGTAGAGAGGCAGCTAGTGCGCATGCGCGCGCCGATTTACCGCAGCTAGAGCCTACGTCCAGTATTTCGCTAGTGAACATGCTCAGCCTGATAGTGCTATTTCTGAGGCGAAGTCCTCGGTTCAGGCTACTGAGCATGCTTCTACACTTAGTGCAAAAAGCCGCTTTGCACAGGTACTTGAACATTGTGCCGTGTCTAAGTCCTGTGTTGTGCCTACCAAGCATGCTCAGGCAGATAGTCTGATTTCTGAGTGTAATACTATTGTATGTACTGAGGATTTCAATTGCGTTAGGGCAATGACAACCAGAGACGAGTTCTTGGTGCAAAGATGTTTATAATATGTAACCAACAAGATGTACATAAACGGAACAAAACACAGTAGAACATAAAACACAGGAAATACCTTCCAGGATTGGAGCGAAGGGGAATTCCCGGGGCCACGCACCGGACTCCCCCAGGGAGACCACCAAGAGCGAACCCCTATACAGCGACTGTCTGGCAATCACCCCAGAAGGCCTAAATGCGCAGCAGCCGGGACACAAAGGGCAATAGGTATAGTCCAAAAATGTCTGTACGAGATGAGAGTCCAGAGTGGTTACGAACCGGAAGGAACCGGGCAAAAGTGCTGAACAAAGACGGCAGACGGAGTCCGGACACAGCTTGATGAGACCAGGTGAAGTCCAGAGTCGGTGTCGGTTGTTTTTCAGGAGGATCCAAATGTCAATCAGGAACCAAGAGCAGCAAAGCAGGAGTACACAGCAAGCAGTATACTCAGGCACTGGACTAAGCTTAGGGGCGGCCTTTTAAACAGATGGACAGGCAGTAGGGCAACAGAACAGCAAACTCCATGTTAACAAAGGGCAAGCTCTTTCAAAAGAGAACTGGAAATCCCGGAACTCTGACAGTACTCCCCCCCCAGAAACGGCCTCAGGACGGATCAGGGCCTGGCTTGTCCGGGTACCGCCGATGAAACTGAGCAACCTTCCGGGGCGCACGAATGTTACCCACGGGTTCCCAGGAATCGTCCTCGGGGGAGTACCCCTGCCAACGTACCAGATACTGAAGCCGATGCCGATGGAGCCGGGAGTCAATAATGTCCTCAACCACGAACTGCTCCTGGCCGTCAACCATCACAGGCGGAGGAGGAGGCATGATACGACCATGAAACGTATTAGGGGAGACAGGTTTGAGTAGAGAAACATGAAAGACCGGGTGTACCTGCAAATGGTGTGGCAACCTCAGCCGACAGGCAACAGGGCTCACGATCCCGGTGATCCTAAACGGACCGATGAATTTCTGCCCCAGCTTCTGCGAAGGAACACCCAATTTCAGATTTTTGGTGGACAACCACACCGAGTCCCCTACCTTATACATGGGTGCCTGTTTCCGGTGAGTGTCTGCCGACTTCTTGTAACGCTCCTGAGCCGAAGCCAAAGAGTCCTTTAAAACCTCCAGATTCTGTCGTAGCTCCGTCACTCTGTCCTCCACCGCTGGCACCGAAACCGCCACCGGTGACCTAGGCAAAACATTCGGATGGTAACCCAAGTTAGCGAAAAAGGGCGTTACCTTAGTGGAGCTGCTCTGAGTGTTGTTATACGAGAACTCCGCCAAAGGAAGCAGCTTCAACCAATCATCCTGCAGATGGCTGACATAACAACGTAGGTACTGTTCCAGGGTTTGATTAGTCCGTTCGGTTTGCCCATTTGTCTGAGGATGGTATGCAGAAGACAAACAGACATCAATACGGAGTGCCGAACAAAACCCCTTCCAGAATTTAGACGTGAACTGCACGCCCCGGTCAGAGATGATCTCATCTGGTACCCCATGCAGTCGAAACACATTCTGGATAACCAAATCCACTGTCTCTGCGGCTGAGGGAAGACCGGTACATGGAATAAAGTGAGCAGCTTTGGTCAACCGATCCACCACCACTAATATGGTATTGTTACCGCCTGAGACTGGCAACTCCACAATAAAATCCATTGAGATGGATCCCCAAGGGCGAGATGGAACGGGTAACGGTTGAAGGAGTCCCGTAGGAGCCACACGAGGGACCTTGCACCGAGCACAAACCACACATGAGTGGACATAGTCTTTCACATCCTTTAAACAGGTTGGCCACCAGAAAAAACGACTCAGAAATTCCTGCGTCTTCTGTACCCCCCTATGACCTGCCAACACGGAGTCATGGACCAATTTGAGAACCCGAAGTCTTACAGCCTCCGGGACATAAATACGTCGCTCTCTCAACCACACACCATTCCGAAGGACAAGAGTCACATCATTCGGGGGGGCGGCAAGAAATACATCACCATCATAGGCCAGCTTGATGTCCTTCCACAAGTCCTGGTCCTGGATTACTCCAACGAAATTGGCATCAGATAACACGGTCTGAGACGGGGTTCCAGGCACGGAGTCCATGGCGTGGATTCGGGACAAGGCATCGGCTTTCCCATTACGTGAACCTGGACGGTATGTAACGATAAAATTGAACTGGTTAAGGAACAAGCTCCAACGGGCTTGCCGTGGAGACAGGCACCTGGCCGATTTAAGGAATTCCAGGTTACGATGGTCTGTGAGAACTATCACTTGCTGCGCTGCTCCCTGTAAGTGGTGTCTCCATTCCTTAAAAGCTGCAATAATCGCCAACAATTCCTTGTCCGCAATGTCATAGTTCCTTTCTGCAGGGGACAACCGGCGAGAAAAGAAAGCACACGGATGCAAGAGACTCTTGTCCCCAGTTCTTTGGGAAAGGATAGCCCCTAATGCATAATCGGAAGCGTCGACTTCCACAATAAAGGGGAGTGCGGGATTCGGGTGTATTAGTATTGGTGCTGAGGTAAAACAAACCTTGAGACGATTGAAAGCTTCCTGGGCCTGGGCGGACCACACAAACTTCTGTCCTTTCTTGGTTAACAGAGTAATAGGACGGACGATCTCTGAAAAGTTACGGATAAAGCGTCTGTAAAAGTTGGCAAAACCGACAAAGCGTTGTACCTCCTTGATGTTTCCCGGTTCCGGCCAGTCTAGAATTGCTTGTATCTTGCCAGACTCCATGTTCAGTCCCTGAGGAGAGATGACATATCCTAAAAATTTTATTTTTGAGCAATGGAATTCGCACTTCTCCAGTTT